>NC_064817.1:26388548-26561516 GCF_023721935.1 Panthera uncia
TAAAAGCACTTTAACGCGAGATCTATCCCTCTTAACATATTTTAGTGCTCAATAGCATATTTTAGTGCTCAATAGCATATTGTGAACTATAAACACTATGTTGTACCGCAGATCTCTAGAATTTATTCCAAATTTTAATGACTTCTGTTTACCGATTTAATCTGCACGCTGGGATCCTATTCCTCATCTCAGCTGGTAAAAAGGAAAAATTTTAAATGTTCAGTACAATGACAAGAAACTACCGAGCAGGCCAACTCATAGTTCTGAAAATGGTGTGCAACAGCCATTATCATGCCTCTATAAATTAAATGTTATTTCCTTTCTATAGTTTACTCTAGCTATAGGCATATCATCTATACCTGGTGGGGTCTGATTCATGATTTCAATAGTGGTAAATAATTCTTAGTACAGGGTTTGAAATTATAAGACAATTCAGCATATAGAATTGAGACTTGCCTGGACCACTGTTTACAACCTTGGAATTAGGGAACTGGAGGTGTCATTGTTCCCTGAGACCATCTCAGTCATTCTTAGTGGGTCTTTTGTCTTTGTCGGGACTGTTGCATTTGTCACACTTGGTTGAACAACTCATAGAATCTGAAATAATTCTATAGCCACAATACCATGAAAGAGTATTTTGTCTGTAAAATGATGAGCTAGAAAGGAAGGAAACCCATGGGGAAAACTGGGTTAGGCCTCCCATATTTCAGAAACCAAACCAAAGTATACAGGCCAATAGGTTAGCTTGAATCCTTCAGATACTTATTAGACTTTTACACTAATGAAATACAAAGTCCACATGAGGGGGATGCCTTACGACCGTTTAGTAAAATTACTCCGCTAAACAATATATACCACTGTTACTCATGGGTTTACAAATTTGAAATTCTGATTTTAAAATCTTCTAAAAAATTTGTACACATACTCTGGGTGATTCAGCTCAACTGAAACTGATAGCTAATGTTTCCCTCGATTTGTTGATAAAGACTGGTTTAGTATCAAACAAAGTGTGGAAAGTTGATGAGGATGAACATTGTACCTTCTCAAAGAATGAACATGAAATGACAACCCACAGTATTGTATGAAGAAACGTCAAACCCAAGTTAGAGTAGAGAAAAGAGGGGAGTTATGAGTCATCACATGATACACGGAGTATAGGTTTTAACCTAGAGATACATTCTAGAATTACTGTTCAGTGACAAAAGGCAGATGCAGAGTAAATATATAGTTTGATCTCATTTCCATTTTAAAAATGAAAGACTATAGATGTATACGACTATGCATATATGATATATATATGTATATATAATACATACTCATTTATAATATGCATATTCATATACACATATCTGTACATGTTTAAATGAGAACAGATAATATTGGTGTGAATGAATGATTCCCACCAACATTTAACAGCATTAGATGAGAGCGAGGCAGAAATTTATTAGCTCTTTATACAAGTTTGTATATTTTAAATTTGTTGGTATAAGTATGTGTTACTTATACAACTCAGAAATACGTTCCTTAAGAAGTTTAAATAAGAAGAATTTTAGAATAAATGGATCATTTTAAACAAGCAGCTTGTCATGTGAATTCATACTAATCCTTCTGGATAGATATTTTAAATAGGTTAAAACATTCAGTAGAGTTCAACCTGCACACTAATGGCTTTATGTTACAAAAATAGGTGTTAAGTGGGATACAGAACAAAAGCAGTCAAAAAACAAATAAGTGAGAAACTCAACGTAGAGTTGCACGTGATATTTACCTTCTGGATTAGAAAGTGGTGACTTAAAGGAACAAAGAATTCAGTAAAATCAAATCTGTTGTTTTAGTAAACCCAACACTAAGCTGAGTTTGTTTTTTAACTCAAAGTTTGAGAAGGTTGTTTTAATAGTGAGTCACTACTAAGTAACTATGCAGCATTCAACATTCAGTTAAGTTGATTACATTTTGATCTTTAAACCAGGTAAACGCCCAACAAGTGTAGACACAGCATGTTATACTTTTCCATTTCACTTGCCCGTAGGATTTTCTATTCAAAGAATGTTTTAATTATGACTAACAATTCACACATACACACACAGTTATATATCCATACCCTTCAACAAAATCCAAATATACCTTCATTATAATTTTTTTTTCATTGAATTTAACAAAGACATAATCTATCCTTTGGAGTGATGAACTCCTGGGAGTTTTATCCTCTCTCGACTGCAGCATGGTCAACAAACCGGACCTGCCAAGTTCTGCTGGAAGGGAAAGTAGAGCTCCTTTTTTTTTTTTTTAATGTTTATTTATTTTTGAGAGAAAGAGATAGAGTGCAAGCAGAGGAGGATAGAGAGAGAGGGAGACACAGAATTGGAAGCAGGCTGCAGGCTCCCAGCTGTCAGCGAAGAGCCTGACGTGGGGCTCAAACCCACGAACCACAAGATCATGACCTGCACTGAAGTTGGACACTTAACCAACTGAGCCACCCAGGTGCCCCAAGTTGACCTCCTTCTATAATGAAGTTACTGCCAAGACTTTAGGCCCAGTCGCTGAGACAAACTGAAAATGTTATCTCTGCTTTAGGCAGTAAAATGATAACCTAAAGACTGGAGTCTTAGTTATTTCTGTGTTGTTTATTCCCTTCCTCTAAAAAGTCTAGACCCTCAAAGTGAAAACTCAGGATTCCAAGGATGAAAGGGTACAACCACAAATTACTACTCCTCTCATATTTTCCAAATATTCATGAATAGTTGATAACTATCAGCTAGTTTTGGAAAGATGTTCACCTACTTTCTTACTTAGGGTCCGTTCAACAAATATACAAAGATTGTGGCTATTAAAACTAAAAAAAAAAAGACTACCTGGAAGTTAAAATGTTTGACATTTAAGAGTTACTAAATATCATATCTGCAAAATTTTGCAAACCATATTATGTAAATTTGGATGTTTCTGGATGGATACTAAAGAAATTAAATTACTTAAGTTGACATTTTCATTTTGTGAGATGTCTGGACTAAATAGAGATATAAATAAAAATAATTAAGGGAATTTCATAAATAATATGAAACCAGCTAATAGTAGTTCAAAGTTCCTAGCAGATGTTAAGAGTTTTGATCCACAGAATTGATCTATCGCTATTAACAAATCAAAAATCAATCATCGACCACTTTGATGTATAGGAGATAAACATTTACCTTTATACCAGAATGATACCAGTTCATTGTTTGATATAAAGGATAAATTGTTTTTAAGTTATGAAAACCCGAAGGATTTTTTTTAGAAAAGACCAATTTATTTATTTATTAATAGATTAAACATAACATAAAGTGCATTTTTAGACAAGCTATGTATAAATTTGCTACATTTTAAGAAGTATTAAAGAAAAAATGTGTGTGTGTGTGCAGAGTCAATCCTGACTACTTATAATTTCTCTCTTCTATGTGAGAAATGCACACATTTACCTGAATTCTTACATGCTGTCAGCTGCTAGGTTTTCTAGGTGCAAAATACTATTAAACATCTCCAAATCATTCCAAATTGCTAGGTCATTCATTCTGGCCATAAAACACTTACATTAACTTAATCCGTGGCAAACATTAAACCAGTAACTCATTTAAGCACAGGCCATCATGTCCTGCCCTCTTCCCTTTTAACCCAGCATCTTTAAGGATTTTGCTTATATTGTTATTCCTCAAATAAATTTCTTCAGACCATCTCAAATTCCTTAATGACTGTGTGTGTATTTCTATCTTGGTCTGTGTATGCTCACTCGTGTGTGTAAGTGCCTGGTGTGCTAAAGAGGCAGAGTCAACATTAGCTAACTATGAGTTTTCTACCAAATTCTCCCACAGTGCAGTCAACCCGCTTGTAAAATGCCATTTAGGCATTCATCTTCTCCTTCAGGCTAACGGGGGAAAAGCTTATGCTTTTTATTTGGTTCTTGTAGATAATTACAATTTTATTATTCACACTAGCAAGCTATTGATGCTTTGGCTGATCCTTTAAACATCTGGCTTACTGTTTAAAATGCATGGAGTGCACTGATGTCAACCCATGCTGATAATCAGAGGACCTTCAATTAAGTACCTACAAAGCAACCAATGATAAACGGGAGAAAAGACGGTACAAGTTTGCCAAAGAATTCTTTCAGAGTCTGGTTCTCAAAAGCAATTAGAATCACTTCTTTCGGCCTTAGAATTAATGAATTTTCATTAAAATTTAAATTTCAAATGATTCCAAAGATATCAAACTTGAGAAGTTGAGCTGATTGTCTACATAATAAATCACACCACAGGAACATGTCAAAAAGACTAATGCAAGTTCTTTGCCATCCAAAGTTGTGTTTCTCCTTGTCAGTGCTATGCGAACATATATAATTGCTTTCTTTTTCTCAAAGAAGCTATGGCCAAAGACACACTGTTATTAAACTCTCTATTTCTCTATGCTTAGAATTTGCCATATTATAATTCCAAGGCTGTGACCGAAACTAATTCTAATCTATAAAAAAAGGTTTGTTCTAATAATTGAGTGTGATGTAAATTAAAAAATTGCTACATTTACTTTCTTCACACTAAGCTAATTTGCTTAAATGAGGGAATAAAATCAGGTGTAACATTCTAATGTCAACCTCTCCTAATGTTTGAAAGTAATGTTTAATTTGATAACACATATATTCTTTCCTTGATAGAATACTAAACACATGGTGTGTGTGTGTGTGTGTGTGTGTGTGTGTGTGTAAAGCAAATACCACATTAAGGAAAAATGTGAAAAGCTAAAATTCCTTGGACACAGAAGTCAGCATAGGTGTTTTTAAAGTGAACAATAAGGTAAGTGGAAAACAGTACTCATATAAAAATGTTGAACATTTGAATCATGAATTAAAACAGTGAAACAGAATATATGGCAAATTCTAGTCTGCTTCTTGTTTGTAGTGTTTTACTCATCCTCACAAAAATTCTTTTCTACGACAATTATCAAGATATCTTTTTGTCTCCATAACAGAGTGAATCTTCTTTTTTAAAAAAATCTACACAGTCTAAGAACTGTCCCAATTATGACATATACATACATATCAAGCACCCGTGAAGGAGTATCTTCAATTCCCATTTTCATATTTTTCTTCCTAAGTTCCCCTTGATACATGTGGTTTGAAACAAACTCATGGAAACATCATCGATGGTTTGTTTTCGTTGTTTACTAGCTGCTTCATGCGGTCAAATTTTATACAGGATTTGAACCGAGGGCAACCGCACTATACAAACTTTCTCCCAACAACCCATCTTTTCCAAACCACCATCTCTACAGAAATTCCATCAGAGGGACATTAGCTTAGAGATAAATACACAACAACAAATAAAAATAGGTAACTGTGGCTTCAAATGTGCTCAGAGACCGGGAGGGGGATCAAAAAACTCAAACTGGCAACCGAACTGTTCTAAGGGCCATTTTTTTTTTTTTTTTTTTTTTTTTTTTTTGCCCCACATAGTGTTTAAATATTCAGTACAGGGGCAGCTTAGCACTCATTACTTACTTAGCCCTTTACGACTTCATGCTTTTCTGTTACCTGCCTCGCGCATGCGTACACTGCAGTTTGTGATGCCTGCGTTACGTGCCGACACATCAACAGTTTTGTATTACATTCACGTGGCATCCAATCCTCATGTCATCCACACTTGCATAACTGAGACCTGGAGCTCAGCTGCAGAGACATCTTCACTTCTGTAGCCGTGAGCAGGCTCCTTTACCTTCTGCTTCCACTGTACATGTCACTACGAGTCCCCCAGGTATCCGGGTGCATGACGGACACCCAGCAGGAACAAATGCACTTAAAGAATAAATAACTCAGCGTATGAAATAGTAACAGAAATTGCTTCTGTGGGCACAAGATCATGCTAACATCTTTTTGTTTGTTTGATTTACAATATAGCAGTACCAACGGTGGATGGTACGGATGGTGGATGGTTAGCTACATAATCTTAAGAAAGTTCGAGCTCTAAAACAAAACTGGATGAGAGAAGGAAAGTTCCTGAACTGACACAAACTGTCTGTGATGGAAAATGGAGCATGTAATTTTAAAATAAGTTATATTTCATATTTATTAAGATGATTAAATACAATAATCGAGATAAATTTTTAGACTCCATAACTTACAATTATCAGCATTAGCATGCTTTTCTCACGAAAAAAAAAAAAACAGGTGAAAAACTTTAGATAGATGGAGATTCAGCAGGAATATTTTTATCTTTATGAAATATTATCAGAATATATAATTATTAGTTCAATAAATACCGAAGTCTCTTGGACTGATTATTTAACTCAGGTCACAAAAATGGAAAATAATTCATATTGTGAGTGAACAGGAAATGATGTCTGACATGACCTGCAACAAAGAGTACTCTTCTCACTCGTTCAATTTTTATTTTTACCTACATTACATTTGATACATTTAGTAACTGTAAATACTCACGTGCCATCTTGATAAGATTTTAAACCTGTTCAATGTCCTAATGAAATAGAAGTTTTAAGAGAGTTGAAAAAAAAAATTACTGAATCTAAAATTGAAAACTTCCTACTGAATTCTATGATAAGCAGGGCAACTTCGGCATGAACTTGAAAAGCTAGGTTACATGCCGTATCTACACGAAAAGCAAACATTAGCTTAAATATGACTTGACATAAGCCATCATAATGTAGAAATAGAGTAGGTGAGACTGGGTGGGAATCACAATTTTACAAACCCCAGGTTGGGACACATTGACCTGAAAACCAGGAGAATATTTACAATCAGTACTATTCTGAGAGATTTTAGTCATTTGGTCTTTCTATTACCAAGTAAGGACCCAGTCCTTATCATAAAATAATTGGGAGAGAGTATCTGAACATTATGCTTTGTAGTGACCTCAGATCTATGTATATAAAATTATGACTGCCCTTATAATTTGAAATTGAATTTATTTCATTTTGATATGATGGCATAAAAAAGCATACTGGGTTTTTTTTTTTAAGTCAATGATGATCATTTTATATTTAAAGGACTTTTTGTCACATACATGGTCATGGTAGAGTTGAGCATTGAATGGATACAAAAACAAAAAACATTTTCTAATAGCAATATACTTGTGGACAACATACTGACTAAAAGCATGGGAGAAAGTTCTACAACTCTCCACACCAAGTTTTATCTGTGTTATATATGGGTTTTGAATGCTTGTCTCTAAATATTTTTGGATCTTTTTTCATTTGAAACAGTAAAAACAATTTCAACGAAGCATTTTAAGTAGTGGTGTGATAGATTAATGACTGCATACAATTTCACTCATTCAGTTTTATTTCATCAAATTAGCCTCCAAATCCTACAGACCATCTGTGACAATCCGGTTGACTTGTCAGGGTACATTTTGCCTATGTTCAAGGGAGCTATGAATTTTTTACTCCGGCTTAAATTGAGGACCTCTAAACACTGTTTCTCTGAGTTTGACATCTGATAGGATGTCTTTAATAAGCAAAAACACATTCATTACCTGGATTTCATAAATTAAACCATCAGTAAAATGTTGCTACATTTTCACCCTAAATTGCTGAGGAGGGCAATATGCCAAGACGGGGAAAAACATGTAAGCGTGTTAATTGGGAGCTATTTGTTTAGTGTATCAGTCAGCACCAGGGTAGTAAGGTAACCACAAGGGGTACAGACACAGAATGTAAAGGGGAAACTGGAAAGCAGACCCAAAGTCAGACCTACGAATGCAATCCAATGGGTATGATCTGGAACAAAATTTGTTTCATGAATGCAATTATAATTATCTAGACCAACATTAGATGTCTAGGAACCAGTCAGACCCCCAAAACACTATAGGATTATGTAAATCATGCAATTTATCAGAGGATCTTTGAAGTGGGGTCAAGAAGTTGGCATACCATATGCGCGTCCTGGACACACAAAACCAAATGGGTTCCGGATATAAACAAGAGTATTGTAGCCCCTGAGGGAAGTCTTAGTAGAAATGGCAAATTCTCAGATGTATATAGGGTTTCTTAGCCATGTAACCCCAAGCTGGTAAAGACTTGGAGTGCCTAGACAAATAAATGGGTGCAGTCTAAAAAGTAAATCTCTGTGTCATTTATATCATGCTTCCCAAACAGATCGCTGACTAGGAAGAAGAATAAAACTTAACCTTGAAGACTGTAAAAATCCTGTAGGAGAAAGCAAATATATTACCTCATCTTTTATTTTCTGCCTCCACTTTCTCTTCAATGATAAGTATGAAGAGAAATATGTAAAGTTAGAAAAGTAATCCAAAACTTGTTCGTGGTTGCTCTGAAATTGATTTCTCCATTCTCTTGGCATTTACTAGCATTATTTAAATTTCACAGCACCATCTAAAAACTCCATGAGATAAATCGCATTGTAAATGAATTATATTACCATGGGCTAGCCCATTATTTGTGCAAGTGGCTTTATCTTTCTTGCTTGCTATACTAAATATAGTTTATGGACAAGGTGGCATTCTATTTTCCCTCAACTTAATTTTTATAAATTACTCTGTATCTTGAAAGGTTGAGGCCTGATATTTGTGATAAATGTAATATTAAAAACCCTTTGCCCTCCAATGAAATACTTTTCTTATTTTAAATTCAATAGATTCACATTTTCCCAAAATACTTTAAAATTCTCCTCTTTTATTTGAGATTTTAAAATTGCTATTCTATATAACAGTATTTCATATAGATTAACTTCCCCTTTAGGAGGAAACGATCTAGTGAATAAGAATTATTTTTTCCCTTTAATAATAACAATGCCTTCTAATTAGAAAATAATGTGTCCTAGAGAAGAAATTCCAAAATCCAGAGAGGCCCACATTCACTGCGATTTTGACTAATAATTTCCTTGAATGTTACTTCAAGTAAAGTTCTAAGTAATTCTTAATTTCTTACTCATTTTTTTCTAAGTTAATGCTTCAAATATGCCTTAATCACTGTAAAATAACCCAGGATGTGGTCACTAATTATCATGTATACATTAGGACTCCAGACAAACTATCTTCTGGTGAAGTTTCCCAGGGTGCTCAATACTCCGGTAATTGCTTACTAGAAATGTAAGAACAATTACCCTTTTTTTTTTTTTTTTTTTCCAAAATCTTACACGGCTTGGAGAAAGAATATCTGCAGAATGAGCTTCTTTTCTAGTTATACCTTTTCTTTTCACATGTAGCTTTATTGTCTTATAATTTTGTCATTTCCTACTCTTTTAAATGTTTATTTTTGAGAGAGAGAGAGAGACACACAGAGCTCAAGTGAGGGAGGGGCAGAGAGAGAGAGGAAGACACAGAATCCAAAACGGACTCCAGGCTCTAAGCTGTCAGCACAGAGCCCGATGTGGGGCTCGAACCCATGAACTGTGAGATCATGAGCTGAGCTGAAGTCTGATGCTCAAACAATTGAGCCACCCAGGCGCCCCCATTTCCTACCTTTTAGTGTCATATATTCCTATCATTTTTTTTTAGCTTTATAGTTTACCAAGTACCAACATGACAGTCTTTAAAATAGGCAGGAGTGCTATTATTGACGTTGACTGCTAAAAAGGTTTCAGAATTAGCCCAAGACCAACCACAAATAAATGACATGGTTAAAACTAAATTTGATGGTTATGACAATATGAGATCACAAGGCCAGTCTGCTAAATTCAGGTATTACAAAAGGGTACTCACGACTTCACTTAGTATTTCTTCAACAAAGATTCAGGATAGATGGGAGTTTTGAAGTAAGGATAAAAAAAAAAAAGCAACCCTCTTGTCTGCCTTTTCCAGCACTCCTGACTCCGAGATGTAGATTGTTTCCTTTCTTAACTGGCAAAAAGCTGCAGACTTTCCCAGTTCCTCAGTGAAAGTAATGTAGGAAGAGGCATTAATTCTTTTGGTTCACCAGGATGTCACTTGGCAAATTATTGTATGTGAGCAATAAATCACAGAGTTGGAACATGCCCTGAGAGAGTCTCCAGGTTTATTCTTTTGCCTTCTGGTAAATTAGAAACTTCTTACATTCAGTAACAAGTAGATGTATATTGTTATATTGGAAATATTGTGACTACAAAATCATGAATGCTAGTATTTCACAAGTCCATATTTTTGAAAGTTTGCCTAAGGATATATGGTATTTATTTACATTTCAATTTGTGGCTAAAATTCCTGAAGGACTACAAAGGAAACTCAACCATTCCACTTGTGAACAGATCTGATTCGTTGCTCTTACTCAATAGTATGTTAAGTTCTCAAACAATGACAATCAAAATGTTAAAAAAATACAACAAAGATATTTTACTTTGTAATTTACAGCATAACAGAATTGGAATTAGTTGTGAACATTTATGCTGAGATGATAAACTAGTATTGTTTTGAGTTGGCACATATATAAAATTCTGGTGGAGACATGTTTTCATATCTCCAAAGAAAGAGTATAGCATTAACTAGAAAAATAAAGAAAAAAAAGAGAGAGAGACAAAATAAAATCCTTTCCAACTATAAACTGGCATAATTAATGTCTTATAATACAAAGTTACTAAATATGAGAACATTTCTAAAACTATTTTTAGTAATTAATTACATAAAATAATGTCATAATCATACTCCATAAGGAAAGACAAAGGACATTTTTAAAATAAAAGCCTATAGAGTAACTTTTTTTCTCCAAATAACGGAAGAAATAAGCACATAAAAATTCTCATACTTTTTCTTTTTATAAACCAGAAAAATGTTATGTAACCTATCATGCAAAAACCATGTCATTTAAAAGAACTGTGGTTCTGGGGCACCTGAGTGGCTCAGTCAGTTAAACGTCTGACGTCAGCTCAAGTCATGATCCACGGTCCGTGAGTTTAAGACCCACATTGGGTTCTTTGCTGACCGCTCAGAGCCTGGAACCTGCTTCAGATTCTGTCTCTCCTTCTCTCTCTGATCCTTCCCTGCTCATGCTCACTCACTCTCTCTCTCTCTCTCTCTCAAAAATAAATAAACATTAAAAAATATATTAAAAAATAAAAGAGCTGTAGTTCTAAACAATAATCATAATAATGCAATTTTACTTTATGATGCTGTTTATCTGTTCATAACACCCTGCCGCTTCCAGTGAAATTTACAATCAATGAAGAGCGGGTCTAAGCGTCTACTTTTCCCAGCATCTAGTATACCGGAAGAACATATAATATGTTTTTGAAAAATGTGGGATAATAAAGAAATTGCATTCACTACCTAAGGGATGAATAAAAGGGAACAGTGGTGGGCTATTTTGAAAAGAGAATAATAATTTCCTTTAAGACACAGAGTCACCAAACAACAGCCTGTGTGAGGCAACTCCCACCTGTCACCTCTGTATATACGGTACACAAGCTAAGAATGGTTTTGTCATTTTAAATAGTTGGGGGGTGGGATCAAAAGAATAATCATATTTGGCAGCATGATAAGGATATGAAATTCAAATCTCATACACCATAAATAAAGTTTGATGGAAACAAAACTCATGTATTGTCTATGACCTGCTTTCACAAAACAGTAGCTGCAGCAGAGGCTGGAGAACCTGCAAAGTGAAATATTTACTTTCTGGTCCTTTATAGGAAAAGTCTGTTGATTCTTGTTTTAGGAGAAAGCATATATAAGAAGTTAATAATAAAAAAGGACAATCAGATTCTAGTTGGACCTCAAGAGTTCAAATATGGTAAGTGAAGGAAAAAATCAAAAGAATGGAGGAGAATCTGTATTTTTGTATCCTTGGGGTAAATGCCTAATAGTATAATTGTCAGACCATAGGGTAGCTCTATTTTTAGTTTATTGAGGAACCTCCATATGTTCTCCAGAATGGCTGCACCAGTTTGCATTCCCACCAGCAATGTGAGAAGGCTCCCCTTTCTCTGTCCCCTCCCCAACACCTGTTGTTTCTTGTGTTGTTGATTTTAGCCACTCTGACAGGTATGAGGTAGTATCTCATGGTGGTTTTGATTTGAAGTTCCTTAATGATGAGCGATGTTGAACATCTTTTCACGTGCCTATTAGCTGTCTGGATGTGTTGTTTGGAAAACTGTCTGCTCATGTCTTCTGCCCACTTCCTAACGGGTTTGTTTGTTTTTTGGGTGTTGAGTTTGATAAGTCCTCTTGCGTACTTTATCCGACATGTTGTATTTACCCAAAGCATGCACAAATACAGATTCAATGGGGTACATGCACCCCGATGTTTATAGCAGCATTATCAACAATAGCTAAACTATGGAGACAGCCCAAATGTCCATTGACTGGTGAATGGCTAAAGAAAATGTGGTATATATACAATGAAATATTACTCGGCCATCAAAAAGAATGAAATTTTGCCATTTGCCACCACATGGATGGAGCTACAATGTGTGACGCTAAGTGAAATAAGTCAATCAGAGAAATACAAATATCATATGATTTCGCTCACATGTGGAATTTAAGAAACAAAACAGATGAACATATGGGAAGGGAGGGAGAAGAAAGGGAAACAAACCACAAGGGACACTTAACAAAAGAGAACAAACTGAGGGTTGATGGAAGGCGGTGGGTGAGGGATGAGCTAGATGGGTGATGGGGAATGAGGGGAACTGTGATGAATACTGGGTGTTATATGTAAGTGATGAATGAATCACTAATTTGACTCCTGAAACCAATACTGCACTGTATATTAACTAAGTAAAATTAAAATTTTTAAAAATCCCTAAAAAAAGTATTAAAAAAAAACAAGAAGAAGGGAGGAGAGCTAAGGGGAAATGCCTTTGGAAATTTCGTCATAGGGATTCATGGTCACATCCTCATGTTGCCATGAAATCACAGGAAGGAGACTTTTTTGCTCTCAGAGGACTTCTGAATGAACTGTAGAGAGAAAAAGCAATGAAGACGGGAGTAGGGGAATAAAACTGCTCAGAGAAAGCTCTAATATTGGAAATGTAGTTGGAGAAGAGAAGTTAATGCCACTTCCTTTTTTTTCCGCCCCATTTCTTTCAAACTCTAAGCATAGGTAAGTTTTAATGGCAAGCCAACAGTTAATCTCTCATTCTAAAATAAAAAAAAGAGAGAGAGAGAGAGGCTATAAAGTTAAACATGAACTGTAAGAATAACTCTTCCACTTATGGAGTTTTTCAAAGGAAGAAACCACACAAACAGGAAGGGACCTTGCAGAAGTTCTACAATAATAATGGAATAAAAAGAGTCAAAAAGAACACAGAGACTTTGATGCTTTCACTAAAATCATTCCTATGAACAAATCAAATTAGGCCATTGGTGGGCAAAGAAAACCTGCAAATGCTTATTATGTGGCAAAGGCTTATTTACTGTGAGGTATTATTAGAAAATAAAATTCTAACAAGGTCTTTCTTACCAAACGGCTCTTTATTTTCCAAGTTCCTACAGATACTTAATTTTTCTATTCTTCTAGCCACCATAATGTCTCTACCAAAAAAAAAAAAAAATGGGTCCTTTGGGAATGCACATTTAATCTCTCAATTATTCTAAGGAAATAATATCTTCCCAGTATTTATGGATTCCGTTCAACAAACAGTTATTTAGCACTCTCTATATGCGAGGCATCGTGCTGGGTGCTATGGGAGATACAAAGGAATGCAAAGTAATGGCGCTCCAGGGGATCATAACCTGGGTAGGAAGACAGACAGGTATGCAAGTAACTATGATACAAGGCAGATGGAGATAAATGTTTTAATAGAGCTAGACAGGGGAGAGAGAGATCACCTCTGATGGAAAATTTCAGATGGCTTTCATGAAATTTTGGGCTGAGGCTATAAAGAAAACAGAAGACTTCCTCAAGAAGTGGTCCAACAAAGAACATTCTAGGAAGACATTACAGCATTACAGAGGCATGAAGGAGTAGGGTGTTATCTACCTTACTCTCAGACTCAAAAACCATGGTAGGGGTCCAGGGATCTGCATTATTATCAAGCTCCCTAGGTGATTCTGTTATAGGAGTTCTGAAAACTGCACTTTAAGATTAATCTAGGGTATGTGTCAAAAAGTAGAACAGGAAAGGATAGTAATAAGGTATACTGTGAAAAACATAGGTTTTATAATAATGAAGTGAGAAAGCAAGGCTTAGGTGATGCAATGAGGAGGGAGGCAAAGAGGCAGTATAATTGTCAGTGCAAGACAGTGAGTGCCTTATAATGTCAATTCTAGATATTTAAAGTCAAGTTAAATAGATTCCATTTACATAAGGTTCAAAAACTGGCAAAATTAATCTATGCTGTTAGAAGTCATGATATTGCTTTTCCATGAGAGGAGCAATGAATGACTGGAATGGGACAGGAGGAAGTCTCTGCGGTGTTATTAAGGTTTTGTTTTTAAGCTAAGTGCCGGTTACAGAAGGATGCTCAGTTTGGGAAAACTGATCAAACTGTACCTTTATATTATGTATTCTTTTTTACTGAATTATATTATAGTTCAATAAGAAGTTCTAGAATTTAGGCTGAATGGGTATATTTAAATTAAAGGAAAATATTCTCTATGGTCTTATTAATCTCATAAGGTCTAACAACTTTATATCCTTTTCAATTCTCTGAAAGTTAAATATATTTGATAAGATGGAATATAAGATAGAAATGCTCAAAAATATTTTCAGATCATGTTAGTGGGGAAAAATAAGTTATTGCAATTTCCCTGCTAACAATTAGAACTCATCTGGTTGAGATTCACCATTCTAAACTGTATTCCGTACCATTGTCTCATTCTGCTGTGATTCTTTACGGTGGAACTTGAAAGAGTTGTCTATAATCTTTGTATGTATATTCTCACCACATATTATCTACTCAAAGCACTCTCTGGGCCTTCCAATCTCACCATTCCACTGGGGCTACTCTTGTCCAGATCATCAAAAACTGCATGTTGTCAGAACCAATGGTTACTTCTCTTTTGTTATTGTATTGAGCTCCTCATAACATTTCATGCTGTTAGTCACTCCCTCCTGCTCTTATACTTTCCTTTTGTATTTTTTATATTATCACACTCTCCTGAAATTCCTCCTAATTTTCAGTATTCTATGTGGGATGCCCCTCTTCTGTCCCACTTTGAAATATCTGAGTGCCTCAGGGCTTGATTCTGAGACCGTGTGTCTTCTTCATCTATAAACTTACTCTTGGAGATCTCTAGTTCCTTGGCTTTATAGAGCTCCTTAATCTATATCTCCAGCCCCAAGCTCTTCCCTGAAGTCCAAATTCATATTCGGTTGCCTATTCAACATCTGCTCTAGGATGTCTAATAAACATTCTAAAATTAACTTGTCCAAATGAGAATGCTTGATTCCCCGCCCCCCCCCATGCTCTTCCTCAAATATCCCCTGCTCAGTAAATGGTATCGCCATCTTCATGATTTTTCAAGTTAAATATCTGAGAGTTATCCTTGGTTTCTCCGTTTCTCTCACCAACAAAGCACTGGTGACTTCAAATCTGAAATCTGTCTCTTCAGCCTCCCCGCCACAGCCATCTTTGTCCAAGCTGCCCCTACCTCACACAGACTACTCAGTTTAATAGCTATCACTTTAGTCCACTTTCACCTTCCACATCCATTTTCTATAAACCAGTCAAAATGGTGTCAACACTCTCCAATCACTTGAGGTCGACATTACAAAAAAACTAAACAATTTACCATGATTAACAACCATGAACTGGTCACTGCCTACTTCTCTGACCCACTTACTTGCTGTGTTTTAATGATACTGGCCTTTTGTGTTGCTATCATTCCATGAATATGGCAACTCATCTTCACCCCAAATACTATGCATTAGTACTCCCAGTAACTACCACGCTGTTCCTTTTGATTGTCACATAACTGGCCCCCTCATCTCAGTCAGGTATCAGTTTAAATGATGAAATTTAGAAACTATTTCCTTGACAGTCTAAATCACCCAGTTACCATCTATTATTTTGCCCTATTTTAAAGTCTCTTCATATTTTTTCTAGATTATTTTTCGTTTTCTATCTTCCACAGGAGAATATAATCTCCATGACAGCACAAACCTTATCTTGATTGTTAACTGCTGTATGCCCAGTGCCCCCAGTGAGGGGCCTGCAAGAGATGTATGATAAACATTTGTTGAATGCTGAATTCGAATCCCTCCAACAACTGACGAGACACGATAAATGAAAAGTTGCTGAGGGTAAGGACAAGGAACATTTCCATTCAGAAGTGTTCATTCTAAGTCACAATGGCCAGGATCTGCCAGTGGCTACAAAGGCCACCACAAACTGGAGAACTGTTCCTGCTAATCTCTTAATAAAAGAAGAATGTACATTATTAACTGGCTAGCACCCTGATTTTTAAAACTATGACTCAAATCTAGCAAGGAGATGAGTCATGCCTGGTGCCAAGTTTAACTTCCGTTTGGCTAATAATGGACTTTTTTCCATAGAAGCGTATGGAATTCTAGAGTTGCAAACAACAAGGGGAGGTAGCTCCTTCCGTATGTAATCACAGTGTTGCTATAATTACAGATAAAGGTTTGTCAGCATTTCCATTAAAAGAACTTAAGTCAGCTGCTAAATGTCCATTAGCCTAATATATGGCTTATAATATCTTAGCATAACTGCCTATTAAAAACAGCTAATTAAAAATGGATTGATATTTTTTTATAAAATTATGTAAATACCCAGAAGAAACCAGCCCTTCCAGTGTGTGCATTTCTGTAACAATTCAAGTGCAAGTTTCTTTAAATTTTTGAAATTTCCATTAATACGCATGATTTTTAAAACTTGGCCCGAAAAGTTCTGAAAAATGATTGCTTAGCAATAAGCGCAATGTTGTCCTAAGGACGAACAATCGCTTAACTACTGTAGTGGACACTGATGAACTATTCTGATTCTCCTTCAATGAAGAACTTGTTGCCTCAGCAGCTGGGAGGACTGTTGGCAGACTGCCTTCAGCTATCCGTCCCTTTTAGGGGATGCCTCAGCTGCAGCGAGCTTCTTTGCCCAAGGTCATGACCCTTTTCCAAGGAGCACCGATTAATGTAAGAGGATAAAGGCCCGACAATCTCAGACCATATCAGGACCATCGTGAGGGGCTGTTCCGCCTCCAGAACATCCAGTGTGGTTGGCCAAGAGACCGTGCTGTGGACGTGGCCGCCGACACTGCAGGTATCCACAGAGGCCACACAGGCGAGCTCAACTTCCGACTGACCCAAGCCTTGGCGAGTGCTCTGTGATGCTCTCAGAACATGGGAAGATATACAATTTTGAAAGAAGAAGTACCTTTCTTGAGGGAGGCTGCCATAGGGTATTTTCTCACCTGCCTGTCTGGTTACTGGAAGACGTGAGACATTCTATGTCATCTCCCTTCAAAGTATAGCCTTAGGTATGGCATTGCTTAGTTGTAGCGTGAAAGTAGCTTCTCAACCACGGAGTGCCCCACCACTTGCGTTGCCTTTCATCTGGTCCCTTTCCGTTAGGTGTCATCCCGTGCAAGGAGCGACACAAGAAGTGGACATCGTGCTGATTATGCTTTTGCTGGCTATTCGACTATTTGGGCTGTCTTCTTACTGGCTGAAAATCTCAGCCTACCTGGCACCCAGGCTCTTGTTGGGCCTGCGCTGGAGCTCAACCTCTCTCTCTGTCCACTTCTGCTTTCTACCTGTGCCTTCCAAGCATGTTGGTCCAAAAGGCACTCCCTGGAAAGTATCCTGCACGCTAAACTCCAATTGTAGAGTCTGCTTCCCCCAGAACCCGACCTGTCCCACAACCCAGTATTTGAAAGAAAGTACGGAGATAAATATTATGTTGTATCACTTCTCTTTTTGCTTGGCTGCTAGGAGAAGGTGTGTTTATTAGTCTAGCTGAAGAGTCCATAACATTATTTCCTGTGCATTATCTCCCTTTGAAAGTGTATCATGCATGTTTTTAGGTGCTTTAGTAGAGGATTACAGAGCAGGCACCTAGGACAGTTCCATCAAATCATTCAGCCTCTTCCAAAACAACTTCAGCACTCTAGGGGTAGAGAAGTATTCTATTCGGTGAAATCTAAGAAATCTACTCCTTTGTTACTTCCACTCACTTCTTGTACTTGTCCTTTTCTGAGCAAAAATTATGTCTTCATCTCTTTTCTATAAAATAGCCCTTGAGGTTAACATGCATTTCTTTCTCCTTACTCTTCCCCCAACTAGTTCTGTCTACCTGAATTTCTATTTGCAATTACAACTAATCCTGAACTCAGCTATTTTCAGGCTACCTTACTTTTCAAAAGCCCTGTAGGACCTGAAGGCCTAAGAAAAGATCCCTCAAAGTCATACCTCCCCGACATGGGTAATGAAAGCTTTAAGTGTGCTAGATGGCCCCTTAAATGGTGTTTTTAATTTATACCAGCTTTTTGTAATAGGGGAAATAAAGGAACTCCCCAGAAGGATTTAGGCATGGGAGCCAATATCAGATCTAAAGCAAATACCATCTTATTCATATGTTCCTAAGGGCTATCTCATTTAGTTACTCAAATATTTATTAAGCACCTCTTAATGTATAAGCTACCACCCTGGATGAAATGTATAGAAACCACTCTATTTTATCGCAAAAAATAATAGAAGGTTTCTTCTGTTTTTTATAATAACATTTAAAAAAGTTCTGCTTAATTCCTTTTCTATTATCTTATGAACACGGTTGGTGGCAGGTTCTAACTAGTAACCCTTGAATTTAAACTAAATCCCCCTTTTTAATGAATCTGATGATCACCTGAATCAAAAAGCTTTTGATAGAAAAGGAAAAACAAATAGTGTTGCGGAAGGAGGCCCCGAGACATCTCATGGATTGAAGTATCTTACAAAGCAAAACAGCAGACCCATTCCACAAAACAATTCAATACGTGACTACATTCTTTCAACCAAATCCTTGAAGATGGCTCAAATATCCAAAATGTAGGAAATAAGCCATCTCAGACCATTATTTCATCTCTAACTTCTGCCTACTTTTCTCTTGTAGTCTCCACGGCAGCCACATGTAACTTTACAGGTATAGATGGCCCAGAACCTTTGCATTTGAAATATATGCATAATTATTTGGTTACACTTCCTATCAGACTTACAAAACTACGTTTTTTCTCTTTTCAAAATTCTCCAACTTCATCACATATAGGGCTGCGACTTCCACCTTCAATCTTATACATTCTGAATATTATTTTTGTCTATGATTGTATTTTGTCAATATGGATTCTTTCTAATATTTAAACCAAGCTATAAATATCTCTGAATTTACATAGTGGAACCCTAAATATTTTTCACAGTCATCTTAGGTTAATGAAAAGGCTTTGGAGCTTGATTTAATTAAAATAAGAAAGATATAATGAATAAAAGGGACAATATACTGAGTTAAGTGAATGAGTGTATGTGTGTGTGTGTGTGTGTGTGTGTGTGTGTGTTTCATATGAGCAGAGATGCCACATATGTTGAACTGTTTGTGTACTACAGAAAGACAGCCAGCCCACAGCAGGACAAAGGATGTGAAAGCCAATACATATTTCCCTCTCTAGGTCATGTGCCTTGATTCAGGGCTGCATCCCATCACCCCCAGGCCCGAGGATGGGGTATCTTTTTTAAGTGTGTTTGCCCAAAGAGGACACATGTTTTTATTAAATCATCAAACCAAAAGGGGTGACATTTCTAATTCACACACAGACTTGACATATGCCAAAAGCAGACCTGCAGATAGGTAAGGCTTATTTTCAAAAATAAGTATCTTATTAATAATAAGATACCTATTTGAGATCAAAGTTAACAGACACAAACAATATCTGCTTTATAAATAGGGTATGGTCTTGACTGAATTTGAATAGCAGATGTTTCCATCAAAAAACCAAAGGATAAAGAGTAGGTCCATTTCCAGATGGACCAGTGAATCTAACTTAAGTTGTTTTAATAAGTTAAGCTATTTTAATAAGTGAAGTTGATCTGCTAATGGGAATATGGAATTCAGACAGCAATAAATGCACTCAGAGAACAACAGCAATCCTCTGAAATGGGATCTTTGAGGTGGGAAGAGATTTAATAACAGGGCCACCAAGGCACCCTGCTGAGAGGGGAAGAGAAACTGAAATTTTCAAGCAGTGAAAACTGGCCCCAGACAGTGAAAACTTCCCAGAGGAAGGGCCATAATTTTCTGCTTCTCAAACGATGCATAGGGGCTTGCAGTCATCCTGAGTGGGATATCATTTTGACCACATACACCAGAAAGGCGGCCAGATTATTCTAAGAGATATAGCACTTGCCGCACGTCTGGGTGGACAAGTCTTCTGCAAACTGAGTTTAACTGCAGTATATGTGCTTATTTATTTATTTATTTATTTATTAATATTTATTGATTTGAGAGAGAGAGAGAGAGAGAGAGAGAGAATGAACAGGGGAGGCGCAGAGAGAGAGGGAGACGGAGAATCTGAAGCAGGCTCCAGACTCTTAGCTGTCAGCACAGAGCCCGACGTGGGGCTCGAACTCACGGACAGTGAGATCATGACCCAAGCCGAAGTCGGAGGCCTAACTGACTGAGCCACTCAGGTGCCCCAAGTATACGTACTTATTTTAAGTGAAGAAATGTACACTGAAAATATGCATAAATATTTGTCTATAATTATATTTATAATTACATATTAAACAAAATTACATATAGACAGACACATATGTACATATATACACCATCACTTACAAATGTCACTTTTCTGTAGCAAAAGGACAGATTACTAAATTTACCAACTGTGCACTTATGATGTCTGGCAATATCTACTAAGACTAAATGTGTATAATGTACCCTAAAACCTGGCAAACTCATATACTCATCAAAAATATGTACATTTGTGCATAAAATACATATTAGAATGTCCATAGCTACACTATTCATAATAACAACAGAACTGTTATATTCACCAATGGAATATTATGCAGCCCTGAAAACGAATGTTCAACAATTACACACAAGAGAATGGATAAATCACACAAATGCAAGGAGCCAAAAACCAGGCATAAAATACTACATGTGATCTGATTCAGCAAAACAAATACTAAGATAAAACTATTCTATGCTATTACAAATCAGATTAGTGATTACTCTTGGAAGGATTAATGACGGAAAGGGAGCTGCCAGGCTTCTGGAATGCTTTATTTACTTATTTTTTGTTTATTAAAGGAGGTGCTGATTAGATAGCTGTGTTCTATTTGTGAAAATACATGGGGTTATATGCATGTGATACCTTCACGTTTCTCCATCTATGTGTACATTAGTAAATTTTTTTTAAAGTATAGATCTCTAAAATGCTAGAATATCATAGTTTCCATCTTTTTAGTGTTGCTTTGAAGCACATCCTAAGTTGGGTGTCTCATATGTATTATTTTTAATCCCTGTAATGGGCCTTTTGGTCAACATGATTATCCCCATTATACAGGTGATTCACACTTTTACATGAAAACTGTGTACATTTATTGGCATCTTTTTTGGGGGGAAAAATGTAGATTATGATCAATGTGGATGTATTAATATGAATAGTTACCCCAGTTTGTTTGATTCTTTAGGAGTATAGAAATTGCGTCCTCACTTGAGGCTAATCTTTCTTAATTTTTTGCAGAATAGCTGATACAGAATTTTATTTTTTAAGTTCAGTCAAGCCAGAGATATTACAATAATAAACAGCTCTTTTTTTATAATAAACGCCTTTGAACACCGCATATAGCCACCAACTCCACGCAATTTAACAAGGAACCACACTATCTGCCCTGTTTCCTTGACTCTGTAGGAGTATAGAAAAGATGTCCGTATTTGAGGCTAATCTTTCTCAAAGCAGTCTACAGAGGCATGTGAATAGTGATAGTGTGCTCTAATTTACATGCTTATTTGTGTCAACAATATAACTAAGATTGTTTTCTGCCTATTGGATTGGTCTAATTTTGATTATTTACAATGCCAAAAAAAAAAAAAAAAAAGAAAAGAAAAAGGTTTAGGTATACAGAGTAAAAATAGCTTCAGGACAAAAACGTACAAAAACAAACAGAAAGAACTTTAGGGAGCCTGTAACTCTAGTCACAGCTGCTTGACAAGGAATACTCTGCACACATCATGGACATTACCAAAATTCCTCCAAAGCTCATCACAATTCTCTTGGTTCACCGGATATTTTATTTCATACACTATTCACTTTCAAATTTTTTTATTTTTAAGAATCATTAAGAGAGTAGTGTCATGATAAAGCATTCTCGCCTTGCGGTGCCTGGGTGGCTCAGTCGGTTAAGCGTCTAATTTCGGCTTAGGTCATGATCTCTTGGTTTATGGGTTCAAGCCCTGCATCGGGCTCTGTGCTGACAGCTTGGAGCCTGGAGCCCGCTTTGGATTCTGTCTCCTTCTCCCTCTCTTTCTCTCTCTCTCTCTCTCTCTCTCTCTCTCTCTGACCTTCCCCTGCTTGTGTGTTCTCTCTCTCTCTCAAAAATAAATAAACATTAAAAAAGTTAAAAAACAATAAGGCATTCTTGCTTATAATGGCCACCATTACCTTCCTAATGATCAGGAAAAGTACATAACAGATCATGAAAGAATTAACACATTTTTCCACTACTTGGTATTTAAAAAAAATGTAGGTGGTTCTCCTTACTGATATACTGTGTTTTGTGTTGCAATTTCTGTCCTGACACCCACCCCTCCATAGTCTAAGTCCATCAGAGCTGGAATTTTCCTAGTGACTGGATTAAGAGGGGTGTCATGTCCTAAACTGGTTCAACTGGAATGAAGAGAGACTTATTTTCTAAAAATGAGTGGACAGGTTTTTCTCTCTCTTCACTATAGGCTAAAAGTCAATGTGTGACCATTAGGGAAATGAACCTTAGGAGTTCATGAAAATAAAGACCAGTAATCATTATCCCTACCCTTTGGAAAACTGGCCACTCTGAGCCTTGTCTTTAGAGGATTTCTACTCCATAACTTCTGGACAATGGGGTACGGATATTTCTGGATATGTTAGGCGCTATTGAGAATACATAGATGAACCAGAATTCTGTGACAAGTTTCTCTGCAGAATGGTGAAACTTGATAAAAGGTAATAAGAGTGGGGAAATGTGCTATATTTATATATATTTATGCAATATATTTTGCATATATTTTATGCATAAAATATGCATATATCGATGCATTTTGCATATATTTGCGTATATTTATATTTGTGCAATACACTTTATATATTTATTTATATTTGTTTATATTTATATATGTATATATATTTATTTATATATTTTGTATAGTACATTAAAAAAAATATATATATATATATGTTTATCCTAGATAAAACATCTAGGATATGGCTGATCAACACCAGTTCTGCAGTCTCATGGCAAATCATTTAACTTAAAGAGTCTTTTCTTCGTATGTTAAATTAAGCCACTAAGACATATAATGTAAGGACATGTAGACACATGGATTTCATTGAAAACATGTGACACTAGTTAATAGTCTTAGGGGGCTCCCTACGTGCCACACACGTTGCTAAGCACTGAATCAGCAATTTCTCACTTAATCTTCACCTAACGCCCATGGGCTAGGTAAAGTTATTCCCCCATTTTACATCTGAGGAAATAGAATCAGATATTGTAGCTACTTGTTCAAGGTCAGACAGGTAAAAGATGGTAAAGTCTGAAAACCAATCTCAGAGAGTGGCTCAAATTCAAGCTCTCAATCAGAAGCTCTTAATATATGTAAATGTCTCAATAGCTGTTATAAGCAGAGGGAAAAGGCTGTTTTATGAAGCAATGACAAAAGAAAAATAGTAGAAATTACCTAATTTAACTTTCAAAGGGATCAAAAAGAAGTGGGCTGACCTAGATAGAGTAAGAAAAGGAGAGGAGCTGACGGACGATGGGAAAGAATTGGTTTCGAGGCAGAGGGGCCTTAAGAGACTACAGTGGGGGGCGCCTGGGTGGCGCAGTCGGTTAGGCGTCCGACTTCAGCCAGGTCACGATCTCGCGGTCCGTGAGTTCGAGCCCCGCGTCAGGCTCTGGGCTGATGGCTCGGAGCCTGGAGCCTGTTTCCGATTCTGTGTCTCCCTCTCTCTCTGCCCCTCCCCCGTTCATGCTCTGTCTCTCTCTGTCCCAAAAATAAATAAAAAAAAAACGTTGAAAAAAAAAATTAAAAAAAAAAAAAAAAAAAAAGAGAGACTACAGTGGAGAGTAGGACCTGTGAAATCAATCAATCAATCATCAACCTTGGTATAAACAAAAATTCCATAGTTAAGCGTCTTCTATGTGTCAACTACTTTTAAGGCACCATCAGTACAAAAGTGAATGGTCCCAACCGCTTTCTTTTACTCCATAAAAATAAAGAATTCCAGTCTACTATGACAAGTCCTAAGACTGAGGTTCATCTAATGTGCACTCAGAACTCCAAGGGGAAATCACTGTCACCTGTATGTGAAGACAAGCAGGAAAAGGCTTTCTGGATGGCATGAAACCTAGGCTGAAACATGAAATTAAAAGTGTTTTTATCTGGAGATCCTTTCAATAAGCAATACTTAGGTATCTCCTTTCTAAAAAGTAAATGTGTGTTTTAAATTTACAGGTAGTTTAATATTACTGTACGTTAACTGCACGGAATTTAAACAAAGACTCGGAACTACAAAAAAATCATGGTAAAAGAACTAGTCAATGGTTGCTAAAGCCATCAACCATCCACATACATTGGATTTACTAAGAAAAATAAACAATTGACTTTTATTTTTTTTTAATTTTTTTGTAACGTTTATTTATTTTTGAGACAGAGAGAGACAGAGCATGAACGGGGGAGGGGCAGAGAGAGAGGGAGACACAGAATCGGAAACAGGCTCCAGGCTCCGAGCCATCGGCCCAGAGCCCGACGCTGGGCTCGAACTCACGGACCGCGAGATCGTGACCTGAGCTGAAGTCGGACGCTTAACCGACTGAGCCACCCAGGCGCCCCAACAATTGACTTTTAAAGAACATTTATTTTTAATATGTTCCTCAAATTATAAAAGATATTTAAGTTTGATAGTGGTTTTCTTTATCTTTTCTTTATCTAGCTAAAATTCACTTTTTCTTGAGCTTTGAGCACAGATTCCTCTCTGACACTCAATTTTCCAAGTCTCTACTTATTTCAGGATCTTTAAATGACACGGATTGTTAAATGGTTCTGTCTATACCAGGCACTACTATTTAGGCACCCGCCTATTTTTCCCAAACATGGAGGTTGATCGCTTTTGTTTCTTCTTTTTAATTTTGCAACTATCGTCTCCGAATTTTGTAATTACTAAGAAAGAATCTATCTTTGTTGGCTGCAGTATTGTTTGTATTTTACTACATGGATTTTAACGTAACTTTTTTCTTAGTATCACCAGGGTGAATGATGTGTGCTTCTGTTCCATCTGGCTTTCCATTTGAAGCTTTAGTTTATCTCCTATGAAATTTGTAAGGCCTTTACTTACTTCAATCTCTGTGGATCTGAAAAATAACAATTAAAAAGCTTTCTCTTATTTAAAACAAGGACATTTTTATTTAGAATGGAGACTGAATATAGGATAAAAGCATGCTCTCTGACCTTTCTACTATCATTCTATCTCACTGCCAAATAAACCTGTAACTGTTACCATTTGTAAACAAACAAACAAACAAATTTACAGATAATGAAGTCCACTCCTTTGGTGTAAAGTTCTGTAAGTTTCGACGAGTGCATAGTCATGTAACCATCACCATAGCCAAGAGACAGAACCGATTTGTCACCTTACAAAATTCTCTTGGCAACACTCCCCGCCCCCAACCCCAAATGATCACAGCCGATCTCTTTTCATCTTTCCACTCTGCTTTTCAATGTGGTTTAAGAACTAGATGTTTAAAGCCCTACCGTTCAGAAAACTTCTCACAAAACAGTAAAGATCTACACACAAGCAACACTTGGTGAAAGATTTAAAAACCAAGTGGCATCTTAAAGCTACTACTATAAACAACAGCCAACATTTGGTGCTAGAGAGTTAATAACGATTCTTCACCTGCATTATCATGTTTATTGAGTCCACACCAAGAGATCGTAAGTTAAATAAGGTCGATCCAAAGAAGTGACATAGTAAGATCTTCAAGAATTTGAAACAAAGATTACCCTCCTAGTTTACCTGGAAAAGTCAACAGCAACTGCATGGATTTAGAAAGTTCAAGAAGTTCCTTTGGAGGGAGGTTAGATTATTTTCAGAGACAAAATGGGAAAAGCAGGTAGATACTCAGGAAAATGTGTAAAAGACACACTCAGTTCCCTGACATTAACAAGTTGAAGGAAGCGTGTCTTCAGATGAGAGAGGGTTTCTATCTACATGAAAGCCTGGGAAATGAGCAAGCAATGAGCACAAGATTGTCTCTCTTAAGAAGGAAACCTCCTACCTTTCAGCCTCTAGAGTGGTAAGCTCCCTTTTGAGGCGGCGATAATTTCTTCGGCTTTTCCACAACCCTAAGAAAATGCTCCTCAGAACCATCCCACACCATTGTCCTAATGCTCTAACTTTGATCATAAAATCAGTTAACTCAGTTACTCTGGCAGACTCAAGTATCCAGGTCTTGAAAAGGTAGAGGAATTACTATAAATGAAGGGGTACTCTTCTCTGGATGCAACTTTTCATTTTGACTTTTCTCTCGTAGGACAATCCAATCTATGTGAGCTGACCCAAAGCTGAGGGACAGACACTGGTCAAATGGAGATGCTTTAACACAGGCTTCCCACGAGGCACTGCCTGAGAGGCCAGCCAGTTGCCTGCGGAGATAGCTCCACTCGTGTGTTTAATATCCAGCAGCAGGCACTGCAAGAGGAAAGCATTCTCTGCCATTTGCTTACGATGAGGCAACCAAGAAGTAGCCCAATTCTGGCTTAAGGACCGCTCTTCCGACCAGAGCCCATGCCAGTTCCTGGGGCCACATATCTTCCCAGGCACCATGGGAGCACACTGGTGGCCTCACACTGAAAGCTGATTTTTCAGAGAAGAGAAGGCACCTTTGGAAAAATAGTGCTGATACCTGCGAACTGACAGTTTTGACAGACTACTAAGAAAAGCTGATTTTCTAAGTTTTTCTTTGCAACGTCTCTGTTATTCTTGAATTGAATTCATACTCCACACATCAAAAAGCACATCAAAGAAACACCAAGAAGAATTCTTTCAGGGTCGTGGAAACTAAATATATATTTCAATGATCAGCAATTTGATTATGAAAGGTATAAAAATATGTCTGATAAAAAACGCAGCTTAGATGTTGAGTAAATATTGCACTTAAATCCTGAAAGCTCAACATCACGAAAGAATGGAAGCTTTAGAAACCAATGCTCTGGAAAATGTCCCTATTTAAGAATACTCAAAGGGCTGCTTAAGCAATTTTTTTGGCAGTTCCAATCTCCACAGGTGATCTGTAGCCGGAGCTAAACCCAAACCCATCAGATTTCCCGAGTCCAAAACATTTCAAAGGGGCCCTATTCACAGATTTTAAAAGTGACAGTTAACTATGTCATTAAAACAGATATAAAACACTAGAATTAAATAATATCCATATATTTACAACATGAATTCATTTAAAAAATGACAGAAAATAAAATGATTATAAGAATTTCTCATAGCTAGTAGTGAACATATTGATGAGTATAAGGGCTTAGGTTTAATGAATACTTCTGAATAGTACCAGTCTCGAAAATGTTTAATCTGATAATTTATCAGACTATCTAAGAAGATACTAACATCGTCATATATAAAATGGCTAGCTTTCCTTTAATGCACACAACTTTCACGGAAACATTATTCTTTATTTCAACATGCAAGGTCTGCCCAGGGAGCAGCAGTATCCTTGACAGGCTGGCTCCTGCTATGATTCGGTGTCAAGATGAAAAAGCTGGCTTAACGATACGTTCTGGGTTCAATTTCCAGCGGTTTAAAAGCTTTCTTAGCATTAGATTATGCATGATAACGTGCCTCGGTCTCGATGAGACATAAGTAACTCCCAGAATGCTTCTCAGGCTTCTCAATCCATTGGTTTATTCCACCTTTGTGAAACTCCTACTGCATTCGTCTTCTTTCTATTAAAGCAGCGACAGCATAAATGAGGGGCCCTTCACATAAAGTCCCTTCTATGTCTATTTCTCTTTCAGTCTCACATTAAAAAAAAAGATACAAGAGCAGCAAAAGTAATAAATGACATTAAATGTTTGAACCTCTACTAAATAGCTTTCTGATTAGAAACCAAACTTACTTTACTATTTCTGTTTTAAAGAGTTGTAGGGACCGGGCTGTGAACTTTGCATATGTTATCTCCTTTATTTCACTTGTCATTTGTCATTGATTTGTATAATATACATTGATTTGTACAATATACATTATCATTGTATGTATGGTACAAGGAGTGATGATGTAACATTAGATACGGGTAGAGACTCCAAAGCCAAAACATGTACTGTGTTATGTTATATCAGCAAAATAGCTGCAAAACTATCTGTTGACTTTTTTCCAACGTACTACTTGGGCTTTGTATTTTCTCAAAATGTTCATCATTTACATTTCTTTCTTGATTTCTTTCATAACATTCTTTTCTTTCCTTTCCTTTCTTTTCTTTCCCTTTCCTTTTCCTTCCTTCCTTCCTTCCTTCCTTCCTTCCTCTTTCTCTCTCTCTCTTTCTTTCAAGGATGGAACTGACTTTATAATTATTCAGGGAGAGAGTTCTTTGGGTCTTGAGAGAAACCTTCCTGGAGAATTCTCTTTACAACCAAAGAAATCAACGTCTATTTATATAAGATAACTAAGTAACAACCACAAAACCACTATTTTTGATATATTTTGGCTTTTCTTTTACTAAGCCACCTTGGGCTCATTCACTGTGTTTGTACTGCTCACTGTTTTTATTCATTTTTTAGAGAGATCTTTTTTCTTTGTATGTTGTACCACCACCACTAATGTTTTAGCTTTTGCATTTAATGGACTTACTCATTGGTGCTACCCATAATGTATATGAAGTTAAATTTAATGGAAAGAATAATTTCTTATAGTAATATTCACTTTAGTCTTAACAATAGAATTCTTTAATTCTATGACTCAATAGTTAACAGCTGAGAATAATATGAGTGTATTTACTATAAATTAAAGACCAATTTCCTTTTTGTTAAGAAAGCATTTACACTGTAACTACTCAAGAACAACTACCTCTATACAACGCCATTAAAAATCTATTAGAAGGTTATAAACACTATGTGAATTGTTTCATCAAAGATTAAAATTTTAAAAAGCAAGGCAGGCTAAAAAATACCAAACTAGAAATTATTAAACTATTAAAGTGGCAAAACACATTTTTGGAAATCTATGGAATGTAATTTAACACATGGGACTTATTACTCATTACTCTTTCTTACATATAATAGGTATATTATACAGTATATCACTTTTGTGTTTTGAGCAAGATACATAGTTTCATTCCTCTTGTTCAGTGGATTAAAACAGTTTTGGCATTAGAATTAGAATTAAGACAATGGCCAACAGAATTAGGAGTATATTAAAAGAAACTATCTCCATATTTCACAGAAAATAACACATCGACATTTTTACAGATAATTTGCAAAATAAAAACTGGTTTGAAACGTCATTTTTAATCCTCTCTTTAAAAACAAAATTTATCTAGATTTATTGCCGATATCACTGAGGTTATGAAGAGCTTATTTTAAGAAATGTGAAAAAGAACCACAATGGTTTTGCGCTCACTGACATAATGCTGCGTAATTACAAGTGACGAGGATAATCATGCCTTACAAGTTGTAATATTCGCTTTCTTAGAAAATCACTCAAGAGTCCCACTGATTGTTAGTAGGTAAAAAAAACTCAATGTTTGATAAGAGATGAAAAAGTCTTTACACATTTTGCCTTTACTGCGGTCATGATCTCACAGTTCCTGAGTTTGAGTCCCACAAAGGGCTCTCTGCTGTCAGCACAGAACTTGCATGGGATCCTCTGTCCACCTGATTCTCTCTCTCTCTCTCTTTCTCTCAGCCTCTCTCAAAATAAATAAATAAACTTAAAACATCTTTACTCAAGCTAAGGCTAGTGGTCATGTATTCATAAAAGGGTGATTAGTGGCTTACGGCGGTACACAGTAAATTTCAGATGAGCTGCATCGGATTTGAAGAAAGAGGTGGCTTCTGGGAGTAGATAAGGGAAGTGTTCACGGAGGCGGTGGGTCTTGAGCAGAGGTCATGGCATGATGAATGCTAGTTGTACACTGCCTGAGGATAAATGGCAAGCAAGAGAGCCTGAGGGTGGAAAAGCATGAGGCAAGCTTAGAGAGAGTCAAGTGCAGGTTTTGGGTGATACGGCCAGAGATGTATCATCAAAAGAGTTGCAAAGGACTTAAAGACCGTTCCTCCTTTCCCAGGTGAAGAAACAGGCTCGGGGAAATTCTATGACTTCAGCAAGTGACAGCCCTGGCCTTCTGAATCATGGCCCGTTGCCTCAAACTGCTTCCACTTCCCTCTATTCTTTCAGGTGTTACAACACAAGTATTCCACTTTCTGAAAATAATAATGTTAGTGAGGGTAATGTAAAATATCTCCATTTGGAGGAGGGGGCTATGTTTCAAGTGGTGGTGGTTGTGGCGTGACGGACCGATGAAACAAAGACGGTGGTGACAGATGTGATGCAAGATCTGGTGAGTGGTCATGTATGGGGAGAAAGCAAAAGGGAGTTTGACGTGGCTCTGGGTTTTTGAGCCCAGATTTCCAAACTATATTTAACAGACAATCAGCAATACAGAAGGTGAGAATGGCAACGTCATTTGATGTAACGTCTTTTCATCAATAAGATTACTTTGAAGACATTGCTTATTCTTTAGTTGTGGAAAGTATTTATTTTCCCTCTCCAAGAAAATCCTACATTCCTTGAGAGCAGGTCTGTATATGAATCATCTGAAATCCTCCCCACAGGGCTTGCTAGAGGCTTTAGCAAAAAGTAAGTGGTTAGTAAATTATGAATAAAAGTTGAACAGCAACGGCAATGATTATTTACATCACAGTGCATTTTATTTCTCTACACCACATGAAATACAAAGCATTTTCCTATAAATGTTGTAAATATAAAAGAAAAGACAACTAATTTACACAGTAAGTGTTGATCCTTCATTTTAATTCTTGCGTCATCAACATTATTTTGTTTCTAGACAGAAAGTAGGGAAGGGGGTAGAGGGCAGGAGAGAGAGATGGAGAGAATGGGGGAGAGAGAGAGAAAGACAGAGAGAGAGAGAGAGAGAGAGAGAGAGAGAGAGAGAGAGAGAATCCCAAGCAGGCTCCATGCTAAGTGTGGAGCCTCATGCAGAGCTCAATCTCACGACCCTGGGATCATGACCCAAGTCGAAATCAAGAATCGGACTCTCAACCAACTGAGGCTCCCAGGAGCCCCTCACATTATTTATATAAAATCTTGTTTCTTAATTGATTTTCTATAAATCAAAACTATTTTTATGCAGTTGTAAGCTCATGATAATAACAAGAAAATACATAACAGTAGTAGCTGTTAGTGTGTGTTAAGCACTTAGTAAGCACATATACATATAGTACACACACACACACACACACACACACACACACAAACACACAAACACATACCTGGAAAAATGACAAGCAATTTATGTGCCTGTATGTTATGCTAGACTCTAGCCTTCTTCAAGTCAGAGGTCATATATTATCCAGGTTTGTATTCCAAATGCACAGTATAATCCCTGACATAATAAATCCCCTAACTTTACGCTAAATATTTCACATGCATTCTGATATAATCATCCCAGCGACCTCATTTTATAGATGAAAAATTCAAAGCTTCAAGAGTAAACCAAGCCCACTCTCACATAGTTAGAAATCTGTGGAGTCACAACCCGAACTCAGGTCTCTGACTTTGTAGCTACTGCAACAAAATACGACTCTGTGTTGCTTTGACATAGCTCTTAAATTAAAACCCCAGTAAATCATGCTTAATGGTTCACACAACAGTTTCTAAGGTTCTAGCAATGAGAAAAATGTTTGTTATTAATTTGCATAATCCAAGGATTATTATTACCAAAACAAAGATAGGAGCCCATGGTTTGGACACACTGATAACAGTGGAAAGCTCTCATAAATAATAAAGAAAATTCTAAGAGATCTATTCACAGAACATAGCAAAAAAAAAAAAAAAAGGAACCAAGAACATAGCAAAATCATCCAACGCGAATATTTTATTAATAGTGAATGGCAGGAGTATAACATAGACTACAGACTGTTACCATGTTAAAAAAGAAAGTTATGGATGTTTCCTTGGAGAGGTGAAGTCCAAGTTAGTTAGATCCCAGTTACATTTACCAGAGTGCTTAAGAGACACTTCATTCAATCACTTCAAGCAACATTGTCCATCCACAGCATGAGCCAGTCAACCACTGGTAAGACAAGCAGACTTTTCCAAGACTTTAAATATGATCATATGACTCCCTCACCTCTGCTCTTCACATGCCATTTACCATATATATTGGCATATTTTTTACATAGTCAAGCATTACTGTTTAAAATCTGTTAGCATAAGTGAAATAAGCCATACAGAGAAAGACAGATACCATATGGTTTCACTCTTATGTGGATCCTGAGAAACATAACAGAAACCCATGGGGGAGGGGAAGGAAAAAAAAAAAAAAAGAGGTTAGAGTGGGAGAGAGCCAAAGCATAAGAGACTGTTAAAAACTGAGAACAAACTGAGGGGTGATGGGGGGTGGGAGGGAGGGGAGGGTGGGTGATGGGTATTGAGGAGGGCACCTGTTGGGATGAGCACTGGGTGTTGTATGGAAACCAATTTGACAGTAAATTTCATATATTAAAAAAATAAATAAATAAAATAAAATAAAATAAAATCTGTTAGCATAGTTAATGGAAATGAATTTGGACGTCTCTAGTAGCAAAAAAAAAATTCTCAGAAACAAAAGTATTCAAGTGAAATCTGCTTGGAAATAATTATTTAACGTCTTGTAATGAATATTGATAAAGATCAAACTTTCATACCTTAAGAACAGCTAGAAACCTCTAAAATGGGACCAGAAATATAAAATGACTTATTTGAACCACAAATGAACTCTAAAGTTGAAAATTAAACAGCAACATATATACATATATATAATTTATATGTAAATATTATAACAAGTAAACTCCACATGTTGACCTAGCACTTGACAGTTACAAATTCTTTTCTTATCATACCAGTTATTCATGTCAAAACGCCTGTGAGGTAGGCATATTGTGCATTTTGCAGTTGAGAAAATGCTTTTTTTTCCAAGTAAATCTCTACTAGAAACTACTGGATCTGGGGTCTGAACATCTGTCCCATAAACATATTCAACAAGGACGATGTCATATTTTCACCGCATAGCATGAAACCAATGAAGTTAAGATAAAAGTCACTCTGGATTCAGGCTTTCTACTTCTTCCTTACACTGCTAACAACTGGTTTCACGGCATCCAGGTCAACAACACTAAAAATCCTCAAAAAACATTATACATAAAAAAATAGACATATTGAGATAATATACTCTTTAAGAAAAATATCTAAAAGGAGTCTTGACAGTTATGTGTGTGTGTGTGTGTGTGTGTGTGTGTGTGTGTTTTCTAGGGAGAACTCAATTACTAAAAAAAAAAAAAAAATCAAAGTTAGCCATGCTTCAAATTATACAGAAAAATTATCCATTTGTTCTCCTTAGATTTTTACTAATTTTACAATGAAAGCACAAATGATCAAAATTACCAGTTTTATGACAGGTGCTATATTGATGGCATGGTCATTCTGCTTCACTAATAATCCGGTCTGCATAAAGACTACCTTGTTTGATTCAGTATTTCCATGTGAAGTCAGGTGTCTACATTGAAAACATGGAGTTTTCCCATTCATTCTAGATCTATTCATGTTCCCTGTCAACCACATGGGAAGTATTCACCACATAATTTTAGCAGCCTTTGCTCCTAGGACAATGTTTGGCACATAGGAATTGCTTAGCACAAACCAAACAATATAATCCTCTAAGTAAGTACCATGCCATATCCATACTTCCCCATCGCCTCTTCTCCCTTGGCTAAATATAATCACTTCAATCAGAACACTCATAAAAAAAGAATCATTCGATTAATTTAACTTATGTTTTTTTTCTGAAGTTTAAATCAAAATCATTTTGTTTATTTCATCTCTGCATTTTAAAACCCCTTTAAAATAGATTAGTCCACTTGATTGCCTTGGTGAATATAGAATGTTGAATATAATTTTAATCTTTGCTAATGATTGGGGCCATTAAAAAGTTCCAGAATCATCATCTTCACAATTATTCTCCAAGTTTATTGCTGTGCATGTAGAAGGTTCAGCCTTTTGAATTTGTGAGGCACGTCTATGGCCTGCAGTGTGCCCTACGAAAATAACTTTCAGGAATAAATTGACGTTAGGAATGTATCCTATGGTGATGTGCCTTTTTCCTAGGATTTGCATAAAAGAGCCCAAGCTGGCTAATAAATGACTTCAGTTTATCTTCATTTTGTCCTCTGACCTCATGCATGACTAAATATGATCTAATTTGATGTTACTTCTGAATTCAAAGCACTTACATACTTCTCTCTAGGATCCATCTCTTCCTGACCAAATCTGTGACTTAATTCTATGCTGAAAATAAGCAGTAAGAAAGGGAAAAAAATAACTTCTTTAAAATGCTCACCCCAGGAGAAATTGCTATTAAAGACCAGCATGGAAAACTACACAAGGGGTATACACCACCTGGGACATACAGTTACTTATGAGATTACCTAACTTTCTCATTTAATAGAAAAGTTTCTGTCAAACAGCCTTACTGTTTTTTTTTTTTTCAACCAAGCATATGAAAACCAGAACATCTTTGTCTATTTTTTTCCCAGATATCCTCCTTTGGCTACTAAAGAAAATGTACATGTATTTATCTCACAAGGAGGCTTGAAACCTTGGGACCACCTTTCTTGTATTAACACATTTTCATCACTTCTTCCTCCATTGCCTTTTAGATTTGTGCTTTTTAAAAGTGTCAATCACTCCAGTTTGTCTTTTGCTGCAATGAGGAAACAGCATGGTATATATCTTCAATTTGCTCATTAAAATATTTTTCAGCCTTGGAGTGTTTTTCTTCGCCTCTTCTTTCCTGACGAAAGTTTTCCTTTTCCTTTTTCTTTTTCCTTTTCTCCTTTTCTCTTTCTCCCTTTCTTTCATTCACATCTTTTGCATCCTTCAAAGGCTTTGGCCCTTCCTGACGAAAGTTTTCCTTTTCCTTTTTCTTTTTCCTTTTCTCTTTTTCTCTTTCTCCCTTTCTTTCATTCACATCTTTTGCATCCTTCAAAGGCTTTGGCCCTTCTGTATTGTTTATTCAATTCCCGCTTTTCTGGAGTTTGGAATGGTCTTTGATTCCCTCTTGCTACCATCTGCTTCTAAGAATTCTGTTTTTAAGTTTACATCTCCCTTCTCTGGGCTCCTTTTGCCTAGAACAATATAACCCAGCAGCCACTGCATCAATTGTTCCATGTTCCTATTCATCTATTCATCTTTCTTCTGTAAGTTTCCGGAAGCAAAGATTGAGTTCTCTGTAACTGTCCCTGCAAGCTGATGTTTGGTTGCCAGAGTTCTCAAACATACACACAGATAGATAATCACAGATAATGTAATGAATACATTTTCTTCATGAACTATGTAAATTGCTCATATCGGAATCTTTGCTATGGTAAAGATAGAGGGATATCATATATATGTGTTTATATACTTCAATATTTTGCGATATTCTGTTGTATAAAATTATCTTTGTTTTTGGGGCGCCTGGGTGGCTGGCTCGGTCAGTTAAGCGTCCGACTTCGGCTCAGGTCATGATCTCACGGTCCGTGAGTTCGAGCCCCGCGTCGGGCTCTGTGCTGACAGCTCAGAGCCTGGAGCCTGTTTCGGATTCTGTGCCTCCCTCTCTCTCTGCCCCTCCCCTGTTCATGCTCTCTCTCTGTCTCAAAAATAAATGTTAAAAAATTTTTAAAAAAATGATCTTTGTTTTCTTTTCTCATTCTTTTCACCTAGATTTTGAATGTTATATAGGAGAGGCAGTGGTGATTAGAAGACCAGACTGATGTCAGGCCAACTGGAATGCAAATTTAGGTTTCAATACTCAGTGGCTATGTAACATTGTGAAAATTACTTAACCTTTCTAAACTTTGGGTTGGAAAGATTTGTATGAAGAATCTTGCAAACCTCATAAATGGGAAAAGCATGTGGCAAACAGCACAGGGCAAGAACATACTACGCCCTCAATCCATGCTCACTGTTACTCTTGTTGTCGTCTTCATCATTGCTAGTTAACAGTTTCCTCCCCTTGCAAATTGTTCTGAGAACTTTCCACAAATTGTGAACCTAGTTTGCACTTAATATTTGTTGAATTACTGGGGCGCCTGAGTGGCTCTGTCAGTGAAGCATCTGACTTCGGCTCAAATCATGATCTCATGGTTTGTGACTTCGAGCCCCGCGTCGGGCTCTGGGCTGACAGCTCAGAGCTTGGAGCCTGCTTCAGATTCTGTGTCTCCCTCTCTCTGCCCCTCCCCTGCTCATGCTCTCTCTCTTTGTCTCTCAAAGAATAAATAAACATTAAAGAAAAAAATGTTTAAATATTTATTTAATTATATTTTTTCTAAATATTTCTGATTTTCCAGTTGCTGAAAGTACCTATTAAAAGATTCTATCCATACTGAATTATAAGTTTAAAGTTCATCAACTGACGAATGGATAAAGAAGATGTTGATATATACAATGGAATACTACTTGGCAATGAGAAAGAATGAAATCTGGCCATTTGTAGCAACATGGATGGAACTGGAGGGTATTATGCTAAGTGAAATAAGTCAGGCAGAGAAAGACAGACACCATATGTTTTCACTCTTATGTGGATCCTGAGAAACTCAGCAGAAGACCAGGGGTGGGGGGGGGAAGGGGAAAGAAAAGTTACAGAGGGAAGGAGGCAAACTATAAGAGACTCTTAAATACTGAGAACAAACTGAGGGTTGATGGGGGGTGGGGAGGGAGAGGGAAAAGTGGGTGATGGGCATTGAGGAGGGCACCTGTTGGGATGAGCACTGGGTGTTGTAGGGAAACCAATTTGACAATACATTCCATAAAAAATAAAACAAAGTTATTTCTAATAAACTGAAATTTCATCCCTATATTTAGAGGAATTAATACTTTTACAGATATAATAATCAGTGAAAATATTTCTCTCCTACAATATTCTTAGTATAATTATTTCAAAGCATAAAGTTTTCTTGGCACAAAGTGAGTAGAATAATAGGATGATTTTGCTTCTGCTTACCAAAATTGAGTTTATACTAGTTTCATATGTTGTTCCTAAATAATGCATACAAAACTCAGATGGATGAAGTGTATACAAAAAAAAAAAAAAATTAAATGTCCTTACTATTAAAAACCATACATTTAAATGTACACATGTTTTTAAAAAACATGTATTCACTTGCTTTTTAAGTTTCTATTCAAATTCCATGGGCCGACGTACAGTGTAATGTTAGTTTCAGGTGTACAATACAGTGTTTCCGCACTTCCCGGTGCTCATCACAAGTGCCCTCCTGGATCCCTATCACCTATTTCACCCATTCCCCCCACTTCGCCTCTGGTAACCATCAGTTTGTTCTCTATAGTTAAAGCTGTGTTTCTTGCTTTACTTCTGTCTCTCTTTTTTCCCCCTCGCTCATTTGTTTTGCTTCCTCATTCCACATGAGTGAAATCATACGGCATTTGTCTTTTCAGACTTATTTCACTTAGCATAACACTCTCTCGTTCCATCCATGTCATTGCAAATGGCAAGATTTCATGCTCTTTTATGGCTGAGTAATATTCCACTGTAGGCCATATCTTCTTTATCCTCATTAGTCAATGGACACTTGGGCTGTTTCCATAATTTGGGTATTTCAATTCTATTTTATAACATGGTTTAGTTTATGTTAGAATAAATAAAGACTATGTTCATAGTATTTCTGAGGAATAAATAGGACCATAGGCTACCTATGAAATGTAACATGACAGAAAGTTAGAATTTAGATGCATACTTCATCCATAATACTTAAACAAGCAGTCTGGTTCAAGAAAAGTTGATGTGAAACATGTTGTACCTTTCTTAAGAAAGAAAAAAAAAACCGTCAATTTTAAATGGAGTGGAAGAGTATTTGTCGAAATAAAAATGGGGTTGGCTTACAAAAATCTTCCTATGCATTGAGCAACTGCTTACTTTTTTATGAAAAGCTAGTTATTGGAAGATTCATAAGGAAGACTGAATCTTTTTCTTTCAATCCTAAATGTAAATGTCTTATAATATCTTAGGGAAAAAAATTGGGGTTTTTAAGCACATGATTTATCATTGATAACTTACAAAGATCCTTATCACCTGGTATAAACTGATCGCAAACCCATGAGACATATAATTTAGAGAAACTATTTTTAGCTCAACTTAACTGCATTTAGGTTAACGTTTGTGATTACTTTTGATCTCAGTACCACACTGCTATGGTAGCACTATTAAGGTAATATTGTTGGACATGTCCTATAATTTCCTTGATAGCATTCAAATTATTGACAATTACTATTCCAGACAATGTACGGTACACTTAGAAAATCAGTATTTTATATGTGTGTGTTTATGTTAATAACAAATGAGATGTAATCAATGGCAGATATTATGGCACCTGTAATGTAGGAATCAAGTGTCTTGTAGCTTCCCTACACTCATTAGGGCTTGAATGGATGGAGATAGAAAGTGGAAAGAGGGAAGAGATTTAATATCAAGTGTTAATCTACCATTAAGTGATTTTTACTAAGAAAGGCATCTTTCTTCTCCTGACGACTCTGTAAATTAGCTGAAAATCAAAGCTCATAAATGGCCTCTCTTGCAGGTATGTCTGTCGTTCCTTCTGCTGGCATTTCAATTACAATCTGAAGCTCTAGAAAACAATTCATTCCTGAAGTTCCAATGACTGATCACGGCACTCTGGAGGTGCTTGTAATGTCCACTGTTTATGAAGACTTTGATTAAAAAAATGAAACACACTGCTAACAAGTAGTTTTGCTTTAACAGAATCAACATAATTTTCCAAAATATTTCTCAAGCAGATACTTCTCCTGCCTTAGATTGGCTTCAGAGATATAAGAAAAGGCCCATTATATAATGTATAATACACACACACACACCTCAACACTGCAAAATGGAAAAACTTGTTTCTAGGTGGTAGTAAATAGTTAAGAGAAACTCAGCTGGTTGATCTGGATCTGCCTGGATCAGGTTCTCACAGCGTATGATCTTGCATAACCATTATGTGTTTTTCTGGTGCCTGCTCATTTACATTACCCTTTATGACAAAGCAATAGGATTGAGTGTCATTTATATTACTGGTACAAAGAAATGAGTAAGCTGACAGCCATTGCATTCTGTTACTTTGTGTTTTCATCATTGGAGGGCAGTTATCACAGAACTGGCCATGGGCACGCCCTTCTCAGAATTCAGTGGTGGGTTGGGGTACACAACTGAGGAGGCAAAGCCAAAGACGTGTTCAGCAAAAAGGCAGGAGGAATTCATAATGTTTATTCTCTCTCATTGGCCTACTGCATGCCTGTTAATTTAGGCATGATTTTTGCACTATATACTCTCTGATGTGAAAAATATACTTATGGCCTATTCTGGAGGTAATACAACATACTAGTGATAAATAGTATTTGTTGATTACCTTATCTGCTGTCACTGCATTGGGTGCTTTATTACATCCACAGTAACCCTGGGATAAAGGTACTATCAGTAGCTTCATCTTACAAATGAAGAAACTAAAACCCAGAGGTAAAGCAACTTGCCCAACATCAAATATATAGTTAAGTAACAGCCTGTATGGGAAGCCAGATTTGTCTGGCTGTGTCCTTTAACACTAAAAGAACACAGGGTTTAGATCTGTTGTTCTGAACTGTATAGACCTAGTATCTACCTTTTTAGGACAAATATTGGTAATACCTATATTACTGATTTGAAATGGAATGGATAGATCACGTACCCAAGCTTGTAGAGAGTGCTCTAACTATAAGGGAGAAGTGAAATAATTTATTTTATTTAACGATAATGAAAATTTTCTTTCATAACCAAATGCAATATTTATTTAATTTAAAAATCATTTTGTATGTGTAAATGTTTGTAGGGCCACACTGGAAGACCTTCTTAAGGAGCTCAGACACTTGTACCTGGGGGTAGACTCCCCTGTAATGTGCACATTTCCAAATGCCAAACTGAATACAGAAGACTTGTATGGGACACTCAAGTCCCACAAGTGGCGCCACTCTCCAAGTTTTCTGACATAGGAAATAGCTCTGAGTAAAGCTCTGAACACTGTTAACTCATTCCTGAAAAATTCAACAACTATTGAAGCTGTGATTCCTCTCCCTCAAAACACATGCACACATACACATGCCCACGCGCGCGCGCACACACACACACACGATCCACGTTATGTTTTACATGTAAAAGGGATTTAGGTTCTAGGTGCATTTAACTACAAACAGGGTTTCACCAATTTGCATGCCCAGGGGCACTGTGGGGGATGGACTGTTCTTGCATCTCGGTGAGTCCATCCACTCCTTACCCACATCCATCCGGGGGGTATTACCCACCTCTGAGTATAACAACCAAAAATGTCTGCCTGGTTCAACTCAGGGGGATTCTATTCACACTGTAAACAGAATCATCTGAGGTGAGGATTTTAAGATTAAATAATATATGCAAAAGATCTCAGTGTAGTATGTTTGCACACAGTAAGCACTGAATAAATGGTAACTATCATTAGATAATGAAAATCCACCATTTAAACAGTATCACCGTAAGAGAAGTTATATTAACAGCTTAAACACGATTGTAACATACAGAGCTTAAAATTAATAAGCCTATTTGTGACACCTAAGTGATTTAAATTAAAAATCAATGTAAGAATGAATGTAGAAAACCAGTTTTCATTTTAATTATTTCACACAATACAAATTTTGCATTTTTACACGTCTTATTGGTTACATGATAGATGCAGACTTTCTTCTAAAACAATCATATTAATGATTTAACCAAAAACTTGAGTTTAAAATGCTTCATTATTCATGTTTCATAACACCGACCCATCTATTCAAATTTAACTGTCACTCAAAGCTCAGTCCTTTCTCATGGTTATAAATTGCATTTCACAACTTGATGCTTTTAAGCTGCCAATAAGTCATATCTTATAATCCAGCATATAATGAAAGGATAGTGTACAACATTAATTACAAGGTCAGTTCAGGGTCAAAGCAGAAACTCATTGAAAAGTATTTTCATGGAAGTAGCTAGACTCTATTATGTTTAAGTCTCACCATAAAGAATATTCTGTACCAGACTCAATTCATAAAAGAAAAATATAAGTTTTGTGGCAAAGTGGCTTTTTTCTCTTGAAATAATGTTAATAATTGAGGACTTTCAAAATTTTACCCTGCAATTTTTAGATGTGATTAAATGTTGACTTCTTAAAGGCTAGAAACATCAAATACTCTAAAGTAAAATTATATTTTAATCTTAATGATGAAAACATACTTAATGCTGTCTAATAGATCTAACTCGGAATTTTCTCCCTGAAAAATATTAAAGTTAATAAAGGAAAGTGTAAAAAAGTGTATTTTGTAGTACTTTAAGTGACAGGTTCTTTACTATGCCGATTTTAATAATATTTTTAAAATAATTTGAAAATTCTTGTATTAGAGTCAATAAGATGCCAGAAGATAGATACAAAATTAACCGCTATCTGTAACCATATGTCCATGGTCCTTAATGAACTCAACTCAAGAAAAAGATATGAGTATAAGTGGGGAAAGGGTTAATGCTGTTTTTAAGGTGTAAGTTTAAAATGAATGATTTCCATCATTTTTAGTAGCAGGTTATTAAAATGGACTTGAATGGGATTTTTAAGATGAAACACTAGGCGTGTTATTTGACCTCTCTGTGCTTTGATTCCCTCATCTAAAGGAGAAGGTGTTTAGATAGAGAATCCTGAGGATCTTCTTCAGCTTTTGTTTCTATGGTACTTATATCTGCATTTCCATCAAGTGATTTATTCTTCTTCCCATCTGGCAGGACTGTTTCTGGCCCCTTTCTGAGAGAGCCAGAGACTCAGAATTATATCAGGGTCTCTAGTAAGAGTTTGCTTCATTTAACCTCAGCCATTTCTCTGCAGAGTGGTAGTTACCCTACCCTCTCATATTCTGGGAATTACCTCTTCTAACTCTTCACTTGAAAACTTCCGCTTAAGCAATACCATCAAATGGCATGTAAAAATGTCATGAAAGAGAGAAAATACTTCTTCGGGACCTAGGCAAAGCTGATTCCTTTCCTTTGTGCCAAATCTTCTATCTACCTTTACAACAGAATGGAGCCCCTTAGGCAAAGGCAGAAGGCATCTTTCCCCAGTTCTGCAAAAATCCTTGAGAAGGGAGGAAAATCAACTGGAACTAACGTTGTAATGGTACATGTCTCATTTCGGGAGAGTGATGAGGGGTTAAACAGGAATGTATTTGTTGAGGCACTATTTGATTTAAATACCTTCTGGCCTCATCCCATATTCCTTAGTGAAAGGGACTGTAAAGTGTTATGAACAAAGTAATTTATAAGTGACCTAAATAACTATTATCCGATCATTAAAGATCAGCAAAAGAGCTGGTATCACCAGGAGTGGAGCGTTATGCCTGTGGCTTTGGAGATCTCGAAGGCTGTAGAAAGGGCAATAGGGAGTTTATTAGTCAGGGTTCTTCACAGAAACATAACCAATAGGATAAAAAGAGATTTATTATACGGAATTGGCTCATGCAATGAGAGAGGCTGACAAGTCCCAAGATCTGCAGGGTGAGTCAGCAAGCTAGAAACCCAGGAGAGCCGATGGTGTGGTTTCAGTCCAAAGGTTGGCAGGCTTGAGATTCAGTAAGAGCTGATGTGTCAACTCAATTTCAAAGGCAAGAAAAAGTCAATGCCCCAGTTCAGGTGCACTCAGTCAGAAGGAATTCTCCCATACTCTGGGGAGAGTTGACATTTTTTCCTTAATGTTTATTCACTTTTGAGAGAGAGCATAAGTGGAAGAGGGGCAGAGAGAGGGGCGGACAGGGGATGCAAAGTGGGCTCTGGGCTGACAGCAGCAGTGAGCCCGATGTGGGGCTTGAAATCAAACCATGGGATCATGACCTGAGCTGAAGTCAGAAACTCAAGTGACTGAGCCACCCAGGCACCCCAAGCCTTCATTTTCTATTCAGGTCTTCAAATTATTGGATGAGGCCCACCCACATTAGGGGAGGGTAATGCTTTACTGGGCCTACCTATTTGATTGTTAATCTCATCCAGAAACACCTGCACAGGCACACTCAAAAAAAACATTGGACCAAATATGTCAGCATTCCCTGGCCCAGTCAAAATGACATGAAATGACACATAGCATGAACCATCACAGGGGATGATGGCAAATCACAAAAGCAGTAATGGTAGATACAAGGTGAGGAATAGTATCACAAGACGGGAGGATGTCCAAAGCCCCTTTGAATTCCAGAAACAGTACTGACCAGGTTCGATGCCCCATAACATTATAAACAATACCTAATCCAGATGACATTCAGTGTTCATATGATTTGCCTTGGAGGAAAAATGGACACCCTCCTCCCCCCATGTCCAACTTAAAAAGGAGTTTATGTACTGCAGTGATGAAGGATGGCCTGTGAGCAAAAACGAGGAAATGGTAATTCATGGGGTCCAACAAGATGATAGCCAATGTTTTGTGTTGTTTTATTTTAGATTCTTAACAATTTAATGATCTTGGCTCTGCATTTTCAAAATTGCAAAAAGTTGGAAACAACTTATACGCCCAACAAGCTAAGTGTCTCAATAATTATTGGCACAGATACAACAAAATACCATTCAGCCATTTAGAAAGAAGAAGTTTAGTAAAGAAGAGTATTTGTGCTGCAGGAATTTCTCTTACAGTGCAAGTGCTGTGAATTCCCACGGATGGCATGGAACAAATGATTTAGGAAAAAGGATTTATAAAGCTTGGATTGCCACTGGCTACAATCCTATCAAATCAGAGCAAGAACAAACAGCAGCAAAGAAACAAGACTAGAACAAACACTAACAAGGCAAAAATAAGTGCCTTGTCCTAAAGACAGTGGATAAATGCAATAAAATTAAGGCTTTCACAGGAAAAAAGGGCTAATGAGACACGGAGTAACAGGGAGAAAAAGGAAGACTATTGCCATGGAGCCAAACCAATGTACGTTCAAAGGTCATATTTTTATCTCTGTCATAGGTTTTATAATCACATATTCACAGTTATTTCTTTAAAAATGGAAACACTTATAGGAAATATAACTTTAATATTGACAGTCTGAAACTCTCTACTCCAACATCTTTTCTCCATTGACAGTTTTTTTTTTTTTTTTTTTTTTTTTTTTTTTTTTTTTTTTTTTTTTTAGAGAGAGAGAGAAAGAGAGAGCAAACATATGCATGAGCAGGGGAGAGGGGCAGAGGGAGAGAGAGACAGAGAATCCCAAGCAGGCTCCAGGCTCAATGTGGAGCTCAACTTGGGGCTCGATCCCACAACCCTGGAATCACGACCTAAGATGAAATCAAGTCAGATGCTCAACTGACTGAGCCACCCAGGCGCCCTATCAATCGATAGTTATTTTAAGACAGTTTTTGATAACATGAAGTTTTTATTTTTTTTTTAGAACACAAGCAGTATGTTAGAACAGACTGCATGTTGTAAATTAAACATGTTTTAAAACAGCATGTATCATTCCATTTTCATGAAAATATGGAGGTTTTAAATCCATATGTACATAACAGAAGACTTTTAGAACATATTTTAACATGGAAATATATTAGACAGTTAAAAGTGATTTTCTGTGGAAAGTGATATTAAAGGAGAGATTTATTTCTTCTCTAATACTCTTCTATATGCCTCAAAAACTTTTGAAATGAACAATATAATTTTCATATTCTGAAAAAATAGTAGTTACTTGTCAACTAAAATTTCATGTTACTTGATTCAGTTTGTGTCTCTTCTACTCAATTTTCCACCACCCCCCTCCCGTCTAAACTCAATTTGCCTGAAGAAAATCAACAGCTACAGTAAGTTTTTGCATTTAGAGACTTGATGCACCCACTATCATCCTGTGCTATGTATTTCTTCTTTACTCAAACGTCTATACAGACAGGGGGCTCTGATACATGATATCTTCACTAAACTCTTGTTGAATACGCAGTATGAAAGTTAATCATGGAGATACCCCACAGTGATGTGTATCAATAACTTACGAAAATGGGAAATTCATTTAATACTTTTATTTCCTAGGGTGAAAAAGAAATTAGAGCCAAGTAATATGTGGTATAAAAATAGCTAACGTCATGCAAAATTTATTACAGAAAATGTGATTGCGGAAATTATCAAATCACAGAATATTAGGTCTGGAAGAGAGTCATTTTACAATTCAAAAATTCAAAAAAAAATTAGAAAAATTGATCAGTCTGCTGTCACATGGATAAACAGTCTTCACAAAAATGTCTGTTTCTCTTATCTTCCTTTAGGCAGTTTTGGACTGCTTAGTTTGTTCCAGGCACTGTGAATATACTAGAGATACAGCGGTGAGTAAAGCAGACAGCAATCTTGACCTGATGCAAGAATAGTCTTTGTAGGCTAGTGAGTGATACAGGCAAATCAGAAGCAATGATAAAGTTCTTTGTTACGGGCCAAGAAGGGGAAATTAGAATACAGAGAACAGCTAACCCAACAGGTAGCAGAATGTAATTTTCCTGTTCCTTTCTGATAGTTCTGCCCCTCTGCCTAATGACCTTGTTTTTAATTTTTCCATCATAAGCTCTTACACATTGCTTAAAATATTTTTGGTTTAAATGAGAGCTGAATAAGGTGAATTCTTGACAAAGACACTCAAATAATACCAATGATATCAAAATTTAGCCAGTCATATCCATCAGATAAAGAAAAAAAACCCGACCATGTCACAAAATAATTATTTTTCAATGGCTACTACGTTTTCAATATTAAAACTTAGGTCTTCTCCGGTTTCACTTATTCTGAGATCAAGCCCTACACATTTTCAAAAATCATTTTGCCTATCAAAATTGCATTTGCGCTGCCATAAACGTTTCCCATGACAATGCAAATGAAAAACCAAAACTCAAAGTGCAGAAAACTGGGGCTACAGCTGATTCTGGAATCAACTAGTTTCCACATTACAAAAGAATGAGAGATGTGCTGTCTGCTTAAATCCAACAGTTTTCCTTCTGTCATCATACAAATATGTGATGGTTGATTTTGAAGTCACAAAAGCTAGATATTTGGGTTTGAAATTTAAAATAAAACAGTCCTTCTGGTTTTTGATAAACACAACTACCCATATTGTTCCTCTTCTTCTAATCTCTAACTGGAGAGAACACATTGTTTGCCTCTTTTCCCAGGCGATAGTATTTATCCACTGAAGAACTGGCTAATGGCTCCAGTTCCACATGGCTAACTCCCCTAGGAGAAAAAGCATAATGCTGCATGCAAAATTCCAGTGTAGTCACAACAGGACATTCTATCTCCTTTTTAAAATTTTTGTTTCAGGTTCTTGGGTAAATCTAGTGGTGGAATGTTGACCACGTACAATTCTGTAAAGTCAGGCTAGTTTTCAAAATTGCTATTCCTCATGGCCAGAGAAGAGGATGCACATGTTACCAGGTCAGATGCTGAAGAAGGAAAATGAACCTCTCCTTGAATATTCCAGCAGGACGATCCCAAATCAAAGGCAGTTCACTCAAACTTAACATGAGCAAATAAAATGGACATTCCATACACGATGACTGAATAAATGGCTGTGCAATCATTTTTCTAGGCTTCCATCAGAAATATATTTTAATGATCTACCCAAAAGCCCAATACGGTACCACTTCCACACACACAATGCACCATTTTATTGCAATCCTGGGATAGGTATGTATACAGAGGGATAGAGAAAATACATTTTTAAAGACAGGAACTCACCCCATATTTTATTGCTATCTGAGCAGAAACACATGTTCCAATCTTTTCCTTTCTCCTTGCCTTTTTCCAAAGACAAATGGGCCTGTTCCTTTAAACAATCTGTTTATAAGAGCTATTACCTCTTAGAATTGAGTAAAGCATACCAACTAATATTTCGAAAATATTTTCAGTAAATACAACTGCAGAATGATGAACAATGAGGCACTTTGTTAAAGAGATAAGCTACGTCTTTCTTTGGGTTCATACAGAAACTAAGGCTTGCAGTCCAAAATTATTTTTGCGGCAAGCTGAAAGCTTCAGAGATTATCTATGGCTTTCCTCTTTGCGTTATGTCAGGTCCCTGTTCAGTCAAACCTCAGTTATACGGGTCTGTATTCTTCTTGGGATTATCCTAGGATATCGTCTAAATGCAGAGCTTGCTGCCACCCCAGATATCCTTTTTATTCTCATTATGATATCAAGTCCCATGTGGAGAGTCTAAAATCCAGTGGTGACTACTGCTTGTACTGGTCTGCACAAAACTGTGCTCCCATCCACTTAGACTTGTTCACGATAGTTTATTCTGCTTTCGACTCTCCACCCCCAAGGCAAAGCTTTCCCCAGGTGACTTCATCACCAATAACCTTTCTTTTATCTGAAATCCCAATCCAATTGTTGCCCAGCGACAGTGTCTAGCATTTACTGTAGACTCTAGCATTTTATTAGAGATGGCAATAAATTGTTCTCTCATTAATCTACACGAGATTATATTTTTTTCTTCAGCAAACAAATCTCAGATATCTCAAGGGTAGGGACAATATATTTGATTAACTGACTCATTGGCATGGAAAGCGTTTACTGAGCTGTAATTATGGGCCAAAGAGTGTACTATGCCCTGAAGACAGAGAGGTGGCAAAGAATGTTCTTGGCTTTCAAGGAGATTCTGTCCCTGTAACTCAATCCAATAATTGCTAGAAGAGAGTTAGAAAAGAATGCTCTAGACCAGTGGTTCTCAAACTTGAGTATACACTGAATCACCTAGAAGGCTGGATAAAATACAGACTGCTGGGCTCCACTCCCAGTGGTTCTGATACAGTGGATCTGGGATGGGGCCTGAGGATCTGTGTTACTAACACATCTCCAGATAATGCTGAAGTGGCTGGTCTGGGGACAGTGATTTAGAGAAGACGATAGCAATCACAGAGGCGATACATGTGCAAAGGCACACTGGAGCACAGAGCCTGCTGCCCTCGGAGCAGCCCGAAGGTTGTATGATGGGCTTACAGGGTGTGCTGAGGGTAAATATCACACGGTAGCTGGGGACAGAGGAATGTTCACGGATTTTGGACACCGTGCTAAGGAATGCGGATTTTAGAGGCATGAAGCACAATCAGAAACGTGTGAATAGGAGAGGAGTGCGATCAAGCCTGGACTTTAGTTTTCAGAAAGAAAACAATTAGGGTGGAGGATACACCTACTGATTTGTATCCTACTCATATTTAGACTTCAAAGATGAAAAAATTATTTTGTTTTTTCAACTCTCAGGGTTAGATGCCATGCTTTTAGCACCTGGTCTGTCTCAGCTTTCCTCACCTGGACATTTTTAAGAATCTCCTTGGGAAATCGCAGCCTCCGGTCAAGTTCTCCTCTCCCTCACCTAGTGGTAGGTGGGTCCCTGGCATCCCACCTCAAATAATATTAACATTTGGACACATCTGTTTCATAGATTTCTCAGACTTTTGGAGCGGGAGGAGCGCATGCTGTAATTTTACTGATCAGAAAACCGAAGGCCAGATTACTTAAGGAGATTTCAGTAACCTAGCTAGTTTATAACAGAGTCAATACTAGGACACAACTCCCCAGACATTCTGTTTAATACCGTAACAAGGCGCCGAAATCCATTTAGCCACTTAATGGACTACAACATGAATACTTACAATCAAGTTTTCACCTGTGCAGGCATAAAAAGGAATCCACGACCTCAACAACATCAGCTGTGAGATATGTATCTGGTTTCAGAGATGTTAAAAACAATGCGCATCTTAGAAGCAATGAGATACAGTAAATACCCCATGGCTTTGCAGGATCTCTACCTCGTTCATGGCAAGGATGGAAGGTAATGTGACTTTGATGAGTCCTGTACGAGCCCCATGTTCTATATCCAAGCAACAAAATGTCTGTCAGTTAACTACTAGAAGAGTCAGACTCCTGTGACAATGTTGGCTGTTTTTATTCCTGTGTATTTCCTCATCTTTCTCAATTTCCCAAGTGACTCCTGGAAATCCTGAGGAATTTATTCAGTTCAGGAATTTACTTAGAGCTTTGAGGCTCATTATCAAACTCTGACCTCATGCCCTCATTTTCTTCCTGTCAAAAACAAACCACAGTATTATATGCACACATATTTCAGCCTACTTTCCTTTCCTAGATCCAAATAAAATAATTAAATTTTTCACTGCATTATTATTAACCTATTAATGTTTCTAGTAATTTATTGTCTCACTTGATTTGTGCTGAAAACGTAGATATTCAATAGAGACCACTTTCTCTCTTTGATTGTGCAAGCATAAATGTCGATACTGTGTTGCTAAATTATAACGGAAATTAATCCAGATCACATATTTTTCATTTAGCTAGGAAACAGCTTTAACTTTCAGCCACAACATTTTAACACAGAATGAGTAGAATGTTGTTATTTATTTTGGACCTCAACAGGCACTGCAGTTATTAAATATGCTAATATCATGGGCACAATAATTGAAAATGTGCTTAATTGTTCAACCTTGGGGACTGGATAAGCTGCAACAGATTTCTATGGGCTTTTCATGTTTCTGAATTATTATTAGAACTTTCTAATCGGGCTCTGTGCCAGTAGCGTCTCTCTCCTCTTACCCATCCTACGTAACCTCTCTGAAATGGATATTTGAATACAGATCTTTATTCACTCTAATGTGGCCAGTTTCTCCAAATTGCTTTTCTTGGACCTCATCACTGCATCCACCTTACACCTCTCACGGTGTGTCCAAATCATGTGGAGTTTCTTGGCATTTCCAGGACAGGCCATGCTATTTTATGCTTTCCTGCTTACTCAAGCTGTTGTCCTCACTTCAGATCTTCTTCTTCCTCTATCTCAGCAAACTTCTACTCCATCTCCCAAATGAGCCCATCTGCCACCTTCCCTCTAAAACTGGGTCTCAGACTTCTCTGACTCTTTCACAAATTGTACTGCAACCCTTTTGGAGTACTATAAGGATTTTAATGTTGTCCTCCCCGTAAGAGAGCGAGCATGTGCCATATGCAACATGTAAAACACGGTAAATGCTCAACAAATATTGTTTAATTAGTGCATGAATGACAGTAATATCTGGGCGGTGACAGCCACTGTCTGTACATTCTCACCTCTCATTATCTTTGTAACACATTACAAAGAGGTTTTGAGGCATGCTTCCAATAAAAATGTCTTTTGCCAAAGTCAACTATGAGCCCCATCTTGCTAAATCCGGTGTGATTCTTTTGTGTTTGTGTAATTGAATTTTTCAGCAGCATTTGACATTGTCATTCCCTCTGTCTTGAAGTACGCTCTTCATGTGGTTCCAGGAACCTCACCCTTACCTGGGTTTTCTTACATATCATAGCTATTGCTTCCTACTCTCCTTTGAATGTTTTCTTTTCCCTCTCCTGTCTTTGATATGCGCAGTCACTTCCTAGCCCCTATTCACAAATTGTCTTCCTAGGAGACCTCACTCAGTTCCGTGTCTTTAAAAACCATCTGTAGGCCTATGACTCTCATACGAGTGTCTTCCTTCCCACCATCTCCACTTGGATGTCTTGTGAGTCCCTGAAATGAACACGGTCAAAATAAAACTCTTGATTTCACCTCTCCTTGGACCTACCATTCCTCCTCCACTTTTCTACATTTTCCTCCAGCCAAGAACACAGAAACAATTCTCAGTTCTTCAGGTACCATGCATCTAATCTATCACCACAAATCCCATCACCCGTGCCCGCAAAATGTACCCTCAATCCAACGTCTCTCATTGGCCCCACTATGCCATCCTAGCCTGAACCACCACCACCTCTCACATGGACTGTTAGGGTGGCTTTCAATGGCAACTCTCCCCATCACTTTTGTCCCATTTCTGTCTAATCTCTACTCGGCAACAGGAAAGCTCTTTGAAGAAGACAGATCAGCTCATTTCATTCTCCTGCTCTGAATTCTCCAATGACACCCCATGAAACTCACAGAAAGAATTAAGAGCCTTATCCAGTAAGATAAATCCTTGCATAATCTGGCTCTTGCCCACCGTCCCACCTCATTTCCTCTCCATCCTCCTCATATACTGTGATCCATGTTATTTCTTGTAGAAGTCAAGTCTCTTCTGATCTCAGTGCCCTTATCCTTCCTGTTTCCTCTGTCGGGAATACTTTTCCCCCCAAATATTCACCAGGCTTGCTACTTGAAATAACTTGCATCTCTTCTCAAATATTGCCTCCTACAGAAGCTATGTCTGCTAATCTAAACTAGTCCACCTTCAAAATAATTTTCTATCCCCATAGCCAGTTTTCAGTCTAGAACATAACACTATCTGAAATCACAGGCATAGGTATGTAATAGATGTAACAAATAAATATCATATATTTAGTGTCTGGCTCTGTATTAGAATGCAAGCGTCATGAGGGTAGGGAGTTAATTTTATGCACCCTTGTATGCCCAGTACCTGTCATGTAACATGTGCTTGGTACATGTGTACTGAATGAAAAAAACATGTTGGACAGATCCAAATTACACCACTGGGGCATACGGATAATTTGAAGGCATTTGAGAACCAATGGATGTAAGAAGACATTTCCTATGCACTCCACTTTCTGCCTAAACATAGAGCCTTCAAAAAGAATTCAACTCATTATAAATTCCCCTTTAAGGGAGGCTTCCCAAAGCAGGGAGGAAGAATGACTCCTACCTATTACCAGAAATGGGAAGCTAGCGCCAGGATGAGAAATGGCATAAAGAGACCTTATTAAAACACACCCTACCTTCCCTTAGTTTCCCCCATATACTGCTCCATCACTTTCCACCATTTATTGTCCCATGAAATCCTAACCCACTCTCTCTGTTAAGATGGGATGCAAGTTCTATATTCTAACAGCTTCTTTGAGCTGTATTTTCTGTGTACATCCTTCCGTGTACATACATAAATAAATTTTGCCTTTTCCCTTGTTAATCTGCCTTTTGTCAGTTTAATTCACGGGCTCCTAAGTACTGAACTTAAGGGGATAGAGGAAGAGTTTTTCCTCTTTGACAACATGAATGAACACAGCAATAAATGGATAAGCTGAGTAACTCGCCTCATCTTTCTACGCCTCACCCCATTACTATTTTTATTAATCACATCATCAATGCCAGGAAAGATTGGAATTAAAAGTAAAGGCATTAAAAATGTTACAAGGCTACCATAAAGAGCTGCCACATTGAGAAATGGTCTACGTAGTCTTCGTGTGACGTCATCCTTAAACCAGATAGGTTGGAGGATCAGGATGGAGAGTGGAGATGTCACTCTGCATAAAGATCCCAGTGATGTGATTAATAAAAAGATGTCTGAAGACACATGGAAAAGACAGAAGTTCCTGCGACACAGGTCAAGGTTAGTGCTCACTCCAGTCTTATGTTTCCACAGAGTCCAGAACCCAGCAGTGCCCCCTCATAGAAGGATAAGATTCGCTGAACGTCAGGTCTCCGCAGATGTGGCCAGGTGCCAAAGTGCCATCCAATAAGGTGAAGATATCCTCAGATCCTTCACAAATTTCTCTACCACCACTCTGGTGTTTTTTACACCCTCAGACTCTTCCAATTAATATTAAGTAGCTTCCATACAAATCCAGCGGGAAGTTCCTGAATGCCTACCAAGAGACATGTGAATCTTAGGTCAATTTCCCAGATCTACTGACTGTGATCCACTCATATCTCCATCTTATTCTTCTAGTGAAAGGCTTTCTGTAGGCCATTTATTTCAAACCCAAGAAGATGCCTTGAGCTGAGAAGATATTTAACCAAAAAGTTTTTTCAGGGGATGTGTTGGATAGGAGTCCTCCATATGGATCTGGAAAGATCATCACCAGGAAAAAAAAAAAAAAAGAGGGTGTAACTTCATGTTACTGGCTACAGACTAGGCAACCAGAGGCTGGTGAGGCACAGAACCTCAGAAGGTCTGGAAAGCCCAAGCCAAATGTAGCCAACACTGCCCATCTTCATGCTGAGAGCCCTGGGATAGGTACCACTTTAAGTCATCTCAGAGGCTTACCTTTGGCACAGACCAAAGGTCTTGAGATGTGGGACAAAATGTCTGTTAGGGAATTGAGGTTTTTTTCTCACCCCAAACTCTCTTCAGTGTTGATCAATGTAAAAGTCTATTTTGGGGTTATCCATGCTACTGTTAATCCTAGGCTAGGATTAACTTGTTTAAAGCTGCTTGTTTTCACTTAGTCTTGCCCTCTGCACTTATAAGCCTGTGCCTCTCCTACTTTCAGAGGCTTCCACCAAAATCACACCAAAGAACAACGACAGTAACAAAACATATTAGCTTATCAGCCTGATAGGTAAGGGACCAGATGTATACAGTAAAGCTTACTCTTTTACTTTATTAAACACTGATTACTGAGATCAATAATCTATTCTATAGCTTTCCCCCAAACCTGTGATGCTGGGTTTTTTTTTCCAATTGTGCAAAGAATACAGTCAAAACACGAAGGCTGGCAGAGCGTTCCTTCAATCACAGTTCTAAAGATGATAGGGAGTTCCAGGTTACAGAGTGCATAGGGCATAATGCTCTGAATCTTGGAAAACTTCTAGTAACTCTGGTGGTCCCAGTAAATACCGGGCTATGCACAAGGAGATTCTGAGTCTCAGTGCCTCCAGAGGAGGGGTTCTCAACACCTGCAGCACTTGGGAACTTGTTAGAAAAGCAGGGTCTCGGGTGTTCCCCCACCTTACCTTATCACAACTTCCAGGGGCGGGGCCCGGCAATCGGTGTTTTAACAAGCCCTCCAGGCAATTTTGACGCACGCTAATGTGTGAAAAGCATTCCCCTACAGTGTTAAAAGCCAAAGGGATTTGAGCAGGTAGCATGAGCCGTAGCATTAAGGACTGCCAGGCAGTCGTCAGCGCTAAAGCCACACCCCGTGCACACCAATGATGTGCCTATTATATCCACAGTGGAGCCTTTCCTGTGGCTAAAGCACCTATTGCTGTCTTGGGCTAAAACCAAAATTGGATAAAAACAGGCTGGAGTTCCGGGAGTGAAGCTCCCACGACTCAGTATCTCCCTACAGTTTGAACACCACTGAACACTTGAATACTGTGCCCGCAAACATCACCGTCTCCCTCACCCCCTCATCTTCTGATACCAGGAAGGGGGAACTGCCCCATTTTCTTCCTATGTTTGCAAAGCCCGGTACCAAACAGGCACTGGAGATGCCACAGCTGAGACGGTCCTAGCCCTGTGAAGCTTAGTCTTGCCTTAACCATGCCGGACTCGCTTCTGCCTATGGGCTTTTATGAAGCTGTCCTTGCTCTTTGAATTACCCTTCCCTTTAATGATTCTTCATTTTGGGACCGATTCTGCATCCTTGGGCAGCTGTCACATTCTGTGCTCACTCCTTTCAGAGTGCAGTATTGCAATTATGTCTTTACACACAACTAGGAGCTCCTCGAAGGCTGTGTATTTTAATCGATCACCGGCATTTTGCACAGTTCCTACTTAAAGTAGATACTTGACAACATTTTGATTAACGAATGAATGAAACCAGACAATGGATTTTAAGGAGAAAAAAATGCACTAAATGTGTTTTTTGAACCTCAACACGTTTGCGAGGATACAGAAGAAGGAAAATAATTTAAAATGAATTTACCTGGGGTTTTGTGACTTCCTCCACCGTTGATTTCACTTTGTAATCAGGGCCCTAAGCTGCTTGTTTTCACTTAACCTTACCAAACTCATACAAATTCAGTCGGCAACGTCTACAATTGCCAGAGTTACTTGGAATTGTATACCGATCCTCCAAGGTGCTTAATGAGCCACCCTGGCTGATTAACAACCACCTACGAGATTGATGGGCATGAAATGCATTTTAATAGCAACCAAACCCTTGCTTCTCTGATTTATAGACCTATCACTGTTCCAGACCAAACCAAATTCCTGAAATTCTGATTGCTCGGATCCAAACTGCAGTCTGATTGTGGCATTATTAAAATCGGACTTTGAGGTCAATATTACAACTGCATCTAGCCAATTGGGTAGAGAACAAGCCTGGAAATATAAACGTTAGTTAGAAGTTAATGATTTGTACAGAACGATGTGTGGCTTGGGCAGTCCATTGTCTTTGTCAAGTGTGGATACAAAACGATGGCTCCGTCCCGATCACAATACGTATCCATGGTAGTTATGTGCGATGCATTTGAAAATAATAATTTGACATAGGGAGATGAAGAATGAATAAGCCAAGGAAGCGTGGCATTCACAAAGAGGCATTTTATCTGCTGGTTCTTAATCAGGGCAGACCTGAATATTCACATTTATAGCACAAAAACTGAAAGAGAGGGCTGGAATTTAAAAGGCCCTTCATCTTGGTCAGGCTCTGCGGGGTGTTCTCCCTGCAGCTGGTGGGTCCCTTCCTGTTTCTGATGTCTCCACCTGCAGGTGGTGGCGCTGGCCCCTGACCCCGTGAAATAAGCCTCTCGCTCTTCTCCCGAATTATTCCTGCTGCCTGTAGACTGCAAACAGGAAGTTAGGGGATGACAAAAGGTCTCTCACTAAAAGATTTGATTAATCAGCTAAATAATGTTTGCTCCGCGAGCCTTATTTTCCAAATAAGGTTTTCAGGAAAAAAAAAAAAAACACGCTAATATATCTCTTCAGTTTTATTCAAAATGCAACAGAGGTGTAATTTAAGGAGAGGGGGAGCATCGGACAGACTCTAAAAGGAAACATATAATCGATACAGACCGAAGAGAAAAGGCAGAACTGGGAGACAAGGACGTACTGAAACCGTCAAAGTACCCAGGCAGCAGGGACACATTTGAAGGGGGAAAGAAACTAGTGGCGTGGATTCTAGTGTTTCTCAAACGTTTTGGTCGAACCACTCCAAAGAAAGGAATAAATGTGGCTATAGGGAGGAAGAGAGAAGAAGCTGATTTCACGGTGGGCCAGCGGGCAAAGGCCCAGGGTTCTTCCATTTGTTCTGTGACCCAGATCTTGAGCCTCCTTTCTCGGCAGGTCAGGATGGCTTTCACTGTGCCCTAACCGCCTCTCTTGACTTTGTTCTATTTTCCTCCAACCTATTGGCCAAACTGGTCTTTTGAAAGTTCAGGCCTATTCAACTCATTTGCCTATTTGCTTCCTTACGTTTAAAGGTGTAGCCTAGCGTAAAGCAGCGCTTCTCGAAGCAAGAGGAGAAGAAGGCCAACGACAAGGAGCACCACAGATTCGAGCCCCACCTCAGGCCTCCTGGACAAACAGCTCTAGAGGTGCGGCCCAGAAATGTGTGGTATAACAAACCCTCCACGTGACTCAGGTGCTGCTGAAGTACGAGAACCACTGGCCCAGAGGGGCTTCTAAAATTTGGTGGGTGTCAGCCGGGGACTGTGGTTTAAAAAAACAAAACAAAACAAAACTGCAGAGAACCCAGGTCCTCACCCACTGAGACTAATTCATAAGGCTTGGGATCAAGGTAAGGAGTCTACAGCTTTTATCAAGGCACCTAGGCAATTCTGACAAGGGGTGTATGGAATGTACTTAGCGAAACGCTGGCCACAGGACAGACGGTATCTGAACCGCTAAGTGTAACATGCGATAGACTAGCCTTCTCCCCGTTGCCTCCTTCACACCTCCTTTTCCTCTGTCCTCTCCATGCCCGTGCCATGTGCTCTCATTTTCATGCCGGGACTCTCCTCTGCCTCATTCGCCACCAGGCTTTCTCCCGGCCTATCCAACTTGTATACCTCTTCACATTTTATGAAAAGCTTTTCTCAGCTCCCTCAGGCAACGTGCATTCTCTTGCTTTTTACTCCTCTAACAGGTGGTTCATAGACGTCCATCTGAAGAAGTGAGGCCTTTGGAAAGACCCGGGATTAGTCATGTATCCATCTGGCGATTATTCACCTGTCATCTATTTTGTTCAAGGGATTTTGTTACGGTCTGGAAATGTAAGAGTGAACAAACGGGGCGCGGCTCCCACCCTAAGAAAGCCTAAAGGCCAGATTCAAATCATAACCGCACCTCTTACTAGCTGCATGACCTTGGACCAGCTACTTAACCTCTTTGAGCCTCAGTGTTATTGGCTGTAAATTGATGATAATTCCAACTTTCAAGAGCTGTGGCGAAGATGAAGTAGCCAAAGGAAGAAGCAACTGACAGAGTGCCTCTTACATAGTAGCCCTCGATAAATGGTGGCCACCCTCCACTGCTCTGTGAAGTTCCTCAAGGTCTGTCTTACTCCTCTCTGACTTCCTGTTCTTATCACAGCGCCCGCAACATAACGGACATAATTCCTCAGCAAATATTTCTGAATCAGTGAACTGTACTTTGTCAGGGAAGTCACACTCCTAATGTGAACCATTGTGTTCTTCCCTAGAAAAATAAGGCAAAACTAGACTAAGGACCTTCGATGGTGATTTTTTTTTTATGGTCGCCATTTAAGGAAAGTACTACTAAGAAGAATTTTCTTCTTATGCTGAACATCACCAGATAAATCAAAATAACCGTGTCTAAGTAAATGTCCCGTCACTAACTGTAACCAGATTTCACCCCTTCAAGTGCTCTTTGAGACAGAAAAAGAAAAAAAACAGGCATTCACATTAAAATCTACTTTTCAAAAGCACCCAAGGAAAGCAGTAAAGATGCGATGACCTTGACAGCTGATGGCCCTAAAAGGGGACACACCTTGTCTTACTACACTGTAGATAAAAGATAAAACATATATTTGTTTAGTGTAAATGGAAAGGAGAAAATTTAAAGCTGGTAAATTTTGTTTGTGAGCATCTGTATATTTAAGATCAGAACTGAGGTAATGAGACAAGCTGTTCTATTACAACATGATCCTTGATTCCAGGGGTTCTTTAAATTGAGTGTCCATCAAAATTGCCTAGACAGCTTGTTTACAGATTGTTGGACCCCGAATGCCAGAGTTTTTGATTCAGTATATCTTGGGTAGGGCCCATGAATGTTCATTTCTAACCATTCCCAGGTGATGTCGGGGACCACATTTTGAGAACCACTGGTCTGCTCTATGAAGGAAGAAGTCTGCATATGCTACGAAGAGTACTCTACCTTGGAGGAAAGAAAAAAAAATGAAAGGTTAAAGGGAAGAAAAGAATACAAATCTCAGTCAGCTGAAGTCCTCCAGGCAAAATTAACTGCATCTGTCATGTACATCAATAACCCTTTGTTGCACAGACCAGCCTAAATTGACTCCTTGTTTATATCGTTATTTGTGTGAATCCTCTTTTTTATGATAATGAGCTTCTTAAAAAATGGTGGCGTTGGGGCGCCTGGGTGGCTCAGTCGGTTGAGCGGCCGACTTCGGCTCAGGTCGTGATCTCGCGGTCCGTGAATTCGAGCCCCGCATCGGGCTCTGTGCTGACAGCTCAGAGCCTGGAGCCTGCTTCGGATTCTGTGTCTCCTTCTCTCTCTGACCCTCCCCTATTCATGCTCTGTCTCTCTCTGTCCCAAAAATAAATAAAACTTAAAAAAAAATTAAAAAAAAAATGGTGGCGTAGCTTATTCACCTTTATCGTGGCCTGTACGTGTTCAGTAAACATTTGCTGGATTAAAACAATTCTTAAGAAAATAAATTTTTTACCTTAATCTAGGTTGGCAGAAATTTTATGAAGTAATCTGTAACTTAAGGTACGTTATTGATTTCACTGATTGGATTCTTGGTTTTCTTTTCTCATCTGAAATGATTCACATAGGTGAACAGGTCATCTAACTTCTGTGAGGTGATATGCAAAGAATACTTAGAGATACCTGAAGAATTAAAATGTTAGACGGATACCATAAATGGAATCTACACAATTCAATGAAATTTTTTATCGTGTTCCCACTACATGCCTGGAAGATGTACTGAATGCTGGAGAAATGGTGGAAGGAGGACCTTGAACTTAGGTTGCCCGAAGGTAGAGTTTGCTCTCAATAGTTCCACTGTATTGACTCACTCTGAAGAGAGGCTCAGCCCTCAGGAGAGTCACATGCACAAGAAACCGAATTACTTTCTAAGATTTAAACCTGAATAAAGCTACTGGTTCAGTTTACATGTGTCCAAAGTTCTGAAAGACCCCAAAGGGAAGCTCATTTTGAGGTCCATATTAGAAAAATTTTAAGGTATAATTTTTCATTCATCAATGTGACAAATATCTCTTGGCCATCTGTTGTTTGCCAACATCGTGGTTCTGTGGATTCAGTGGTGAGCAAAGCATGCCCACTACCTAGTGGGTGAAACAGATAATCATCAAATGCTCACACAAATAGTGTCTCATTACAAACTGAAAAAAACACTACGGAAGGAAAATAAAGGGCACTAAGAAAGCAGGTAGCAAGAGGACCTACTCTAATTTGAGGGCGGCAGGAACTAGAGAAATCTTCCTGAGATGGTGACAACCAAATGAGTTCTGCAAGATGATCAGGAAGACGTTAGTGAACGTGTGGGCTTGGGAGCAGTGACAGAGATCATGTGCAGAGTGCCTGACAGAGGGAATAATATGTACAGTGTCAGAGGAGATTATAGCACTGTATCTAGAAGGATCTAAAAAAAAAGCTGGTGTGGTTGGAGTACAAAGAATGAGGAGAAGAAAGGAGTAGCGAAAGATACTACTGAAAATATGGCAGAGGCTATACCATCTTGGGCTTTGAAGGCCATGTTAAGACCAAGAGTATAAAAATTCTTTGAAGTAGAAAATTGACAAGGCTAGGTTTACATTTCTAAAATACTACTCTGTCCATAGAGAGAACAGTCTGTTGGGGAGGAGTAGATTCGTTTCAACTCAACAAATTAAGAGGTTATTGTGGTCATCCCAAAGAGAGATGATGGCCACTTGCCTTGGGATAGTGATGGATATAGAGGAAAACGGCAGAGGTATAGAAAAAGTTAAATCAGTAGGACTGGGCAGATTTGATAAGGCAGTTGGAGGACAGTGAGGAGGAATCAAGTACAAATCCCAGACTGTCACCTGCTCACCTGGGGATGTCATTCACTAGAATAGAGTAAAATAGATGTGTAACAGATTTGAAGGACAAGAGCATAAGTTCAATTTGGTGGTGTTTGTGAAATGTGACCTGCTTTCAACTGTGGAGACATTAATTATGTAGATGGGTATATAAGACAAATAATCAGGGGAGTGTTCAGGGCTGCAGATGTAAATTTTAGAAGCTTTGTAAGAAAGTTAGTATTTAAGCCAAAATCATGAATGAGATCACCTAGGAACAGGAGGCAGAGTAAAAAATGAAGGAAGATACAGGGCACCTGGGTGGCTCAGTTGGTTAAGCATCTGACTTTAGCTCAGATCATGATCTTGCCATTAGTGAGTTCAAGCCCCATGTTGGGCTCTGTGCTGACAGCTAATGGCCTGGATCCTGCTTTGGGTTCTGTGTGTCTCCCTCTCTCTCTGTCTCTTCCCCACTCATGCGCTCTCTCTCTCTGTCTCTCAAAAATAAATAAACATTTAAAAAAGTTTTTTAAAAAATGAAGGAAAATATTCATCCTTTTTTTTTGGTACATTGTGTAGTGAATCAGAATCATATCCTATTTAATTTAATTATTTAATTTAATTTATTTATTTTTTAGATTGAAAAACCAACCTGGGGAACCTGGGTGGCTCAGTCGGTTAAGCGTCCGACTTCAGCTCGGGTCATGATCTCACAGTTTGTGGGTTCGAGCCCCACATCGGGCTCTGTGCTGACAGCTCAGAGCATGGAGCCTGCTTTGGATTCTGTTTCTCCCTCTCTCTCTGCCCCTCCCTCACTCATGCTGTATCTCTCTCTCCTTCAAAAATTAGTAAGCATTAAAAAAATTTTTTTTTAAAAAGAAAAACCAACCTAACCACCCATGGTATAGATGAAGACAAGGGAAACTAAAAGTTCATTGCATGTGCTAGATCTCAAAAGTAGAGCTAATTTTCTGACTTCTACATCAGTGTTTCTCAAAATGTCATCCTGGGGTGACCAACAGCATTGACATCACCTACAAACTCGTTAAAACTGCAAATAATCAGACCCCACCCTAGATCTAACGAATCAAAAGTTCTGGATTGGGGCTTTGCCCTCCTGGCAAATCTGATGGGTACTCAGATGTAGGAACTTCCACTTTATTTTGTTCCATCCCTGACTGAATAGCAGTCAGCCAAGTGGTGTGTTTACACTCATGGGTAGAGAGGGAACAGGGGCAATGCGAGGCTGTTCTTGATTCTGTGCCAGAGGAGATTATATAAGCTAGATAGACCCTCTTGAACTCAACAGAAGCTGTAAAAAGCATTGGTACATGTGTTTTATAACCTAACAATTATGCATGCCATTTCTGTGCTTTGCAAAAGGGACAGACTGGTGCCAGGGAAACTGACATTAGCAATTCAAGTTGAATAGGTAAAATGGTCTAAGACACAAGAAGGCAAAAGTTGATTTTGTAGAACTTGACAGAGAAGGCACTTTTAACTATCAGTCTCAGCTTGATAGATATAAACAGCTATTTTCAAGACTCAAACACCCACACTCCCATCTTTAGAATAATATTAGCAATTCTGTATGTTTGACAGATAAACCTCTGCTGCAAATTATCCTCCAGCCGTGATATTTAAAACCAATGGTTTCTGGTGTTTTGTTGCTACAAAATATGTAACCTTAACCAGATGTTTACATGTGGGTCTTAAAATCTAATTGAATAGTTCACTTGATGTGTTAGCACAATTAAGAAGTTCTTCCTTAAAAGGGGAAGAGGGGCAAATTGATATGTTTAATTTTCAAAAACACAGATTGTTCTCTGCTCTATAACAGTCTATCAGCTAGAAATTTCTATTAACTGTGTGTTCTCTACTTCATGAGTACAAGGATAAGTTGTGGTTTTAATGATCATTTTGGAACATTCTGGGATATTAAGGTAGATGCTGTACCAAGGAGCTTAATTTACATTCAGGACAGTTTTAGTTTTGTATACTTACTATCATCCTCCATAAAAAAATAGTTATATTTAATGATAACTCCTCTAACTGTAATGTCTAATCAATAAGGGTACACCCATTTCTTGACAAATACACATACATCTACATGTATACGGTTACCTTATCTTTCTGGATAGGATTCACATAGTCTATTGTACCGGATGAAAAGAAATGGTATCAGCAGCTTCTATGTAATAATTTAAGAAATTCATCATTTATGAAATATTCGCTCTCAACAACATTCTGATAAACATATTTTCTTTAATAATCAAACACAAAATACATTGGCTTTTTAAAATTACCTAACTACTAAAACAACTGTATCATTAGTATTTGAAGGATCTTTGAAAGTATTTCTGATTTCTCTTCCTTTTCCAACATGCTGCACAAAGGAAGGAGGCATTTATCTAAATTGTCAATTACAGCTTTTCATAGGAAGAAGATGATTCGACCATAAATGGAAAGGCATGCCACATTAGTATTGTTAAAGAGTGTGGTACATAGTTAACATACATTACCTACCCCTCCAGTGAAAATAAAGATTATCCACTTTCTTTTAAATGCATTCACTACTATCCAATGCAAAATTTACACAGAAAATAGGCAGCCCACAAGCATAGTAACTGCCTGGCAATCTGCTTTCAACTTTCTACATGGATATCCTTCTCAATATGCATTAATTTCATTGTAAACAAATAACATTGTGTGACTAAAAAGAAAACTAGCTGCTAAAATTGTGAAGATATTTTTCACACCATGGTCAATGTTTCTCTAGGCAACAAAGAAATGTCTAATAATAAAATGTTTGTTTATAAAATCTGTAGAAATGCATCTTGAAAACGTATCTTACAAATGCCTGGAGATGGGCTGAAGACAAAAAGACAGTAAAAGAATATTTAAAAATTTTATATTTTCCTCCACATGCCTCTAATCTAAAATAAACATCCAATCTTTTAATAGATTCTGTTTGCTGCACAAAATTATGAATTAAATACTAATGAGTTGAAATATAATTTTAAAAATTAAAGTATATTCCAAATAGCAGGCCAGTCAATTGACTTTTACATCCTTCTGATAAATGCAAAGTACCAATTCTCTGAACATAGCTTTTTATGGTTACTTTTTCAAAATAACTACATCATTCAAACTACTGAGTTGCCTGTAAAACCCAAATTGCTTGAACATTAGTTCTAGAGAAATTTTCATGATGCCTTTAAACTCTGAGTGTCAAACTCAACATTTAGGCTCTAAAGCCTATGGGTGGTATTTATCACCCTTCAACACTCACATTCATCGTTTATGGAAAATATGTTTAAGAAAGAAAAAAATGAAATAGAAACTCAGGGTTCAAAATAGTCCTCTTATAACCTGGGTAGTTTCTCTTTATCTAAAAGCCCTTCCATGTTGCTACAAAAGGCCATATTTCATTTTTTCTCACAGTAAATTTCATATATTAAAAAAATAAATAAATTAAAAAAAAATGAAAAAAACAAAAAAAAAAACAAAAAAAACAAACAAACAAAAAAATAAAAGCCCTTTGCCTTGTCAATTGGAAAAATATCAGATAGAAAGATTTTTAAATGCCCAAATATTTATGATAAATTTTCAAACACAGGGTCTGGAAGAAAACAGGAAAACAGAAATTCAATGTAATATTTAGCTTAATCACTCTTACAGTCAATCACATCTAAGCTCACCCAACCTCAGCAACTTGGCCAAAAATTAAATACAAAAAAGCTATAGTTTGTCGAGGATATCTAGAAGGAGAACCTCCTCGTTCTTACCTTTCCTAAACCAAAATTTATATTTTCTCTTTCAAATTAATGCATCAGCAATGAATTTAGTTAAGTTATAATCTCTTTTTAAAATTCTACATACTGACAAGTCTCAAATTATATTCTTTAACACGGTTTGATTAAGTTACTAGAAAGAGACAAAGTATCATGCATTCATTCAACAGGAATTTATAGAGTCCCCAGATTAAAAACACACATTTTATGATGAAATCATAATACCAAAAATGGAGTTGTCCATTCTAGATACCTATTAAATTGTGAAAATATGAGTGGACAATTTGACAGTCAGGCAAGTATGAGGGATATGTCCAGCATGCTTTATGAATTTAAAATTATAATCACACTACCTAATACCAGCCCCCTCCCTATTTAAAAAGGATCATAACTAGTGATTTAGGAGAAAACTCAAATGCACCAATGAAACAAGAGAGAAATTTGAGGGTTGCGATCACTAATAACAATTATATCCTGAGAGCAAATGGAAATTTGTTAATAAATAACTTCTCCAACAGTCTTTTTGCTGAATCTAGGGTTAATTTTTTTTAATTAAGTGAAAAAATGATAGTTCTTACAGGAAACGTTACGTCCAAGTTTATTTCCTTGGCTTCTGATTTGGAGGCCAATGGGTTTGGGCCACTTTAAAAGGTCAGACAATAGCACATGGCTGTAGTGACAGAGAGTTATTAAGCTACAACACAATACTTTTATTTTCAAAGGCTGGCTACAATGTGAATAGGAGCAACTCTTCTATCCTCTGTTCCTCATTTTTTAACAAAGACATTTTTTGGTCCCAGAACTCTTTTAGTCTTTTTAAGCTGGTTTTTACCCCTCTTATGAGAAGAGCTTTGCTCTTCCCTTTGAGTTCACAGTGACATTTAGGTCAGGGAAGTCTTTACCAATGCAATCTTAATGGGGAGTTCTAACAAGGGAGTGAAGACCGTGAAGGGTGACTTAGACGCCTGAGTAATTTTCCTTACCATTCAAAACTGGACCAAGTTGTGCCGAAAAGAGCAGATCTTGGATTTTGCGACATTTACTTTTAGATTTATAGGTCAAATGTAGATTTTCAGGGAGTTAAGGAAGTAAACACAATCACCATCATCTACACCACCACCCTCACCAACATTGTCATCACCGTCATCAGTGTCATAATTATCATCAATGAATACATTTTGCCTCTTTAAAAATCATTTTCCAGGTGCCAGGTACCATGCTAAACATTTTATATTATAATCTCTGTTATGTTTACAAAGATTCCCGTAATGTAGGCTCCATCCAAGAAGAAATATGTTTAAACATAAATCATATCACGTCACAATCTTTATGAAAAACCCCAATGGCTTGCAATTTAATTTATGAAAAAAAGCCTAACTACTTATCATGTCCTGGAAGACCGAGCATCATCTAACCCTGCCAGATCCTTCTCATTTCCTGGCACTTACCTCTATCACCATATAGCACTCATACTATTCCTTAAATAGGCCATGATAATTCCTGATAGGGAGCTCTCCATGTTTTGTCCCCTTTGTCTGGATGCTATTTAAATGTCTTCCTCCTTTTCAGTGTTCAGGGACATTCTCAAACATTATTTTCTTGAGTACCTTCTCTGACTTCTCTGTCTGGTGTTAGCTCCCATATCACATTCCAGTCATATTTTACCATATTGCCAATTTTTATTTTCTGAATAGAACTTACCAGTATCCAAGTACTATATTATTTTTTATTTGTTCTCCATTAGAATGTGATATCCTTGAGAGCAAGTACTTTTTGTTTCAGATACGCTAGTGTCATCAATCACTTAGAACTATATCTGACATATAGAAAGTACTCAATCAATATGTGATGGGTGATTGAACACAAAGCCCTTTGAAATGCGTACTAGTTTTATTGTTATTTTTATTTGAAGGGTAAGGAAACTGAGGTTTAGAAAGGGTAAGTGACAGGTTGAAGATAATAAAGTAACCAGCAGAGCCATATTTTGAAGTCAAGGCTATATATCCACCCAACCAAATAAAGATGAATTTGTCCATATCATGATGGACACAGGAGTTTTCGAAATCACATATAAGTTATCTTAGCCTGACTGTCACATTAGGAAACATAGATTTCATCAAGTGTTGCAAGAATGATGCCTTAATCAGAAGAAGTCTATATCAACAAAAAGAAAGCCCTTTAAAATAAGATAATTTCACAAAAGTTGATCATTTAATCCTCTGTTCTACCACTCCTACTTTAGACCATAGTCTCCTCTAAGTCCTACGCACATAAGGGAAAATAACTACTGCTCCTAATAAAGTCAGATGAAGGCCATGTTATACAGCACAGCACACTACTCTGAGTGTCAAAAGACTTCGGCACCAGACCTAGCTTTTTCACAGGTTAGTTGGTAGTTACAGGAATCTGAGGGTCACAATTCCTTTATTTTGAAATAGAAGACCTCTTTCCTGAGGTTCTTTGATAAACAGAACCTTCATAAGGCTATGAGTGGATTTCCCAGTACAAACCATGCAGCCTACGAGAGAATGGGATTATGTATTCAAAGTGCTGAAAGAAAAAAAAAAAAAAAACTGCCGACCAGGAATACTTTATCTGACAAAGTGGCTTTCAGAAATGAGGGTGAAATAGAGAATTTTTCAAGAAAACATGGAACTGTAACATACATTGGGGAAAGTAAGCACACCATCTGATGTAGAATCCTCTAACACTGTAATATGATGCTATATTAAATACTTCACTCTAGTATGAAGGCCAAAGGACAAAAATATTAAAAACAGCTATAGTTATAGTAATTTGTTAATGGACACATAATATATAAATTGTGACATCAAAAATATAAAATGGAGGACTAGAGTAGAAGAGTAGAGTTTTGTATGTGATCAAAGTTAAAATGTTAGCTTGAAATAGATGGTTATACTAATAAGATATTTCAACTAAGCCTCAGGTAACTACAAAACAAATACTTCTAGTAGATACACAGATGATAAAGAGAGGCAATCAAACTCTATTACTATGAAAAATCATCACTTCACAAATGAAGACAGCAAGAGAGAAAGAAAGGAACTATAAAATGGTCAGAAAACAATTAACAAAATGGAAATAGTAAATCCTTACCTATCAATAATTACTCTAAAGGTAAATGGATAAATTCTCTTATGAAAAGGCCCAGAGTGGCCAAATGGATTGTATATATATGTATATATACCCAGCTATATACTGCTGTCAAGAGACTGACTTCAACTTCAAGGACACACATAGGTTCTAAGTGAAAGAACAGAAAGATATCCCATGCAGGGGAAACCAAAAGAAAACAGCAATAACTATACTTATATCAGATAAAATAGACTTTATGTCAAAAACTACTACAAAAGACAACAAGGATCATTATGTAATGACGAACAAGTTAAGTTCATCAAAAGAATGTAACAACTGTAAATATATATTCACCCAACATTAGAACACATACATTTATTAAACAAATACCAAGAGATCTGACGGGGGAAGTAGACAGCAATGCGATAGTAATAGGGGACTTTAATACCCCACTTTCAACATTGGATAGATCATCCAGACAGAATATCAATAAGGAACCTTTGGACTTGAACTATAATTTAGGCCAATAGTACCTAACAGACATAGACAAAATATTCTATCTGAAAGAGAATACACATTCTACTCAAGTACACATGAAATATTCTCCAGGACAGATTTTATGTTAGGTCATGAACAAATCTTAGCAAATTTTCCAACATTGAAATTATACCAATTGTTTTTTTTTAAATGTTTCCAACCACAATGCAATGAAACTAGAAATCAGTAACACACACACACACACACACACAAGTAGAAACTTCAGAAATATGTGAAAATTAAAGGATTCACTCATAAACAACCAATGGGTCAAAAAAGAAGTCAAAAGGGAAAAATATAAATATATTCATTCTTGAAAAAATTGAAACACACATACCCAAATTTATTGCATTCAGCAAAAGTAGTACCAAGAGAAAAGTTTACAGCAATAAATACCTACATTAAAAGAAAGAAATATCTCAAATAATCTAACTTTACATCTCAAGGAACTAGGAAAACAAGAACAAGCTAAGCCCAAAGGTAGCAGATAAAAAGAAGTACAAAGATCAGAGCAGAAATAAATAAAATAGAAATAAGAAAAACAACAGAAAAGATCAACAAAACTAAGAACTGTTTTTTTAAAGTTTATTTATTTATTTTGAAAGAGAGAAAGAGCACATGTGCATGTGTACAGGGAAGGGGCAGAGAGAGAGGGAGAGAAAATATCCTAAGAGTTCCCCAGAAAAGCCTGATGTGGACCTTGACCTCATGAACACAGAGATCATGACCTGAGCTGAAATGAAGAGTAGGACATGTTAACTAACCAAGTGAGCCACCCACACACCCTGATTTTTGAAAAGAATTAAGAAAAAATGACAAATCTTTAGCTTGATTAATAAAAAAGAAGGCTCAAATAAAATCTGAAATGGAAGAAGATACATTGTAGCTAATACCACATAAATACAAAGGATCATCATGAGACTACTATGAGTATTATACATCAACAAATTGAATAACCTACAAAAATGAATAAATTCCTCGCAGTGTGCAACCTAAACCAAGACCAAATCATAAAGAAGCAGGAAATCTGGACACACCGACAATGAGTAAGGAAGGTGATTGAATCAGTAACCAAAAATCTCCTAAAACAGAAAAATCCAAGATCAGATAGTTTCCCTGGTGAATTCTACTAAACATTTAAAAAGAACAATGCCGGTCCTTCACAAATATTTCCAAAAATTGAGGAGAAAACACTCTCAAACTACGTAGGAAGCCAAACTTCCTATCCAAACTTCCTATCCAAATGGCTTTGATAACAAAGCCATATAAGGATTACTACAGGAGAAGAAAACTACCCACCACATCCTTGATGAATGTAACAAAACACTAGCAACGTGACTTGAACAGTACTTTATAAGGATCATTCACCATGATCAAGTGGGATTTATCCCTGGGATGCAAGAACGCTTCAAGAACGGAAATCAATATATATGATTCACCACATTAATAGAATAAAAGACAAAAATAATAAAATTATCTCAATAGATGCAGCAAAAGCATTTAAAAAATTACATCCATTCATGTTACAAATCTTGAACAAACTGGGTGTAGAAGGAATATACCTCAACATAAAGGCCATATATGACAAACCCATAGCTAACATCATATTCAAGGGTGAAAGGTTGAAAGCTTTTCCTCTAAGATCATGAATGAGATAAGGGTACCCACCCTTACCACTCCTATTTGGCATAGTACTGGAAGTCCTAGACAGAGAAATTAGCAAAGAAAAAGCAATAGGTATCCAAACTGGAAAGAAAGATGGACAATTATCTGTACTGATGGCATGATCGTGTATATAGAAAATCTTCAAGTCTCTACCAAAAACTGTCAGACTTAATAAATTTAGTAAGTTCCAGAATACAAATCAACCTACAAAAATCTTTGCATTTCTATACACTAACAACGAACTATGTGAAAAAGAAATAAAGAAAACAATCCCATTGACAATAACATCAACAACAATAAAATGCTTGGGAAGATATTTAACCAAGAAAATGAAAGATCTATACATCGAAAACTGTACGACACAGATGAAAGAAGTTGAAGATAGAAATAAATGGAAAGATACCCATGTTCTTGGATGAGAAGAGTTACTATTGTCCATACTACTCAAGCCACCTATAGATTTAAGGCAATCCCTATTAAAATCCCAATGATATTTTTCACAGAAAAAGAAAAAAAAACAATCCTAAAATTTGTATGGAACCCTGAAAGATCCTGCATAACCAAAGCAATCCTGAGAAAGAATAAAGATAGAGGCATCACACTTCCAAATTCAAAATATATCACACAGCTCAAGTAATCAAAACATGGTATGGTATGGTATTGGCAAAACAAAACAAAACAAAACAAAACAAAACAAAACAAAACATAGATCAAGTGAACAAAATGAAGAGTCAAGAAATATACCCACAAATATATGGTCAGCTAATATTTTCCAAGAAGCCAAGAATACTCAATGGAGAAAGCAAAGTCTTTTCGATAAACGGTGTTTTGAAAACTGGATACAGGCAAAAGAATAAAATTGGGCCTGTATCTTACAGCATTCACAAAAATTAACTCAAAATAGATTAAAGACTTAAGCATAAGCCCTGAAACCATAAAACTCTAAGACTCCAAGAAGAAAGCATAAAGAAAATGCTCCTTTATATAGGTCTTAGCAAAAAAAAAAAAAAAAAAAAAAAACTATTTTTTTGATATGATACCAAAAACAAAGGCAATAAAAAGAAAAACTGACAAGTGGAACTACATCAAACTGAAAAGCTTCTGCACAGCAAAAGAAGTAATCAAAATGAAATGGAGAACTATGGAATCAGAAAATATTTACAAGCCATATATATGATAAGAGGTTGATACAGAAAATATATAAGGAACTCATACAACTTGGTTGCAAAACAACACACAATTCCATTAAAAAAAGACAAAGAACTTGAACAGACATTTCTCCAAAGAAGTCATACAAATGGCCAACAAGTACACGAAAAGATGTTCACATTTCTAATCATTAGGGAAATGCAAATCAAAACCACAATGAGATATCACCTTCCACCTCTTAAGATGACTATTATCAAAAAAACAAGAGATAATAAATTCTGGTAAGAATGTGGAGACACTGGGTGTTGTATGGAAACCAATTTGACAGTAAATTTCATATATTAAAAAATAAAAAAAAAATTAAAAAAAAAAAAAAAAGAATGTGGAGAAAAGGGAATTCTTGTACACTGTGAGTGAGAAGGTAAATTGACACAAACACTATGGAAAACAGCATGGAAGTTTCTAAAAAAATTAAAAATGTCCTACTCATGTGAGGACTTTAAGAGACAAAACAGATGAACATAAAGGAAGGGAAACAAAAATAATACAAAAACAGGGAGGGGGACAAAACAGAAGAGACTCATAAATATGGAGAACAAACTGAGGGTTACTGGAGGGGTGGTGGGGGGGGGGAAGGGCTAAATGGGTAAGGGCACTAAGGAATCTACTCCTGAAATCATTGTTGCACTATATGCTAACTAATTTGGATGTAAATTTAAAAAAAAAATAAAAAATTAAATTAAAGAAAGTTTAAAAAAATTTAAAATGTAACCACCATATGTTCCAGCAATCTCTTGTTGGTATCTATATCTAAAGGAAATGAAAACAGTATATGGAAGTAATATCTGTACTCTCATGTTCACTGCATTATTTACAACAGGCAAGACATGGAAACAACATGTGTCCATTTGCATTAATAGATAAAGAAAACGGATAGGGGTGCCTGGGTGTCTCAGTTGCTTGAGCGTGTGACTCTTGATTTTGGCTCAGGTAATGATCCAAGGGTTGGTTGTAGGATCGAGCTACATGTTGGGCTCTGCACTGAGCATGAAACCAACTGCGGATTTTCTCTCTCCCTTTTTCTCTCTCTCTCTTTCCCTCCCCTGGTCATTCTTTCTCTCTCTCTCTCTCGTTCTCTCTCTCACTCTCTGTCTGTCTCAAAATAAAGAAACATTAAAAAAGAAAATGGACAAAGAAAAAGAAACACATTATACACACGCACACACACAGGAATATTATTCAGCCACGAAAAGAAGGAAACCTTGCCATTTGTGAGAGCATAGATGGACCTTGAAGGCATTATGCTAAGTGAACTAAGTTAGAGAAAGATAAACACTGTATGATCTCACTTATATATGGAATCTAAAAATGTCAAACTTAGAGAGTAGAATGGTCATTGCCAGGGGGTGAAGGGTGAGGGAAATGCAAGAAATCTTGGTCAAAGGGTACAGACTTTCAGTTATAATATGAATAAGCTCTGTAGATCTAAGTTATAGCACATAACTATAGTTAATAATACTATATTTATGCTTGAAAGTTGCTATGAGAGTATAGCTTTAACATTCTAACTGTAACAACAACAAAATGGTAATTATGCAAGGTGAAGGACTATTAACTAACCTTAGTGTGGTAAAAATTTCACACTATATCCATGTATCAAATCATCACACTGTGCACTTTAAAATTACGTAATAATGGTACACTTGGATAGCTCAGTTGATTAAGCATTGATTCTTGATTTTGGCTCAGTCATGATCTCATGGTTCATGGGATTGAGCTCCACATCAGGCTCTGCACTGACAATCTGGAGCCTACTTGGGATTCTCTCTCTCTCCCTCCCTCTCTCTCACATGCGCATGCTCTCTCTCTCTCTCTCTTTCTCTCTCTCTCAAAATAAATCAATAAAATAAATATTTTAAAAATGAAATTACACAATGTTCCATGTCTATTATGTCTCAATAAACTTGGAAAAAATATGTAAATAAATAAATAAGAGTTCAAACAGGAAAAAGCATATTTGTTATATCAACCTCATGGGATTGAGAGATCAATGGAGATCACAGTTATTAATGCACATTTTAAATACCAGAGGGATATAAAAATGGACATCTCCATCATTGTTACTTAGGAATTGAGGCCTTACCTGTATTTGTTCAATACACATGCATTGAATAAGTAAGTAAGTGAATGATGAATTTTATGAAATAATATCAAATAAACAGATGCAGTGTTTACCCATAAGGTTGATTTGTGTTTGCTTTACAGTTTGGAGTAGATAACATGCTGCATAAATGGGTGGGTCAGTAACAGAAATGTCATTCTAAAGAAAATGCGCAAGGAAGCAACTTTCCATCATGGTCAAATTACTTCAGATGCCTTGAATTCATGAATAAAACACTCCATCAAATTTTATGCATCTCAAGCACTTCTCACACATTTAAATTCACAACATCCAAGTGAGGTAGGAAAGGAGGAATATTTCATTTTTCTTATTTGGTGAAATGAGGATAATGAGGCACAAGGAGGTTAATGATAGATTTGAAGTTAATGCAATCAGTCAGCAGCAGAACCATAGTTGGAATTCAGGTTCCCTGAATCCCACTTAGGTTCCTTTCAAGATACTGTGTTAACTATATTTCATTGTTGGAGGGTTTTAATTCAGCCATGTAGATACAAATGCTCACAACATTTTTTTTCCTGCTAAGGAATCTTACTGTTAATTCAGCTATGAGATGTAGAGCGGGCGGACCTACACTGGAGATATAGCATCACTGTTAGTTAATTCAAGTAATTTCCCGAGCTAACTTCTATTCCTTTCCCTATGAATTCTATATTTCCCCCATTACCCCCCAATGAATTATTCAGATTCCCTGAATACCCTCTGAAATTATTAACATGCTATATCTCAAAAATACTGATCTCTCCTTTTGGTTTTATAGGTAGAAAGTCAGGATATGGTGATTAGAAGGGCAGGAGGAGGTCAAATGAGCCCCCCAAATGTACATGTTGTAGGCAGAAGCTCATTGACAAGATACCACACTCTCTTGTTTATCCACCCACCTCACTGGTTTCTCCTGTTTGTTCAGTTTTGATATCTCACCTCTTCTGACCTACCTCTTAATGGTGGAGTCCCTAGACCTCTTCTTTTTTCTCTCCATACTTTTCCTTGGTGAGATCATCCAATCTGATGGCTTTATATTTTTTTTTTATTTAAAAAAAAATTTTTAGCGTTTATTTATTTTTGAGACAGAGAGAGACAGAGCATGAACAGGGGAGGGGCAGAGAGAGAGGGAGACACAGAATCTGAAACAGGCTCCAGGCTCTGAGCTGTCAGCACAGAGCCCGATGCGGGGCTTGAACTCACAGACCGTGAGATAATGACCTGAGCCGAAGTCGGACGCTTAACCGACTGAGCCACCCAGGCGCCCCTAATCTGATGGCTTTAAATGTTATCTTATGCCAACAATTTCCTGAACTCTAAACGCATACATTCAATTGCCTGCTCATATCTCTACTGGGATGTTAATAGACGTCTCAAACTTAATTTGCCTCCCTCCAAAGAATCACTCCACTCAACCTGCAGCCTACTATTTCAGTTGAGGGCAAATGTATTCCTTCAGTTGATAAGAACAAAAAACCTTAGAGGCATTTGTAACTATTTTTCTCCCACGGCTCTTTCCCAATTCATTAGGAAATCCTTGTTGGCTCTGCCTTTAAATGTATTTAGAATATGACTCCTTACTGCCCTAGTGTGAGCCACCATAACCTTTGCCCAAATTACCATAATATTCTTCTAATGTGTCTCCTTGCTTTGAGCCTCCACTCTCAGCTTCTACAGTAATCTTTTTAAAACCTATGTCAGACATTCTCCATAGAATTCTCCATTGGCTCCTGTCTCACTCAGAAGGAAAGAGAACATCCTTACAATGGCCTCCAATGTCCATCACCTTGCAAATATCCTCTCCTATACCTCCTTCACTTACTTCATTCTAGCCACCTGCAGATATAGTAGCAGGAATAACAGATAAACTGATGAATTAGGAATTCTGCATCCATTGTTCCCTCAGGTTAAGATGATTCCTCCTCTAATATCTAACAGTATTCACTCCCTTGCCTCATTCAGGTATTTGCTCAAATGTTACCTTCTTTGTGAGGTCTACCTCTACACATAATTTAAAATTCGAATGCACCCCCGCATAAACCAACTCTTATTTTATTCTAGCTCTTCTTTACCACAGCATTCATTGTCTTTTAACAAACTATAACATTTACTTGTTTATTATGTTTTGTGTACTGTCTGTGCCCTTTAAGAATCCAGAGGCCTGAATATTTTCTGTTTTGTCCACTGATGTTCCCCAAAATCCAGGGTAGTGCCTGACACAGAGGTACTCAATAAATATTTTTTGAATTAACTAGGTGCCCAGTGGTGGAACTAGTTTTAGAGTATTAAAAGTAATAAGCAAACAGACGATGAAAGTGGGTACAAATGGATTGAGCAGAAATTAAGGAAAAGGAGAGGAAGCCATGAGAAGACAGAGAGAAACACCAGTTTTGGTTTTTTTGTTTGTTTGTTTTGTTTTTTGGTTTTTGTTTTTGTTTTTGTTTTTGTTTTTGTTTTTGTTTTTGTTTTCCCTACTGGAGGTAGAGCACAGAGTCAGGGGCTTCCATGAAAATACTAATAGAGATTTGCACCATTTCAAAAATGCTAAAAGAAATTATATGTTTAATTGTTATAGGGTTTTTTTAATTTTTTTTTTAAAATTTTTTTTTTTGTTTTCAACGTTTTTTATTTATTTTTGGGACAGAGAGAGACAGAGCATGAACGGGGGAGGGGCAGAGAGAGAGGGAGACACAGAATCGGACGCAGGCTCCGGGCTCCGAGCCGTCGGCCCAGAGCCCGACGCGGGGCTCGAACTCACGGACCGCGAGATCGTGACCTGGCTGAAGTCGGACGCTTAACCGACTGCGCCACCCAGGCGCCCCTAATTGTTATAGGGTTTTAAAGGCTGGCTGAACTATCAGTTTTCTTTCTTTTTCCCCAGGATTACGTTATTTCAAAAGGTCACTGGTTATTTCATGGGAATCAGGAGTGGTTATTGCTTCTTACGTGTAGAAGTCTGATTAATAAAAAAAGACAAAAAAAATACTTGATAAATGCAATTTCCTTTGTGGGCAAAATATTTAGGAAAGTGTCCATGGAAGAATGAGAAGCTAAGGGAGCCACATAGATGAAAAAATTCTCCGTCATTGACAAGCTGCCTGGATACAAACAGTAAATTATTAGCTGACTGCAAAAGGACAAAAAATAATCTTTTTGGTTTAACATATTATTGAAGTGAGAGTCAATTTTTAAGACCATTCCTGGTCTATACCTTACAAAAGAGTTACAAAGCAAAGATACTCTACCCAAAATACCATAAAACACATAGTTTTCCCTTTCTAAAAGATATTGCCAAGATTGTCTAGATTGAAAATTAACAAGGATTCTGTAATTACTTAATTTGCATCTAAAGTTCCAAAAGCAAAATGGTATCCTTGGTCATTTAAGCTACAGATGTGTTTTTATGTGCAATTTTCAAATTCAAATTAATAGTCCACCATCTCTGTCAGTTATAGCATTAAAAAAATGATGGAAAATTCTCTGAGACTCAAAGTGATCTACATGCAAATATATGGAAATGATTTCTTTTTTAAAACAGTAATAAAAAGTGTGTTTGAAAAATTTATGTTTTAGAAGAATAAATTATATTCACATAATCATTCTGGTAAGTTGCTTATTTTTATTTACATGCATGTTTTATTAGCTACTTAAAGGTGATTCACTCAAAATACAAATTTAAAGTTATTAAATATTTCAGGTTATCTCAAATGTCTCACTTTAATTTTCTACTAAAATATATTCCTTATTTAAAATTAATAGATGCCTAATGTGCAGTTATTATTACCATACACATAAAAGTATGAATCAAGATACATACGAGTCAAATATTATTACTAAAATCTAGTCATGAACTTCACGGACAACACATAATTAGGACATTAAGTGGAACTGGCATAATAAAACTGTTTAGAATTCATGGTGTTAGAAATACCTGATTACATAATTCATTGGGAACTCTCTATTTTCATGAACCAAATATTAGGTCTATAGGAAATGATGGACTTTATAATGTTTTATTGGAATTTTCTGGTATGTAACTTTTCATAGTTGTTAATAGCTAGAAATCACATTTTTCATTTTAGCAACATTTGTCACAGTGTTCAATTTAAACCAGTCCTTAAACCTCAAATGCTACATTCTGGGTATGTCTCTTCAACATTTGTTTCTCTCTCATTTGGAGGCCATTGGCATTCTAGCACCTCTCAGTCTGTCTCATCTGGTGTATCCAAGCTCGACCTTCAGATATGATACCTACTGGGCAAAGAAAAGCTGAATGCATTTATACTAGAATAATATCTCTGTTGTCACTACCTATTACCTAGGCAATTGGTCATACTCTCCTCTCTGCTTAGGTTACTTTCAATAAGACATATGTTCCTTTACACAGACCATTCCATTGCTGGCAGTTGAGGTCAATCTACAAAAACCCAGGTAGCAAATTAATGCATATCACAAGGAAAAGCAAACAAGCAGCACTTCTGTAGAAAACCCCAAAGGTTAAGGATGAATCATGACTTGAACATGGCATGGTCTGGCACCTGGTTCTGACTTGTCCTACCCAAAAGAGGATTAGAATTTTGTGAGATCCACACTGGTTTTGAAAACTAACCATCCCATGATATTCACATTCAAATTTTCTGATGGACAAATTAGAGGTCTCGATGTTTCTTCTACTGCCATCTAGAAAAGAGCACTCTTTTATGTGTAACATGCATCGTTAACACAGATAATATAAAGGATTTTCAAACATGGGCTATTCTGGCCTCAAATATGTTGAACTCATTTATAATGCTGAATTAAGCTATAGGAAATTAATCTTGGAGATTCAAATCTTGGAAGTGCTGCCCTCATTAATTCCTCCCACCTGATTTGTGTATTTTGTTGCAATCACACCAAGTATCTGAAGCACCTTTGACAAAAATGACATGATAGGGGGAAGGTGTCAATTGAAAGGTCAGAGGAACTCCTAAAAAAATACACCAATTCGAGGTACAGAATTTTAAGTATGGACAAGACTCTAACGAAATAAAACTTCATGAACAAACGGGTTGAGCCAATGTAAACTCTGCAAAGGAGATCCTAATGCAGCCACCAGGCATGCTATTATACATGGATGCTGAGAGACTGATAGGGACAAGTGTGGCATTGCATTAATAGGGGATGGTCATTTAAAACTTAGAAGGTGTCCCTTCTAGGGTATAGCTCATGAGGTGAGGCCAAAGATAAAACTGCATGCAGACGAAAGGACAGTTTTCAATTTCAGATTGTTGGCATAAGAAGACAACCTCTGAGCTGTCCATGGTGCTGCATTAGACCAGGCCTTTAGTTTGTGCAATAACTGATTCTGGAAAATTCTCTAGGCTCTGGCTTACAACCCAGTTTGCCATATGGTAGACCTGTCAACTCTGCTGTGATTCCTATATGTAATTATTTAACACATAGTCTTAGTCCTGTCTATTTCATGACCAGATATAACGGCTGTCTATGATTCCCTGGGTGATATCATCAGATGTTCTGACTGGGTAGATCTGGGTGGCTCAGTTGGTTAAGCGTCCAACTCTTGATTTTGACTCAAGTCATAATCTCATGGTGTATGAGTTTGAGGCCCACGTGGGGCTCTGTGCTGATAGTGCTAAGCCTGCTTGGGATTTTCTCTCTCCCTCTCTCTCTGCCCCTCCCCCACACTTTCTCTCTCTCTCTGTCTCTCTAAGATAAACATTAAAAACCAAAAACAAAAACATCCTCATGTGGTTTTGAGGAGGGACTAAAGTCCTGCTTAGACTTTAGTCTCCCCAGGTTTGCCCACCTCATTCCCTAGCCACCCTGTTCCCGTTTATTTTTTCTAATAGAGCAACGATTCTGATCTCACTAGCTGTTTGATTAGACCTCACATGTCATTTGTACTCACATGATTGAAGCTTCACTTGTGACACTGCTCCAGCTTATACTTCCCTTTCCTTTCATCTTTTCAAATTTTATCTGTTCTTTCCAGTCATTTTCTTCATGAATTCATCCTTCACTTCTCCAAATGTCAATGGCATCATTTTTGGAATCATACAGACTTTGTTTCAATCAATAGCTGTGTTGGAACAACTCACTTAACAGTATAACCAAATATTTGCTTCCTTACTTGCAAAAGGAAAATAAAATCTGCCACATCGCAGATTTCTTGGGAGGGTAACCTGGGATAAGATTTCCCAGATACCTGGCACAGTATCTGATACACAGTGGGCCCACAGCATGTTAGTTCTTCTTCGCCTTCCTCCACTAAATCCTCTCAAATATACAAGTACTCTATTACTTTATTTTATCTAATTGACTCTTGTTTCTATCATTTACCTCATCAACCAGCCTTTAAGATCCTTGGCTAATAATAGCCATTGCATACTGAGTGTGTAATGAGTGGATGCCAGAAATCGCAATGCCCTTTACATATCTCAGCCAGGAGGACTTAGCTGAGGGGCAGAGCTAGAATTCTGAATCTGAAGCCCAAACTCCTAACCACCATGTGATACTAAGGTCATGACCATTCAGTTTTCCCCCTACCATGCCTATGCCAAATGTCTGGCATATGGATTAATTGCTATGAGGGCCTTTTGCGCTATAAGAGAGAAAATGCATTGTCTATATCTTACTCTGCTGAATCAGCATCATCATCAGTCCATTCAAAAAGGACAGCCAGTTGCCCTATCATTTAGTAAATGACTGACTTAGGACACTAACACTTTTTTTGGAAACCAAAAGAGCTAACGCAGCTTCTGAATTGCTATCTCTGCTCTCCTCACAGTGGATGTATTGGAAAATCTGAGAATATCATTCATTTTCATACTCTTCACATTTTCCAGAGGGATATTTAAGTAGATGTCCGCTGCTGGGGCCATGATTGAGCTGGATATAGAAGACTCACATCCTCTTTGCTAACTTAGGCTGCTCCTGCTATTTTCACCATATTCAAATCATCATAATAAAACAAGTGCCCCAGAAGAAGACACCAAAATATTACAATCTCAGTTAACTTATTTATAGAGCCAGAAACAGTTAAATGTTCTCACATTCAACTGAAATTCATCAGGATTACAATGGTTAGGGAGGGAAACCAGTGTTATGACACTGGAAGTCATGATCAATAAGTTTTAATAAATTAAAAAAATATTTGCTATATAATACAGTAATAACTGACACATTTGTGGTTATATTATATTAATAATTATCCTATAAATTCCTTTGTGGTGATGAAACAGTTCTGTACCTTGATTCCAGTGGTGATTAAATGAATCTATACAAATGATTAAGTGTCACAGAACACATAAAGATTTACAGTAAGAAAGTGTACGAAAAAATGGACAACTATAAGTCCACTATCTCGTCAAGTGTATTGCGCCAATGTCAATTTTCTAGGTTTGATAATGTATTTATTTAAGATGTTACCATTGGGGAAAGTTGGGTAATGTGTACATAGGAATTGTGCACTATTTTTTGAACTCACTGTGAGTCTATGATTATTTCACAATAAAAAATTTAAAAACATTTTGAAATCCAGTAGAAAACTGTTCCTTTTCAGAAAAAGTAGAAGAAAATAATTAGAGGAAGAACAGAGAAAAAGGAAGAAAGTAGCTAATTCCTAATAGGAAATTTTCATTTATGCTAGAAACTATATATATATATACATATATATATATATATGTATATATATATATAAACTTGTTCTATTTACAAGTTTTCAGAAGTCTATTTTCTTCAAAAGGCTTAAGGTATGAAATTGTGTGCATGTGAATGACACACTAAAATTACTTATTCTACTCTTCTTTTAGTCTTAGGTTTAGACACAAGTTCTGTAAACTTCCCACTATTTAGTTGCTAATCTTAAGTTATGACGGAATTTGCAATACATTTAAAGATGGAATTTGATCCTAAGATGTTGCAAGGTCATATGGTGCTGTGACATATATCTAGAAAATCGTCTCCTCTTAAAATGGAACTGAGGTAGGGGCGCCTGGGTGGCGCAGTCGGTTAAGCGTCCGACTTCAGCCAGGTCACGATCTCACGGTCCGTGAGTTCGAGCCCCGCGTCAGGCTCTGGGCTGATGGCTCAGAGCCTGGAGCCTGTTTCCGATTCTGTGTCTCCCTCTCTCTCTGCCCCTTCCCCCATTCATGCTCTGTCTCTCTCTGTCCCAAAAATAAATAAACGTTGAAAAAAAAAATTAAAAAAAAAAAAATGGAACTGAGGTGTCCTTAAGACGTTTACCTGGAGTGATTATATAGGTTGAATTAAAAACATATTGATTTGTTTTTATTAATTCTTATTTTTAAATTAAGTACAGTTGACATTTAATATTAAACTTGTTTCGGGTGTACTATATAGTGATTCAACAATTATACACATTAAGAGAGGCTCACCACAATTAGTGTATTATAATATTATTGAATATATTCCCTATGCTGTACTTTTCATTTTTGTGACTTATTTACTTTATAACTGGAACTTTGTACCTCTTAATCCCCTTCATCTATGTCACCTTCCCCAAAGCTTCTTCCCTTTTGGCGACCATCAATTTATTTCTCGTTGTTGTTGTTGTTTATATTTTTAAATGGTCTAGCTACATTTGCATTGTTAATCTTTTCACAAGATTGCACCATGGGAACAAATTACTGACAAAAAAATTGTTTAAAGTAGCATATGAAAATCATCAACACTGTTTAAGTCACAATAGTAAAATCCTAATCGAAAATCAAAAGGCATTAGACAGCCACTTTTCGAGGTTTATATTGATACAGTTTCTGTCATCAAAATATACTAAACAAATAATTTAATAATTTTCAAAATGATATCAGTTATTAAAGGAAAAATGTATATTAGGCATTTTCACCAATAAATTTTGCTCATACAAGGCAGATGTAACTTGCAGCTGTAAGCACAACTAGGTTTACATTCTTGATAAATCCACAGTAGTCAAAAGCTTAGAGACATGCCTCTGCATAGAACACAAGAGTTCTGATCGCCTTGTCATTAAACCCATTAATGCTGATGTGGTAATGTTTAGCATTTTAAAATTAAAAAAAAAAAAGAGTTAATTCTCCACTTCTGCATGGCCTCAGTATGTTTTCTTTGCTCAATGGCAATTAGTATGCGTAAACTTAAGCCTGCAACTGTTATTTTCCTTTGCTTTCTAGGTCTGCTAAAACACTTTTTGTCTCTTTTCAAGAAAAAACTCAGAACTCATTATAGTAAAGAGCTCAACACACACATGAGATTTTATATAGTTTCTCAAATAATTAGTAAACAAATACTCTTGTAGTAAGCCCTAGTTTTAATTAAAAAAAAAAAAACACTCTGTGACTGCTTCCTGAAAAATGATGGGTCTTGAGGTCTCTTCCAAGACTGGTAGGTGGTAGCTGCAAAATTTTCTGTAAAATAAAATCTGCCAGGTCAGGCTGCACAGACTGGATTGGCAGGATAATGACAATGCGGAAGAGAGATGGAGACAAAAGATGATGACTGGGGCCCGGACTTCCTTGATCCATTCATGCCTTCAACAAACACATATTGAGGGCTGACTACATCTCTAGTGCTGCTAGACACAGGAATGTATTGATGAAACGAACAAACAAACAAAACTGAGAAGGAACCTTCCCTCATGGTGCTTGCATTGTTGGACACAAACAAAACAAGGACACGGAAAGTAAGCAACACGGATCACAGAGACAAAGAGCTGAGTAAGAGTACAATGAAAGAAAATGGTGTAGATGGAACAGGCCATGTGGTCAGACCTCTCGCTGGAGCCTTGAGACTTTATAGAAGAGGGACAACTGCAGAGAATGTCTGCTCCAGAGAGACACTGTGTACACTGTGTTCAAGTTCTCACATCAAGGGGGATTTGCCGACTCTCCTTTTGGTTGAATATTCTTAGGAGATTATGAAGGGAATAGTCCATCTTACCTCATCTACCTTCACTGTCCTTCCATTCTCTGAGAAAAAACAGAGGTCTCAAAGAAAGGCTTGAAAATTTGGCTCCTTTACTTCCACTTGGTGAGTTCCCTTGGATTTTCGTGGATATTATTCACACTATTCACTTCACAAAATGTTGGGACGTTTAAGTCAAACCGTGAGTAACATTATGCACTGAATATCGTACTGCCTTCATTAATGCAGGACAATTATAATTAAAAGAAAATATGACTCCTGCCATGGTGATGTAGAAGCATCTCTATCCTTCTTGGCAAAAAGTAAAAGAAAGAGTTGTATGGTCTTCGAAGTCAGACAGATATGGTTATAAATTTCAGGTCTTTCACTTCTTGTTGTGTGTCTTGGGAAAATTACTTAATTTCTGAGCCTCAGTATCCTCATAGATACATTAAAGCTAAAGCTCTGTGCATTATTGTTGTGATAATGTTGTGCATATCTACCACCTGGTGTAAAGAAAAATAGTTATAATCACCACCACCACCACCACCACCGTTATCATTTAAGAACTTATTGTCAATGTGATCAAGTCTATCAATTAATCGTGGTTTAGCATCCAAACCCAATGTTTTATCCGGCATTCCCCAAATCACTCTCCATTCAATATGGTTTTCTTCTTATTGTCTTCCTGGTATAACACCCTCCATCTTGCCTCTGGATTTGCCCACACTGCTTGAATAACCTTTTCTATTTTCTCTTCATTACAGTTAGATAACTTGTGTAGGTGCACCAGACCATGAAATCAGAGGTTGTGTTCATGTCCTGTTTCTTGTTGTATCCTTGGCACCTAACACAGAGTCCTGTATTTGGAGCTTAACACAAATATATTGAATATGAATAAATGCCATAGCTGAAGTTTCCCCTCCCCAAACGAATCTTTTCCTAACTATACACAACTGCACAGGAACTTGTTACCCTGGATTCACATAAGAATCTGACTGAACCACTAATTTTTGAAAATTTGCATACAATACTATAACATAGGTCTCCAGCACAGGTCACTCTCACGGAACAGGGAGAATTGGGCAATAGGCTAGGCTCATTCGTTAGTCAAGGAACTACTCCCAAGCATACTGAACCCAAGCAATTCAAATATTGACAACTAATTGTATGTTGTAGTCTCCTGAGATCTCTCACAATAATTAACAGTATGAATAAATCCTTATACTTTAAGTGTCTGCTAGACAGTGAAGACCAGTGTTCACTAACTGGTTACTATGTGTAACTAACATCTTGTACTTCCAACATGATTGTGAGACACAGGAAAATACATTAGTACTGGTTACCCAATAAACTCTTAAGACTTGCCTATTCCCCATCAATTGCAGGCAAATCATTTTCCTAATCGACTTGTATTCTCTACTAAGGTACAACATTTGAGGTCATCATGTTCTCTGGAAACCAGAAACTCCTACGGCAAATGTAGGTGATTCAATTATAGAAGATGCTACAACCGATTTCCATCCAGCACGGTTCTGCTTTTATAGAATCATGTCCAATCTGCCACATTTAAAGCTGAACTCTTATCCATTTCACTCACATGGATTTTCACTCAGGTTTTAATGGGAAAATGTAAACTATTAAAGCATCAGCTGATTCTCTCTGGATGCTGTCATGAGAATGGTCTGGATTCCCCATTACTTTTCCTACGAAAATAGTATTGAAAGCAAAGTCATACCAAACATTAGCGCATGTTTATTATATAGAAACTATTTTGGAGACATTCCGAAAGTAATATTTATGGTAAAATAATTTGAAATCTAATTTAAATAAAAGTTGCTTCTAGTTCATTTATATTACTAGCGCTTAGAAATATTTGTGGGTGCTATTTCAAGTCAGAGTTCATCTTATTATGACTTCACATGTAATAAACGTATAGGCAAGACCAAAAGAGTACAGCGACAAGGATCTTTGGCAAAAGAAAAAATGGAAGCAAGAAAGATAAATAAAATCACAATAGCAAAATAACATTTAATCTTCATTATGTAAGGTTATATATGTGATTAGGCAAGGACATATCGGCCTTTCAAAAATAAAATCTACATTTTAAAATGTATCTTCTTTTAGAAATATAAAGTCATAAGTGAACATACAAGCAAAACCTTCAATGGCTCAAACAGCATGATGCGGGCATAAAAATAACAAAGGTTTATGACTAGATATATATTCCAATTCACACTACATGTATGCAAGTTATTTAAAAATTGGTCACTGGTAGGATATCGCTTGAAGCGGGTTTGTTATTATCAATAATAACATTATTTCTGTAATTTGCAAGGCATAATATATAAGAAACATAGACACAAAAATATTATAAATACTGGTAACATAGTTTCGGGGGCTTTCATTGTAATATGCCTAGGTGTGCCTCCAACTGATGTTAAATTTGAGGGCATTTCAAGTCTCTTGGAAAAGAAAACAGTTCCAGAGTTGGAAAGGGAATATATTTTAAGTTCAGTGCAGCATGCTCCTTGCAGTAGTGAATGGCTCTGAGGGCCTCCTGCTCAGTTGCCCTACGAGACAACTATGTTAAAATGTATTGGTATTTTAGAAAGAATAAGTTCACCTTAAACACTGTATTTGCTCGATTTCCAAGACAACAGTGATTTCCTGTAAGTTAAAAATCACAATGAGCAAAAATACTGCAATTTCTCACTCCGTTATAATTTCTTATCTCCATGTGAATGTGCATTCACATTTTAGATAATGTATATAGATTACTTTCCAATTATACTGCTTAAAATGAATTCAAAAACACTTCAGTCAGTGAAGGCACCATATTATAGCCTCTTGAAAGTCATGAGTTGAAATGATCTAATGATACAATTATAATTTAATATTAGTATAAAAGGTATTATATTCTTATTATTTTCTTTCACCAATTGCTGTGATTTATTGCTAACGTTGATAATAAGCAGACACTAGAATATTTATCAGCCATACTCTACTTAGTGTATTTTTAAATTGAAATGTAACCTGTAAAATGAGGAAAAATAAAAACAGCAACCTCTTGGATTGTGGTAAGAGTCAAATGAGATAATGTACCTGAAATTGCTTTGCCAATTTTAAGGGTCTGCCATGTTAAGGGTCTTATACTGTGTATCTTTACTGTTTAGGACATTCTTTCCTATGTGCATCAAAAAGCGTGTATTGCTTTTTTTTTTTTTTAATTCTCAGAGTGGTGTTTTGTAAAGGAAAAGTTAAAGATTCTTTTTCATTTCCATAATTCTGTAAAGTATGCTCATGTAATTATAAACTATAGATATGTAAAAGACAGAGAAGGAGAGACAGAGAGAGAGAGGGGGAGAGAGGGAAATTGGGTGGCTAGATGGATGGATGGATGGAAGGACAGACAGGCAGATACGTACATAGTTAGAAGGACAGATAGAGAGCATATACTTGGTCTTTGTGAAATTACTTAACTCCTCTTCTTTCACTTTTATCATATATAAAATGGGATAATAATAGTACCTACCCCATGGCACTGGTGTCAGCATTAAGTCAGTTAATTCTGGCACACAGTAAGAATTCACTAAGTGTTAATTTTTTGTCATAGTAGTTATTTGGCTCTCTAACCGTCTGTCACATATTTCTATGCGGTTTTTTATGCATAGACTAAATACAGCCTAATAGTAAGAGCTATCCGTTATTAATCACCTTCTATGAGTCCAAGCATGTAAATTTTACTTATTTTAAGACATATAATAATGAAAACAATCCTTTAAAGTATTCAGTTTAGGGAGCATTTTACAGATGAGAAGATCAATACTTAAAGCATGTGTGTGAACTTCCCACGGTCTTAGAGCTAGTAAGTTGCAAAGGCAAGAAGAGAACCCAGAAGCACGGACAGCAGCCTTTCTGCCCTAGTTCAGACATTTGCTCACACAATCTCTGCGGATCACAGTTTCCCCACCATGGCAGAACTTACATTTCATAGGGTTGTTGTGCAGTTTAAGTGACATGATGATGCATGCAAGTGCCGAGCAGAATGTATGGCACACTCTAACCCAATGTAAAGTAAGTGTCATCATTGTTAGCTTCATTACTATTACGATTAAGTTCTTCTGATCATCAATACGATCATCTGTTCAATCTACAGAGCTCTCTAACACAAGATCTTTCCATTGCACTATATTATCTCACTTCGGCACACAAATCGACTTCATTCTTATGTGGTAGGAATGATACAACAAACTCGGAATATATGGTGGTGAACTCATAGTAACAGTCACTGGACCAAGGAGTAATGTTTACCTTCCTTCTCTTAGTATGTGCCACTTACTTTTTCTCTTTATAACACAGTTCATGAAACTCATCTTGTTGTGGGTATAAAAATATGTTATTTTCAAATAGTATCTCATTCATCCTGATGAGGTGTTCAGAGTTTAAAACTAAATTGTATCATTTGATTTTTGAATAAACCCTGTGAAGTCAAGAATTATCACACTTCTTTCTTAACTTTTTATTATGTGAACTTGTGGACATATATAAAAGTAGACAGCGTAGTACAATAAGCCTCTGTATACTCACTACCCAGCTCCAGCAATGATCAGCTCAGGGCCAGTTTTGTTTAATCTATAACCTACCCAGCTCCATCCACCCCCACACCTAGCTCCATAAGATCTGCAGCAGATCCTAGGTAATCCTTCTTTTGATGTTTGGGATACTGAGTCAAAAGATCTCAAGCGATACAGCTAATAAATGACAGAATTGCTTGAAAATAGATCTCTAAATAGTTCTGTGTTTCATTCTCATTCTATTAGAGGTAGCATCTTTATGATATATGCAATATGCAGCAAGTAATTATATACTTTACTGATTCACATATGGTGTTGGATGAACACTTAAAATATTAGAATGTTTGGTAATATATGCAGGCATACTTTGTTTTATTGTGTTTCACTTTACTGCACTTTGCAGATTTGCATTTTTACAAATGGAAGGACTGTGGAAACTTTGCATCATCTAACTTTATTGGCACCATTTTCCCAACAGCATTTGTGCGCTTTATGTCTCTGTGTCACATTTTGGTAATTCTCACAATATTGCAAACTTTTTCATTAGTACTGCATTTTTTAAGGTCAACTATGATTAGTGATTATGACTCACTGAAAGCTCAGATAATGGTTAGCATTTTTTTAGCCATATAGTGTTTTTTAACTAAGGTAGGTGAAATTAAAAAATACACAATTTTGCATACTTAAAAGACTACGGTAGAGTGCAAACAACTTTTATATGCATTGGGAAACTAAAAAAATTTAATCTGACTTGCTTCATTGCAATATTTGCTTTATTGTGGTGGTCTGGAACTGGGCACATGATATCTCTGAGTTATGCCAGCATAAATGGGAATCATAGCACACTCCTATTTAAGTGGATAAACTAAAAATTGACAAACGTATTTTTAGAAAAAATGTAATAAAAATAATATAGCTTTATAACTTACATTATAAAGTGAACAGGAAAAATAAATAGCAAATAAGGATTTTTTGAGTGTGTGTGTGTGTGTGTGTGTGTGTGTGTGTGTGTATTTCTAACAGTATAGAGAAAAGGCCAGAAAGTTATACATCAAAATGTTAATTATGATTTCCAACTGCTACTGAGATGTTCATAGCAGGCTTAGATTTTCATAGTAGCATACTGGTAAGAAAGCCACCTCTGTACTCTTAATGTCTGCAGTTGAATTTTTACCTTCCCATTTTCTAATTTTATAGATTTAAAGAAATTATTTAATCTACCTGTATTTCTAATTTCTTGTTTTTAATATGGGACTAATAGTTTTACCTACTTCACAGGTTTTTTGGAAGATTAAGTAAATAAATCTATGTAAACTATCTAGGTATATGCATATTAGATGATATTACCACTACTTCTATTCCTATTGCTAATACACTGGACTATATTACTTTACTAGTAAGAAAACATTTTTTTAAGTCTATTTATTTGTTTATTTATTTTGAAAGAGAGAGTGAGCAGGGAAGGGGCAGAGAGAAAGGGAGAGAGAATACCAGGCAGGCTCCGCACTGTCCACGCAGAGCCCAATGTGGGGCTCAACCCCATGAACCTGAGCCCAAACCAAGAGTCAGATACTTAATCAACTGAGCCACACAGGTGCCCCGAAAACAGCAATTTTTAAGAAGTTGAAAATGAGCAGGATGGGCAAGGGTCCAAAATGGTGCCATAGGAAGACCCTGAACTCACCTTGCACAGACACACCAAATCTATAGCAAAATATGGAGTAATCCCCATAGAAAAAGAACTGAAAACTAGCTGAACAACTCAATCCATAACAAAGGCTAAAAGAACCACATCAAGAGGGTAGGGGAGGCAGAGATACGGTTTCACCAAAAACACTACTTTCCTGCAGTGGCACAAAATAGTGAAGGATCTCACAGACCCAGAGCTCCTCCCCAAGAAGTGAGGATTTTGTGCCCTATATCAGGCACCCTAATCTTTGGAACATGCACCAGAGGCACAAGTTCCCCAAAATGTCTAGGTTCAGAAACCAACATGGCTTATGTCAAGAGGACCCAGGGAGGTTGTGGGGATCTGAGATACTCCTTTTGAGGAGCTTGAGCGTGAACTCGCTGATCCAGGGATCCAGTGCAAAGGCAGCAATTTGAGAGGTGTCTGGATTATATATGAAGGAGATTCATTTGCTAATCTTAAAGCATCTGACAGAAGAACGGGAACCAGTTAGGTTTATTCAGAAACGAAGGCATCAGTGAGCACCATTTTTGCACTCTCTCTCTACCTTGCTAGAACGAGGAGGTGTGCATGTACAGTGCCTCACAAAAGCTGATGGCGAGCCATACTCACAATGCTCATTTCTAGCCTCACTGGAGCTACAGGTATGCCCTGCCCCCAGCATTCATTCCCCATCTTCCTAAAGCCATAGGTGTGCGTCTTCCCCAGTGTTCTTTCCCTGAAGCTTCAGTCCTGTCCTGCCCTCAACACTTCCCCACAACTTCACTAAAGCTGTCAGGTGAGCACAATCCTCACAAGAAACTCTCTGATATTGCCTGGCTTTGGTGACCAAAGGTACTTGAATTCCTAGGCCTCACAGAACTATAAAAACCGGGAAGACGGTTTATGGTAGGTTACCGCCACTATAGCACTCACAGACAGCAAACTAAAACACATGCCTTGTTTGCTTATGAAAAAGGCCCATTTACTTGTCTTGAGGCTTTAATATGAGGGACAGTATTCAGGTTTGTCACACATCTAGAGTCTACAGAGGTACCTCAGGAAATGTAGGCTGGGAAACACCATCTTCATGCTGTTATTTTTGACACATCTCACTGCTACTACCTCCTAGGAAGGAGCTTATATACTTGTCTAAAGACCTTACCAAACTGTCATCATGAGAACACCACCAGATATCCTGGCCTAAAGGTCAGCGGGGCTGACAACAGTGGTCCCACGGGTCTCTATATATTTATATACATTAAAAGCTGCTGCCTGAGAATCTGGCTTCCAATAAGCCTGAAACTAGCAGCTAACTGAGATCATTCCCTTTGAACTCTGACAGATCTTGGCATACCCTGACCAAGTGGGACCTATCAAGAATATATCAGGCTACTTCACCAATCACAAAGGTTCAAGATACAAACAAGAGATAGGGCAAGTTTGAATAATAGGGTTCATCTCTTACACAATGCCACTATATCACAACTACTTCACAACACAACACATAGAAAGAAACACAGTCAAGCAAAATGGGGGAAACAAAGGAATATGTTCCAAATAAAAAACAAAGCCTCAGAAAAAGACCTTAATGAAATGGAGATAAGTAATCTGCCTGATGAATTGTTCAAAGCAAAGGTCATAAAGCTCACCAAGCTCAGAATCATAATGGATAAATACAGTGAGAACTTAAACAAAGAGATAGAAAATATAAGAAAGCAAATAAAAGTTACAGAGCTAAAGAAACATTAACTACATTGAAAAAAAAAAAACCACTACAGTGTTTCAACAGCAGACTAGATGAAGCAGAATAATAGATTAGCATCCTGGAAGATGGCAGTGAAACTCACCCAAACAGAGCAGCAGAAAGAAAAAAAAAGATTTTAAAAAGTAAAGATAGCTTAAAAGATCCATGGGACAACATTAAGCAGAATAACATTTGCATTATAGAGGTCCCAAAAGAAGGAATGGGGCAGAAAACTTATTTGAAGAAGTAACTGCTAAAATATGCTTACCTGGGGAAGGAAACAAATATCTAGATTTAGGAAACTCAGAGAGTTGCAAATCACATGAACCCAAAGAGATCCACACCAAGATACATTAAAATTAAAATGTTACAAGTTAAAGATAAGCAAAGAATCATAAAAGCAACAAGAAAAAACTTGTTATGTGCAAGGGAACCCAATATTATCAGCTGATTTTTTAGCAGAAATTACAGGCCAAAAGAAAGTGTCATGATAGATTCTGAGTGTTGAATAGAAAAAACTTCCAACCAGGAACACTCTACCCAACAAGAATATCATTCAGAATCAAAGGAAAGGTAGAGTTTTCCAGACTGGGAAAAGCTAAATGATATCAATGTCATAAAACCAGACTTAAAGAAGAAATGTTAACTTCTCTAAGCAGAAAAGAAAAGGCACTAGCTAATAACAAGAAAACATACCAAAGTAAAAATATCACTGGTATAGGTGAAGGTATAATAAATGCAATAGATTAATCACGTATAAAGCTAGTATGAAGGCTAAAAGATAAAATTGGTAAGATTGAAGATAGCTATAATAATTACTTAAGGAATACACAAAAGAAAAAAGAAAAAGAACAAAGCCCAAAGTTAATAGAAGGAAAGAAATAATAAAGATCAGAATGGAAATAAATGGAATAGAGACTAAAAAGAAAATATAAATGAAACTAAGAGCTGATTCTTTGAAAGCATAAACTAATGAAAGCATAAACTAATTTAAAATCTTTAGCCAGATTCACCAAGGGGAAAAAAAGACTCAAATAAATAAAACAAATAAAAAGTAGGAGTTATAAGTGACACCACAGAAATATAAAGAATCATAAGAAACTACAATGAAGAATTATAAGTCAATAAATTTGACAACATAGAAGAAATGGATATATTCCTAGAAGCATACTAACTGCCCAAAACTAAATCAGGAAGAAATAGAAAATCTGAAGAGACCAATTACAAGTCGGAGATTAAATCAATGTTCAAAAATCTCCCAACAAAGGAAGTGTGTAAGACCAAACAGTTTCACTGGTGAAGTGTACCAAACATTCCAAGAATATTTTATATACCTAACTTTCTCAAGCTCTTTCAAAAAATTAAATAGGAGGGAACACTTCCAAAATCATTGTATGACTCAAACCAGACAAGGCACCACAAAAAGGAAATTTACAGGCCTCCTAATGAACATGGATATGAAAACCTTCAACTAATATTAGCGAACTGAGTTTAGCATCACATTATAAATATCACGCATTATGATAAAGTGAGATTTGTTCCAGGGATGCATCAATGGTTCAACATCTACAAATCATTCAACATGATACACCACATTAACAAAATTTAAGATAAAAATCATATGATCATCTCAATAGACACAGAAAAAACATTTGACTAAATTCAACCCACATGTGATAAAAAAAAAAAAAAAACTTAACAAAGTACTTATATAGAAAATGTACCTCAATATAATAAAGATCATATATGGTAAGCCCATAGGTAACATCATACCCAATGGTAAAAAGCTTTTCCTCTAAGATGAATAACAAGACAAGGATGTCCAATCTTAACGTTGGTTTCAACATAGTATCAGAAATCCTAGCTATGGCAAAAAAGAAAAAGAGAAAAAAAAAAGAAAAAGAAAACAATAAGAAAAAAGAGAAGGAAAAGGAAAAAGAAATAAAACACAAGTTGGAAAAGAAAAAGCAAAACTGTACTATTTGCACATGACATGATACTATATAGAGAAAACCCTGAAAACTCCATCAATAAAAAAATAACTATTAGAACTAATAAATTCGTTGAAGTTGCAGGATACAAAATCAATATATAGAATTCTGTTGTGTCTATACGCTAATAACAAACTATGAGAGAGACAAAGAAAATAATTCCATTTAGAGTAGCAACTAAAAAAATGCCTATGAATAAATTTAACCAAGGAGGGGAAAGACTTGTACATTAAAAAAAAAAAAAAAAAAAAAAAAAAAAAAAAAAAAAAAAAAAAAAAACTATTATGACACTGATGGAAAAAAATTGAAAACAACACAAATAAACATAAAGATATACTGTGGTCATATATTGGAAGAATAAGTACTGTTAAAATGTCCATACTCCCCAAGGCAATCTACAGGTTCAATGCAAAGCCAATCAAAATTCCAATGGCATCTTTTTACAGAATTAAAACAAATCTAAAATTTGAATGGGACCTCAAAAGAACCCAAATAGTCAAACAATCTTGACAAAGAAGGACAAAGCTGTAGGTATCACACTCCTTGATTTCAAACTATACTACAAACCTATAGCAATAAAGAAAAGGATATTATTGGCATAAAAATAGGCGTATAGATCAGTGGAACAGGAAAGGGATCCCAGAAATAGACTCAACACAAATATGGTCAATTTCTTTGTGACAAAAGAGGCAAGAATAAACATTGGAGAAAGAACAGTCTCTTCAATAAATGATGCTGGGAAAAATAGACATTCACATGCAAAATAATGAAATGGGAGGACTATCTTATACCAACACAAAAAGTAACTGAAAATGGATTCAATTTGAATGTAAGATTTGAAGCCATAAAACTCCTAGAAGAAAACATAGGTGGTAAGCTACTTGACATTGGTCTTGGCATTGCATTATTGGATCACACTCCAAAAGCTAAAATAACAAGTGGGACTACATCACACCAAAAGGCTTCTGCACAGCAAAAGAAATCATCAATAAGACAAAAAAGCAACCCACTGAATAGAAAAAAATATTTTCGAATCATATATCTGATGAGGAGTAAATTTTCAAAAAAAATGTAAAGAACTCAAACAACTCATTGGCAAATAAAAGGCAACCAGATAAAAATTTTTAATGGGCAGAAGATCTAGACATTTTCCCAAAGAAGACATACAGATGGCCAATAGGCACATGAGAAAATAATCTAAACAAGAAATAACAAGTGTTGGAAAGGATGTGGAGAAAAGGCAATCCTCATACACCAATGGTGGGAATATAAATTGACGCAGCCACTGGGGAAAACAATATGGTGGGTCTTCAAAAAATTAAAAATAGAACTACCATATGATTCAGCAATTCCACCTTGAGGTATTTATCCAAAGAAAATGAAAATACCTATTTGAAAAGATATATGCACCTCTATATTTAGTGCAGCATTATTTTTAATAGCCAAGTTGTGAAAACAACCTAAGTATACAGTGATGGATTAATGAATAAAGAAAATGTGTGTGTGTGTGTGTGTGTGTGTGTGTGTGTGTGTGTGTGTAATGATATATCACTCAGTCATAAAAAAGTGAAATCTTGCCATTTGCAACAATATGAATAGACTGTAAGAGTATTATGCTAAGTGAAATATGTCAAATAGAGAAAGAGAAATACCATATGGGTTCACTTAAATGTGGAATCTAAAAAACAAAACAAACAAAAAACAAAACAAAACTCATAGATGCAGAAATTGGTGTTATCAGAAGGGAAGGAGCTTGGAGGGTGGAGCAAAGGGTAAACAGGGTCAAGTATATGGTGACAGACGGTAACTAGACTTACTGTGGTGATCATTTTATAGTGTAAACAAATATTGAATTGCTATGATATATATCTGAAACTAATATAATGTTATATACCAATTTTGCCTTGATTAAAAAAATGTAGAGGACTAAAGCTTGTTAAAATATTTTGAAAAATAGTTTTAGGTTAGTTATTATTTTATTAGTTGATAGTATCTTGAAATTGTTCACATCACTTCTGTTAAACTTGTGAGATATAAATAAATGTAAGATCCTACCTATCCCAATTCAAGGATGACTTATGAAGTGACACACCAACAGTGCAGAATGATGTGTTTTGCTTTACTTTTCCAGAATATCCTCCTTTTGATGAAAAATCCTATTTTAAAAGATGATGTGATAATTCTTCTTTACATGGGCAGGCTATAGACTTTCATAAATACAAAATAAAATCCTATAAAATGAGGTAGGAATTAATCTTTTTAGAAATATTATAGCTAAGTATAGTTTCCAGCAGTATATTTTTAAATAAACTTCGCATATACTAATAGTGCTAACTTGTACTCATTTGAATGCTTCTGAAGACTTCTCTTCAGAAGTTAATAACTTTTCTAAAATAAGTCAAATCATGCAATTTGATGAATATAAATTGCAGCAATTTTACCACTGCTAAAAGAGTTTCTGAACAGTATAAGAAGAAGAGTTCACTTGGCTACTCTTCACACTGAATACTTTATCCAATGTTGTTAAAATAATAAAGTGACAAATTGATATGCATTTTATTTTACACTGCTTTTAAAAAAGTAGGCTTAATTCTTACTAAATACAACAAATTATGAGATTAGCAAAAGGCAGCTAAGGCTAAATACATTTCAAGCAAAATGCCATTCATCTTTGTTAAAGTGATCTGCTGAGTCTAGCAGAAATGTCTCCGTTTTCTCTTGATGAGCCAAAACTAAAAGGGGTACACAGAGCCAGCAGTCAGGCTTCTAGCGAGGCTCCCATCAATTGCTTTTTCTTGTATGGTGCAAGTTTCAACGCGTATATGAATACCTCTTGGATTTTGCAGAGGAATTTTGCCTTTTATTTAATTTCAATAAAACTACATAGTTTATATCAGACACCCCCAAAGTATCAATAATCATAAAACGTAATATTTAAGGAGCATGAGGAATTGCCAAATGTGATTCTCAATAGTTTGCAAGTCTCATTTTATTAGTTCTTATATCTACTCTAAAAGGTAGGCAGCATTGATATGCCCATTTTACAGATGAGACAACTGGCCCATTGAAGTCAGTAGCATCTCAGGTGTATAGATACTAAGCATCTACTGACTATACTATTCTGATTATGCTCTAAATACAATATTCCACAAAACAAGCATGTAATAGGTACTTGTTGGCTAAAGGTTGAATAATGAATCACAAGAGACTCTAATTCTGAATAACAAGGGATATGGACCTCAAAAGATCAGGCTTGGTCTCATAATGGCCACTTATTAGGAGAGTTGGGACAGTTTTACAAATAAATTTCACATTTACAGAATATCTTAGTTCATGTTTCCTAAAGAGAGATTCTGAGATCAGGCTTCATGTAAAAGTTATATAACAGGACATGTTTCCAGGAAACAGTGATAAGACAGTGGAAAAGTGCAACTGGGGAAAAAAAGAGGCCAACCATGTGTGTGGCATAAATGCTCAAGATGACAGTATGGGTCACACTTGTGCGTTTTCAACCGGAGGCCAAAAAGCCCAAGTATTTATGCCTCTGCAACCAGCAGTCATTGATTAAGGGCTTCCCACACACAGAGATGTAAATTCCAAGACGCATCCGGCTTTCCCTTTGCACAGACCAAGTGGGTTCTGGCAGTCTGAGGGCAGCCCTCCAACAAAGAGATGCAGGTGCTGGCTGCTGGGAGTAAAATCACACCAGAAAAATATTAAATGGGTGTGAAGGGATATAAGTAGAGCACTGACAACATCATCTACAGAGAATTTATTTCTCCAATGGAGAATAAACATAATATTGAGGGCCGTCGTGAGAATGAAGCAGGGTGAGGTGTGCACAGCACTTAGCACTTAGGCACTGGAGCACAGCGACGCTCAAAGGATGATGGCAGTTATTTGCAGCACCCTGTCGTGAGGATGGGAAGTCACAGTGTGATGGATTAACATGGCGTCCAGGACACAAAAAACCAAAAGTTACCATCACTGATTATTTTTCCGATTGCTGTCACTAGTGCTGCCGGTGGTATAAGACCTAAATTATGATGTTACTGCTGTTCTTAACTCCAAAGCCTAGGAAATGCTTGGATACAGAGCACCATTTGTAAGGGTGCCATCTCAGAAAGTGAGCACCATAGAAGAGGTAACATTCTCACCAGCTTACAGCTACAATAGTATTGGGGAAGAATCTCAAAAGAACAAAGGGCAGCACTTTTTAGGTATTAAATATAAGATGATACATTTATTGTTAACAGTAATAAGGATAATGGAGAAGAAAGGATGTTTCTGACTTCCTTCATGATCCCCCAGATATTAACATTCCTTTCAAGGTCAGTGATGAGGGCAATGAGTGTCTTCTGCTACCATGAATATGAGCGCTCGTTCTAAACACCTTTAGATGAGTAAAGTCAATCCCAAGGAAAGCTGCTAAGGAGAAGGATATGTAAAGTGAACTACACCATGTCTCAACAAACTTGATGCATTCCCCTATCTCTGGAGGGAAATTTAGGCTTGAATGAAAATGGAGGAGAAGCACGCATTACCTAAATATTAATATTAGAGGAGGGGATATAGAGAATATTAAACCTTTCTCTATGCAATTCCATCTCGTTTGACTTGGTCCAATGAGTATGTGTTAATACTGTACTTTTTAAGAGAGAAAAATACAAAAGAAAAAAACTGAGGTTAATTTAGAACAGATAAAACAGCTGAAGAGAGGTTGTACTACATCTTAAAAGGATATTTTGATTACACCAAAAGCCAAAATATCTCAGCTATTGTAAGAAAATAGTTTTCCCTCTCCATTCTCCCAAAGTAGGCATGTCTATGACATTGCTAAGAAAGTGATAGGATGACTCTCCTTTCCTCAGGGATAAGAGTGGGTTAAGGAGCTCTGTAGTTATACACTTGTTTACAGACCACATTATGACACCACCTCCTCTTCCTCTTTTCTTCCTCTGTGGCCTCTGCAGGGTGAGGGGCATGGTCAGAGTTGAGTAACAAAATGACAACCATCGAGGGAGTTCCCCAGCTGGTCCTTCTATAGGCTGAGTCTTCTGTAGGCATTGCTGTATAGTCAGGCAATGAAACCAGACTGCTTCTTTGAGAAAACACCATGATTCCTCCCTATTATTTATATTTCCATAAGAAGAAGCAGCAGGGGTTAGTGATGGGAGTCCTTAACCCACTGTCATTGCTAGTATGGACAGTTCTTTTTTTTTTTTAAATATAATTTATTGTCAAATTGGTTTCCATACAACACCCAGTGCTCATCCCAAAAAGTGCCCTCCCCAATGCCCATATCCCACTTTCCAAGTGGGGGGATAGTAGGGACAGTTCTTGAACATCAATCTAAATCCATGGAGACCTTTAATGATAGATAATACAGAGATACTTACCAACATGCTAATGAGCCAAGGTTTACTTTTTATTGCTGTTTATTGGCTATTGTGGCTTTACTTTTCCTCTTCTATTTTATTAGGGACCCATTGAGTCTTCTAGTCATCCGAAAGAAAATTTTTGTGATATTAGAAATTGTGTGTAATTAACTAATTTTCTCCACCATCCTAAAAAGGTGGCTGTTTTTTCCACACTGACAGAGTATCTAATGACTACTTCTTTATATCTTGCAAGAGAAATTCCCCTATAAGTCCAAACAGATAGCTGTTTAAACAACCCTGGCCTGTGAGAATACATGCTCTTGTGAACGTGATGTTCCCACATGCAAACACACAAAATAGTAAACACAGTGCTAAATTCAAATTGTTAAAATACTTTAACTTACCTAACAGAAAAAAGAAAAATATTTTCTCCATGATTTCATTAAAGTTTCTTTACGATGCATACCCCATATAGGCTACATTGGAATGTTCTTCAAGTTATGAGTATGTTCAATTTGGATGTAGAGAATTGTTAGAAATTGATTTTCTAAAGACAGAGAGGTTGTGTAAATGTATGACATTCACATTTCACAAAAGATGTAACCATCATTTTAAAGAAGTCTTGACTTTTATTAACAAGTTGTTTTCCTTCTTATGAATCTAATGATCTTCAGTCTGATCACAATGCTGGACAGCTCCTAAAACGCCTTGAGAAAGGAGATGCTCAGGGGCCTTGTTGGGTTTTGAGAGAGCAAAAGCCACAGCAGAAGTTCCAGAATCCTGGAACTATTTATCTCTCCCCTTATCTTTCTAAAATAACACACCCACAATAATGCACACCCACGCATACACACATTTTTGTACTCAAATTCAAATGTAAGTATGTCCTGTCCTTTCTTTTACTGACTGTAAATTTGTGGTCATTACATTATCCAGGGAATAAAAGTGCTCTTGGGCATTTGTTTTAAGATCATATTAGTTATGACCATTTTAAAAGTAAAAGAAAAATCACAGGTTTTTCAGTAAGAACATCAGAGGGAAAGAATATATTTTGAAAGATTCTGGACAAAATCTTCTACAAATGATGTCTCAAGAATTTCCAATGACTCTGACACATTAAAACATAGGGAAGAACTAGAAAATGACTTTAATAACAGTTTTGGACCTTTAAAATTTAAGTAAACCATTTAATATAAATATATTTCATGAACTCACTTTGAACATGTGCTGGTTCTCCTTTATCCTAGAGCATACAAAGGAAACAATACGAGTTTTAAAATCTATTTGTGTGTGTGTGTGTGTGTGTGTGTGTGCATGTGCATGTGTGTGTTACATTATACCCTTCCAGTGAAGAGAGTCACATTCCCTCTCCAGTTGTTCTTATCAGATGAGTTCCTAGATGTATTTTGGAGAAAGAACCGATGTCTTGACAATGTCTCTATTTAGGTATTTCAATTGAGAGCAAGAGAAGATATGAAAAGAAAGGTATTACTGGTGTCCACTGCTGTAGTTACTGTTTACATGAATGTGTATTTCTAGTTTTTATTGTTTGTGCATAGAAAATATCATCTTAATATTACTTTTATTAGGGAATATTTCATAATCAAGTAAGCACTCTCAAGGAACACTTTAACATATTATGCAAGATCAAATGTTATGTAGCTTCCACACGCAATGCAAACATTCCACTATGGAAGACAATACTGAAAGATGCTCAGGTTTGAAGTAGTATGGAGACTCTAGGACTACAAGCCATAAATCCTTTTTTAAAAAGCACCAAAATTTTAGCTATCATCTTGATTGTATAAAAGAAAAAGAAGAGGTCTAAAGAAAAGAAACTGAAATATTTTATGGAATGTTAAAATATTTGATAATTTACATCACTACGACAATTTGCATGCAAAAGAAGAGTGTGCATTTTAAATTAAATCCTCGACGATTTGATATTTTGTTTTTGTAACTTTACAAGTAAGACCATCCTAAGGAATTCAGAGCTTTCCTCACAAGACCAAAGCAACAGTGCATGAAATTGAACTCAAAAAGAGCCACCATTCTGTGTGACTTCTTGGCTGACACAATTTAGATATTTATAGCTTTTACGAATGGGCCACTGGAGAAGAACTTGAAGCTTTCTCTAGCCAGGAAGGATTAATGAACGTGTGCACCTGGTAATTACACCACTCCATCTTCCTGAAAGCCCTCACGCTGCCTCCATGGCAGAAACTATAATGAAAATGCATTGAAAAATATCAATCTGCAATTCCACAATTTAATCTAAATAATAAAACTTGGTATCTTTTCTCCCCACACAGCCAGATGTGATAACAACATTGACAGCATTTGAATTTAAAACATAAAAGCTGAATGTCAGCCTATGATTGAGCATGCCTCATTTCCAAAGTAAACCTCAGGAGAGGGAAAAAGGAGGTTATAAATATAGCAAAAAAAAAAAAAATGACAACATTCAAATGTACAACAGACAGCCCATAATTGTTTCCTTTTTATTAAAACACAGCATCCATTATAAATAATGCATTTACTTCAAGGCAGAGGCATATGCAATGATTAAATCACAACCCAAGTGAATAAAGGTAAAATTTAGAAGTGTAAAGATATCTTCCAAGTCCAGCTACCTGTTTTGGCTATCTTTTCTAAACTCTTGCTGGAAGTAAAACCTCACTTAATAACTTTGTCAACTATAAATAAAAAATAAATCATTCTATTTTATCATCTAACCACATGTTAATTGCAAAAGTACATGCAAAAGAGAGGTAAATATCATAGTGTGCAACTCAATTTCCTACAACGAGAATCACATCTTAAAACTTGAAAAATCAAACTTTTGAACTCAATATTTTTTCTCAAAAAAAAAAAACAACATAGAGGCACAACCTAGTGTTTCTTAATGTTGTGGCACAAAGAATTTTGATATTCTAAGAAAGGAAGCGATGTGTATATAAACTGAGAAGGCAGTTTTCAAAAAAATCAAGGTGCTTTAAACAAAGCAGATTTTGATGATAAAGTTTGATGCTACTTACACTGAATTTTAATGACCGCTTTAGTAAAGCAGAAAGAAAATTTAATGTAAGCATTGATACTAAAAGTTGATTGCTGCCTTCATGCACGAGCACCAACCTTCCCTTAAGCAGGAGTCTCTTAAAAACACCTTTAAAAGCAGAAGAGGGCACAATTGTGGGAAAAAAAAATCTCCTGTTACTGTTAAACTCTATTGTTCCCTATTGGAATAGAGAAGAAGGAAATGCTCCAAGAGAGGGAAGTGGATGTGAATTGCCCCCTCCAGAGGAGCCAAACAAATTGGGTCCAAGAAGGAGACTTCAAAAGCTGGACCACCAGAGCTGCTCAAAGAACCTTACATTTGGGCTACTTGCCCTTGCTGTTAGTGTGTGTGTGTGTGTGTGTGTGTGTGTGTGTGAATGTGTGTTTAATTTCCTCTACAATGATGTGGTTTAACTTGAGAACAGAGAAATAATGGGAGGATGCATTTTTGAATGCTTTGATCTCCAGCCCTTTATTCTGCCTCTAACTAGCTATTGCAATATCACTTAATCCGGACCTCGGCATTCCAAGTACAAAAGCATCTCCTCCCACCTACTGCTCACACGCTCCTGCATCAGAATAGAAGACTTACATAGAGGCAGCCAGACCCACGGAAGAGCACTTTCCTCTCAACAGATGTCTTCAGGCTTTTAGGCACACACACACACAGACACACTATTGCCTACCTTAATAAGGTGTGCAAAAACCCTCTTACGGTCCTCACGGATGGTTTTAGTTCAGAGCAGCCAGCAATGCCTCCGCACAAAGCTTTGCCATTGCTAGTGTGAAGAGAAAGAGCTGCTGGGATGCTGAATGGCACATCAGCCAACTTTGTGTGTAGCAAAGGCTCTAAAGAAAACCTGGGCTGAAGCTCTGCTGGATCATGGATTGGACTCAATTCCACTCCACGCACAGCTTGCATTACCCAGTAAAGATTGTTTCTGGAAGCACTCAGAGCATATTCACCTAGACAAAGACAGCCCCCCCCCTCTTTTTTTACCCCTAACAAGTCTTAAATCACGATGTTAAACTGCAGACCTGATACCTTGAGGGAGATCGTTCACTGTGAGCAACGTGAAAGACATCAACGGTCATGTTTGAAACTGTAGCCCCAACTTGTAGAACACAGTCAGTACTTGATAAATATTTGGTTAAATATTGAATATTGAATGGATAATGGAGTCAAATTAGAAGTCACTGAATTACTTCCATACTGTAATTAAAGTAAAACCGGTTTAAGCGAATCCAATTATACAACATTTAAAAAGTGTATTGAAAGCCGTATGCAGCATTTGCTTATTGCTGCAGCAATTTATAGTACAGATGTCCCCCCTATCTGAAAATTCACTTTACGTCACTTTACTTTTACAAAAGACCTACACTAGTACCTGTTTTCACTAAGTGAAAGACAACTGAAGGGGATTTTTGCTTTTGCAAAATGGTAATTACTTCTCAATGCCATTTAAGCGTATGAACGCTCTACTTTTGAATAGCAGGGGGAACATCTCTCATAATAGTTCATTTTCATGGTCCATGAAATATCAGGCTTTATTTAATTCATTGATGTAATATATATTTGAAATCAGCTCTACATGTGCAGATGTATACTTATTAACCCTCTGGAGCTGTTCATCAAACTTCCATTACAACTACACAATGGGTTAAATAAAGGAATACCATTCTTTGAGGTAGTTTTACTACTTCTACAACAACTTCTTAATGACCCTAAATTCAGAGGCACCTTCTTTACCATGTTACTGTTCTATGAAAAAACCCACACTGGCAAGGAATTCCCAGGTTAATTCCTGGCGCCAGAGAGAAAGGTTCCAAAGAGCCCTGCATCAAAGGGGCCTTCCCACAGACACACACCTGGAAGCAATCTCTGGCAAGCACCTGTCTGCAGGTGCAGGCGTGTGCAAGTTGGGACAGCTGGGGAAGACACCTAATTTGGTAGATGACATCCTGATGTGGTGGGCTCTACTGTGCTATTCACGAAAATATTTACAGATTACGATGTGCTTGTTTAGTAAACAGTGATTAAGTGTACCCAAAACAAAACAGGAAGTTAGTAACCTAAGCGGCGCTGAAGTGTTTATGTATCCCAACTGACTAGTGTATTCTTTGCTGCCTGTTACTCCACCTCTAAATATCCTCTGAAGAAATCATCGGCTTACAGACACAAAACGCCCAGTTCTGATGTTATGTATATTCTCAGGAAGACCTACTTACACCTGCAGCTTTACTGCATAGATCTAGACCATAACAGGTGTTCAATAAATACTTGTCAAATGAGCAGATAAATGATAAATGAAGGAGAAATACACTTGATATTTATATCTCCCAGATACCTATTATAGGCCTATGATTTTACAGAAGTTGCTACTTGGGTTATCTATCTTTTCGATCTACTTTTCTTCTCTAAAATATCATTGGCAGTTGCCTTATGGATAGATTAAATTTGATAAAGCCTGATACTTGAGGTGCTATTTCAGTGCCATCTATATCATGTTGAAGCTAGTTATCCAGCTTGGCAGATGAAAATGTATGCAGTTCTGATCCTCCTTCTAACTCCCTAACTATAGATTTCACGACAGAAGAAAGAATGGGGGATTTTTATTTATAAATAATCAATACAGTATGTAAATAGACATCCTTTCCCTCTGAGCAACTCACAGCCACTCAGCTCTCAAATGAAAGTGGATCAGCCCCTCCTTTGCTAATGGTGTGGTCTGCATCAGAGAGGTTATCACAGACTCCTTTGCAGAATGCAAATCAAACATCTTGAATGGCAAAAGGATCAAAGCACAGCGCCTAAAAGTTGTTCATACCTGCTGTTCATATTTTTATGCATCAGGAAACTTGAAAGGGAAGAGAAATTAGAATTGAAAAGAAATGTACTTATCCAAGTGTGTATCATTATTTAGATTGTTAGTATATTTATTCTTCTTGAGTTGCTATAGTGAATCCCATTCTAGGGCAGTAGCTGAGATGTTTGTAGTGAAGGCAAAAGACTTAGGAAAAATCCTGGCTCAGTTACCCATAAGCTGTTTGACCTTGTACAAGTTATTTAAACTTTCCAGCTTCAACTTGCACATCTGAGAATGGGACTAATAATACCTCATCAGGTGAGGATTAAACAGATATTAAAGCAATACTCCAAAAACTTAATGTAATATAAATCACCTGGGCATAGTCTTAATAACGTATAATCTGCATAATTAGGACTAGGTCCGGGGTGGCTCCTGAGACACTGCATTTCTAATAAGTACCCAAGTAATACTTATGCTGCTGCTCTGTGGACCCCATACTGAGTAGCAAATACCAATGCAACACAATGCTATTCTTCTAAATGATAGTAAACTTGTGTCATCTTGCCGTTTTTATTTACTGCATACTCTACGACAGCATCTGCCCAACCAACAATTATTGGATGCTTATTCTATGGCAGGTTCTGTGCAGTACATAGATATTTCAGAGATTATAAAGACATTGTCGCAACCCTAGGAAGCTCTCAATTTATTCCAGAGCCCAAATCAACTACATTACAAAAAGCTTGGACAATGGGGAACCAAAGCTGCCTACCACTTATACTCAGACAGCTTACTCAGACAACATTAACATGACTTACTATCTCGCTGTCTTCATTAGCATAACTCCTCTAGGGGTGGCTGGGTGGCTCAGTTGATTAAGCGTCCAACTTTGGCTCAGGTCATGATCTCACGGTTCGTGAGTTCAAGCCCCACCTCGGGCTCTGTGTTGACAGCTCAGAACCTGGAGCCTACTTCAGATTCTGTGTCCCTCTCTCTCTCTGCCCCTCCCCTGCTTATGTTCTCTCTCACACAGAAATAAACTTTCAAAAAAACCCCCAAAAAACAAACAAACAACAACAACAACAACAACAACAAAACATAACTCCTCTATTCCAGCAGACTCTTGCCTAAGCAAGCAACTTGACTGTTCATTACGGTAACTTGCCCAAAGTCCCATCAACTCTTCAGTAAAAAGCATCAATAGAGAGTTCACACCATAACACTCTCTAAATCTCTTGCCTCAAAATCCTTGCCATGGTGTTTCCACCTAAACCTAAGTTGTAATATCATGATCCTAACCCAGTCCTAATTATGGCCCCATATTGAATGATCCGCCTTGAACTAAACTGCAAATTCTCAATAAAATCCAACTTTCCTCTGATGAGTCACTACCAAGCTCTATCAAGTTGGTGGTCTTCCTTTACCATGGTAAGCAATAAACTCAGCTCTGTCTTAGGAACAGATTTTATTGGTTATACATGGGGAGCTGGCATTCCACATATGGAAGAAACAGACATGTGAGTCAAAAGGAGATAAGAAAGAAGTGGTGCCAAGGGGTAGATTCAGAGACTTTCGCCTCTTCATTAGTCATCCCAAATAAGTATACAATTTAAGTAGAAACAGTGCATTTTTCTCTGCAAACGTACTTTTGCAAGTCCTCTGCCCCTCATTCATCTCCTCATCCAGGCATTTTGATGGCATCACTGGTGCCACCATTGCCTGTGATCAGGCCTGTGATAGGCTTCGGTCCCAGTACTACACTAGAAGCATATGGGAGTGACATTAACCCAGGGAAAATCTTTTTGTGGGTATGATGTCTGAGCTAAGACTTGAGGGAGGTAGGGGTCACCCAGGTCTAGAATTGGGGGGAAACCCAGCATCAAGATAGACATTACAAGATATTGGCATTTTCAGGGAAATGCACAATTGAAGCAAAAACCAAAAGTGAGACTTAGGGTCCAATCATAAAAGAACAGTTTTTCATGCCATGTTAAGTAGCTTTTGCCATGGCTACTCTAGGTGTGGTCTGCAGACAGCAGCACTGCTATAATCTGGGCACTTATTGGAAATGCACAAGCTTGGGTCCTACCGCAGACCTGCTGAATCAGAATCTGCTTTTTTAAAGGATCCCCAGGTGATTGTTTTATATATCAAAGTTTGAAAAGCACTGCTGTAAATAATATTCTGGAGGCTATGGAAAACTAATCAAAAGATTTTTAGCAAGGAGGTGACCCCATTGAATTTGCATTTCAGAAAAAATCACTCTGTGCCCATTCATTCCTTCAGGATCTATATGCCACACACCGAACTTCAACACAATCTAGGGTAGATTATATGAATCTCTTCATTCAATATGCATTTGACAAATGGTCATTATATGACAATGCTGATTTGACTTCTGAAGCTTGATTTAGAAACAATCCTACACTGATGGCTATGTTCTTAATACAGTAAAGTTTTCTCAGCCAGGCCAAATACTTGTTGAGAATTTCCTAGCATGCTTTGCTCAGAAATGTTTCACACTATCAGGCTGGTTACTTAAACATGAAAGGTTTTGTTGATGTAGTGTTAAGAGAATTTTTATTGCAGTGATACTTGCTGTATTGGAACCTGACCCATGGTACAAGTTGTAGTATAAGATACCAATCAGTATCGGTTTTTAAAATGAACAATATGAGATGTACGGCTTGCAAATGTAAACTTTAATATTAGAGATGATAAGATCAGCAATATATATATATGTATATATACGTATATATGTATATATATATATATATATATATATTGCTTAACATATGCAGAGGATTGTCACCAGTTTGGTGACTGAAAGGAAAACAATAAATTCTAAGTATGTGGAGTCTGCCATTTTAAATTTTTTTTTTCAACGTTTTTTATTTATTGTTGGGACAGAGAGAGACAGAGCATGAACGGGGGAGGGGCAGAGAGAGAGGGAGTCACAGAATCGGAAACAGGCTCCGAGCCATCAGCCCAGAGCCTGACGCGGGGCTCGAACTCACGGACAGCGAGATCGTGACCTGGCTGAAGTCGGACGCTTAACCGACTGCGCCACCCAGGCGCCCCGAGTCTGCCATTTTAATAATAGTCAATGCCTTATCAGAACTCATACAGACTTGGTGTTAGGGGCTCTGGAAAGCTAGCTACTCTGTTTCATGCATGTTTTATGGTTGCCTCTTATGTGCAAACATACTGAAGGTCAGTGGGCAATGAGTTCTCAGTTATACTTTAGCTATTCTCGGTTGCTTTGACTACCTGTGATCTATTAGGCTGAAGTCATTATAGGGAAAAGTGACCACTGTAACTAAATATAAAGCCATCATATATCCCTGATTCAGTTCCTTGGTAGCTGCAGGAACACTGAATTCAGCTCAGGAGGAGTCTGACTCCCAATGGCTAGGTGTTACCCTAAGACCCATCAAGGGTATTCTCGTAGTCTCATATAGTTTAAGGGAGATCCTATATCATGGACTCTGGAAGATTCCCTGAGGGAACAGAGATCCATAAGGACTTCCCCGGGAGAAGTTAACCTTGACTGGAGTGGAACAAGGCTGCAATGTTCTGCCTTCTTGCTGACTGTGACTCCTTCCATCACAGGCCACTGTGTTCAGGATTCCTGCATTACTCATTTTGGACGACAGGATGTGATAATGACAAACAAAAACAAAACAAAAAACTGTGGCTCTGGAAACAACCAGACAAGGGCTCAAATCCTGCCTTTAATACTCATCAGCTGTAGACCTTTGTATGAAACTTTAGGCTTTGTTCACACTTGGTTCTTTCATTTACATAACAGGATTGATAATAGTATCTACCTTACAGAGTTTATTGGAGGATTCAATACATTAAAATGTATGTAGTACCTGGCACTTAAGGTATTCAAATAAATATTATTTTCTTTTACCAGTCTATTCTGTGTTATTAAAGACCTTGATTGGGGCGCCTGGGTGGCTCAGTCGGTTGAGCGTCCGACTTCGGCTCAGGTCACGATCTCGCGGTTCGTGAGTTCGAGCCCCGCGTCGGGCTCTGGGCTGATGGCTCAGAGCCTGGAGCCTGCTTCCGATTCTGTGTCTCCCTCTCTCTCTGCCCCTCCCCCGTTCATGATCTGTCTCTCTCTGTCCCAAAAATAAATAAACGTTAAAAAAATTAAAAAAAAAAAAAAAAGACCTTGATAAATTGCAAATTTACCTAAGTCAAAATAGCCACTAATATTTTTGACCGGGTAAGTTAATTGAATTGGGAAGGCAGTTAGAAAGAATAAACCCTGAGGTAAAGAGGATGTGCATTATACTCTCTGAAGTATGTGAAAGGCAGAGCAAAAGAAGGAAGGGTTGGTTAAAGGTAAAACTAACATTCAACAAGACAGGGGGCTCAAACTCTCAGAACCACTGAATGTTAGGACTAAAGACATCATCAAACCATCCATTTTACAGATGAGGACATTCAGGTCAAGTGAAGTAAATTAACTTCCTAGGGACTATAGACTACAGCGTGAAAATTCAAAGCCCAGTTGAATGAGGGTCTTGAAAAAAGGAGAAAAAAAAATGTGCTAAGAAAGAACAGCAAGGGGAAAAGAGGTGAACTTTAGCCCAGGGTGTGGGTTGTATTCCCATTGCCACTGGCTTCTCAGCTGGAGACCTTCCTCAGCTTCCCATATAGAAGCGCCAGATTGTGACCAGGGCTTTCTGTCATTAAACACGTGAACGTGACCAGGGAACTGTGCCCATTAAACACGCATGATCCCCTACAGACATGAACATGGAGGAAGAATAGTGCATCCTAGTATTCTTGCTGTAGCAAGGACTCCCAAAATGTGCCTTTTCCACGTGATCACTGATGCTGAGTCTCCAGAACAACACGGTCAAGTAACAGTTTTTAAACTGCTGGCCCAAATCACTTTAAAGGCTGCTATGGATATGAAGCAATATGAACTGTCATGAAAACCCTGCCAAAACAGCTATGTACTCCAAGGTGGCATGCCTGTGAACAGTGTCTCCACACAGACGACTCTTAAGCATTTATCTCCAGCCCATTCTGCTTCCCTGAATCCCAGACTTATATGCAACTACACTTATTTTTTTTTTTTTACTTGACTGTGATGTCTAACAAGCTTTCGAACAAATGAAAACCCAAACTCTTGTTTCTACCTCCAAGTCTCTACTATCTAATCTAATATTTCTCTCATTTTCTCCATTCTCCAGTCATCCTGGACTCCTCTCTCTTTTGTTACATGCACACCCAACTTACCAGAAAATCCTGGCAGTGCTACCTTCCAAAGACATCCAGAACTTATCTACTTCTCATCTACCCTGGAAATATCCTGGTTTAGAACCACCATTATTTCTCACTTGAATTATTGCCGTGGCCCCTTGTTTCCTCGTTACTCTATCGTCTGTTTTCTACCAGCAGCTAGAGTGATCTATCAAAGCCTGAGTCAATTCACCTTACTTCTCTCCCTAAATGATGATTCCACTTAAATAAGTTTATTGAGAAGTCAAAATTATAGAGAAGGAGAACAGATTAGTAGTTGCCAGGGATGAGGGATGGGGATTAGGGGCCTGGATGGATACGACCATAAAGGAGTAGCTCAAGAAAGTTCTTTTGTGACGACGAAATGATCCACATCTTGATAGTGGTGGTGGTTACGTGACTCTGTAAATGCTAGGAATGAACATGAAACACACACAAATGAGTACACGTAAAAACTGGTGATATCAGAATAAGGCCTATAGATCGTACCAATGTCAATTTTCTGGTTTTTATACTGTATTTAGTTATGGAGGCTGCAACCATTATGGAAAGCTGGGTACAGGGTATTCTGGACTCCTCTGAGCTATTTTTACAACCTCAGTGATTATTCATTTCAAAATGAAAACACTTAAAAATACTATACACATGCCATTCCTCAAGACTTTGCATTTGCTGTTTCCTCTACTTGAAATGTTCTTTCTCACATACATGAAGGGCCAATGCCTTCACTTCCTTGACATTTCTGCTCAAATATCACCTCGCAGTGGTCTTCCTGTTACTTGTTCTCTGTCCCCCTTACCCTAGTTCTCCTCTTAACGCTGTCATTTGGCACAGTACCTATTTATTTATTTCACACTTTTTCTAACTTCCCCACTAGTATATGAGCTCCTTAAACAGAGGAGTTTGGCCTGCTTTTTTTATGTTATCCCTGTACCTAAAGCAATACCTGGCACATAGAAGACACCAACTAAGTATTTGATAAATGGGTAAATGAGGGAATGTGTAAAGCCACCGGAAGGAACAGTCATGCAAAATTGCGTAACAGGAAAGTTCTGGTCTTTGCTTTTCACTGTGACAAAATAATTCACATTCTTTGACACTATTTAAAAAACACCCGGGAAAAGAGAAAGAAAACTGGTTCTTACCGCTTCCATGATACAAAGAAAAACAAACAGCATTATTAGTAGCAGCTGTTTTTCTTTTTATAACGCACTTGAGTTTTACCATGTCCAACTGTATTATGGATAGAACACAGCACACATGTATAAAAATAAGTAACTTCCCTGGGAAGAATCAATATAGGCAGTCCCCAGCTTACGAATGGGTTGTGTTCTGCACATTTGAAAGGCAGCTGTTTAATGATCTGCTAGATGCTCTCTAACCTTTCTGGCTGGGTTCACTTCACCCCTACCTGTGCATTCCCATCCCCTGGAATCAAGCCTGTCCCTAACCAAAGGAATCCAACGTGGTTAGACTTCATAAGTTAGCCCACAAGATAATATTTTATCCATAAGTGAGCTAAAATATTGCACAAATGATGCTGGTCTGATTCTGCATACTGGGAAAAAGTTCAAGTGCTTCAACGTGAAAGGAGTTTAGTGATACATTTACAATAGAAAGACAATGCCATGTGTGGATGGAAGTGTAGGCTTTAAAATCTGGGAATAAAATCTGGGAATCAAATTCTCACTCTGACACTTAACCACCTTTGCTATCTTCGTCCAGTTTCTTAACCTGTTGAAGCCTGAATTTCCTCAACTGTAACTTGCATATAATAATTAAGGCTGCCTTCTAGGATTGTTCTGAGGATTAAAGACGATAAACCTGCCTTTGACTTTAGTATGTAAGTCCTACCTGAAGGCTGGGACCTGTCCCATCTCTGAAGATCCTATTGGCCCAGTGATGAACATATGAGGAGCCCTACAAAATTGTCCATCAGAATGATCATTTGGTCTGCCCTGATGATCCATGTCTCTCAAGGAGCCATTTGTCCATGGCCCATTCCTGAGGAAGAAGCCTTACTTGATTTGCAGTCTCCCAAGCTAGATTGCTGACAACTGAAATAAATCCTTCTTAATTCTAGAACAGCACATACCATCTCGATCTCTGGAATTCTGGGCAATGGTCCTACCTCCTCATGGCCACATACACATTAATATATTGCTTTCAGACTTATCATTGGACTCTTGACCTCATCTTCTAGCAACAAATGCGAAGAATAACCAATCTTCTTGGGAGAGTTTAAGCCATTTTTAATAGTCTCTAAAATAACTTTAAAAGACTGACATAAAATCAAGCCTTGACCAATTATAGTTAAAAAAAATCTAAATCCCCCAAGGGAAAGTAGGAAATTATGGAAGTGACTCTAAGAAAACAGTTGGGATATATAACAAACTGTTGCTTAATATTTAACCTAAATTTTCCCTGCTGAGCTCAAGCTGATTATTTTCCTGCTTTGATGGCTAGTGAAAATAATTGGTCCCACTCCTCTTTATCACCTCTTTGAACTAGTAAGTCTTCCCTTGAAGTCTTCTCATGCTTGCACATGTCACTATCACTTACCCTGGTCTTGTAAATAACTTTCAAAAATTACCAGGCCCACATAAACTACACAAAACATAATCAGCTTTTGCAAAATTTTCCCAAGTCATAGCTCTTCTGTCCATATGACCCTACTCCTTTCTTTTTTCTCTCTGCTTTAAGGAGCTGGTGAGTCAAATAGACTGCCTGTGTAATTTGTGCCTGCTTTGAATTGACTGGATGATCTGTCCTTTGTTATGCTGAGTGAATTTATCCTCTTTTAGTTCCTAGATATTAATCTTCCAGGTTCGTGTATGGAGAAAAAAGTATACCTTTGCCCTAAGATGTACTAGACTATTGGACAACTTCATAAGTTGCCATAGTACCAAGAAAGACATAATCTTCCTCTATTGCGGTATAGCTATGAGGTGGCCAATCCCCTTAAGTTGATATGGATTTGTTAAAAGTAGACCATATGATTGAACTTCATTATAGTTAATGATTTTAGGGTCTTGTTTAGAAATGACTGCTTACACAAGGGCAGTTAATTGATCTCTATAATCTTGCATTATACATATTGCTCATCACCACACATACTTTGTATTATGGATGCATCCCTTGAGGTACTGAAGAACAAAGAGTTCTCATAGTCTCCCAACAAATAGCTTACTGTGAAAACCAAAGGAAAGCAATAAAAGGATGTATATTTTTATTCATCATCTACTCACATCTTTTCTATCTTGACTCATAAACACCCTAAGTGCATGGGTGTCATGGCTTCATGAGGCCAATTGGTTTATTTGGTAAATACTTCTTATTTGTCCGGGCTTATCTTCCCTTTGCTAGTAACTATGGGATGTATGTTAATGAAACTAAGGAATTCCCCAGATAACTTTGCTTAAGTAACAACCATTAAAAAACAAACAAACACACACTAGCCTGTGAGTAACATAATAAGCAAACTGCATTGTTTAACCATTAACTATAATAGTTTCTCTGAACCATTCTTACTCTCCTCTTGGATTTCCATAAGACATTGAGACTGGGATTGGAGACATGGCCCCTGTTTTCACATGATGATTCATATACAGAGTTAAAGTCTTAATTTTGGTTTGTATATAAGTATTCTGATTTAATCAATCTGGTTTCCATCACATTCATTAAGTAAAACATAAGAGGAAGTTTCTATGTATCCATATATAAAGTGATGCTGGTGAACCAATAAAATACTGACGATCTGAAAACAAAGGCTGTAGTAGGTTTGGGTGATGTTGGAAAATGTTTTTATTTTTAATTTTAGACAGAGAGAGTGCACAAGTTGGGGAGGGGGCAGAGGGAGAGAGGAGGGAGGGAGGGAGGGAGAGGGAGAGAGACAGAGACAGAGACACAGAGAGAGAGACAGAGAGAGAGAGAATCTTAAGTATGCTCCGGTCTCCACATAGAGCCCAACGCGGGACTCAATCCCACAAACTTGGGATCATGACAGGAGCCGAAATCAAGAGTTAGATGCTAAATTGACTGAGTGACCCAGGCGCCCATGGAAGTAAAAGTTTTTACAATAATTATAAATGTGGTCTCTACATAGGTCCATCTTTCCACAACCCCATGCCATCTGGCCCCTCTCTAGAGTTGCCCTCTCTAGTTGCCTTCTAGAGTTCTGGAAGTGAAAGTTCTAATACCTCAGTCACCTAATTTCTATTTGGAGAAAAGATGGATGACATTTTCAGTTTTAATTGAGATAAGAGTGTTGTAATATTTGTTCATTCCATGGTGTTTCTTTTTTTTTGTTTCCACTCATTTTTTCCCCTTAGGATATGCATATTCTTTATTTTTGACATCAATACAATGGCAACAAAGAAAAAGTCACACACTATCTCCTCAATTTTGAAAGAAAGATAGGAACGAAAATTCATCAACCAAAGGATTTAGTTGCAATAGGTGTGATAATAGTTTTTTTAATGCTATCCCCACACTCTCTCCTTTAGCAAGTTCCTTCTTTTTTTCCTAGTTTCCTCTGAGAGTTAATATCAATTAGTATGCATACTGTAACTCTACTACACCTGTTACTTTTGATATATTTTCATATTTCCCAATAAGAAAAAATAGGGGTATAAAAACGCCATGAATGCTGGAATAATAAAATTAGAAAGTTATGTGTCTCCTATTCCTTGTGTTGATCATTTTTCTATTTGCTCTCAAATCCAATTCCTCCCATGTCCTTTGCAGCCTACATTTCCCCCAAATCCCTTGTCAATTAGCTTCCTACTGTTTATGGCCAATGGGAAGCACTGATAAAAGATTGGCAGTTAGGAAGAAGAGAGGAACAAGGGTATTACTTCCAGTTCTCTCTACTTCTGGTAGTGATTCCAACATGGGTGGCATACTCCGTGCAATTCCAGTGTGTACAGGAAAGACGCTCCCTCTTTGATTCCAACTTCTAATCAGCAACATCCATTCTCAATTCGGCTGTAGCCCCAGTTGGTCTGGCTCTTGGGCCTTGGTAATAGCCCCTATTCTCTTGGTTCTAAAATCCTAGAAGTGGCAATTGCTTCCCATAGATGCTAATCTCTGGACTGCCTCACAATCCCTCATTGGCCTTTTTAAATGCCTCAACATTTTTTGTAACTAGTTCCTCATATTAAATTTCTTGTACTAGATCAGGGTTTCTCAACCTCATCATTATTGATATGTTGACATAGATAATTATTTGCTATGGGAGACTGTTGTGTGTCTTGTATGGTGCTTAACATCTCTGCCCCTACCTATTAAATGCTGGTAACATCTCTGCTGTTGTGACTGACAACAATGTCTGTGTCCCCTGAGCAGAATCACCTGTGGTTGGAACTGTTGTATTAGGTTAGAGCAACTGTTTTCCTGACTAGACTCTCATATACTCCCTCAGACTGTATTTATACCTGTTATCCTTCAAAATAAAATTGGAATATGATCAAAGGGTGACATATATCTGTATCTACCTACATAAAAACTAGCCATATTGGTAAATGGTCAAAGTGTATTCCAATTAATGAATGAAAACATGCATTCATATGAAAATAACTGTGAACCTTGATCTACTTTTCCCCAAATTAATAAATATTTCATACCGCTCAGCTAATCTGCAATATGTTTTCACTTGATTAACTATCACAGGGCCCTTGAAATACTTCTTATATTGTGATGCCTTATATATTAAAGTAAGTGAAATTAAACATTAATCAGAGAAGGAAAGTTTTAAGGGGAAAAAGTACCCACTAATAGTTTTTTCTTTTCCTTTCCTTTTTTTTAAGTTTGTTAATTTTTTTGTGGTTTACATTCTTGACTAAACTCTTTCTTTTTTTCAGTTCAAGTTAGTTAACATACACTGTAGTCTTGGTTTCCACCGCAGAACCCTGTGATTCGTCTCTGACATGTGACTCTCAAGGATCATCCCAAAAAGTGACCCACTAACAGTTCTTTATTACCACCGCACACTATGATCAGGCAATTTTTTCCCTAAGCACTAATATCTTCTCAACAATGGATAATGAAATCCTATCCCTTATTTTGTATTTATTAATCCTTTCTCTTTTAATGTTTCTACTCCTAATTTTATCTTTATTGTCTTTGTCCTTGCTTAATGTTAGTGGCAGGATTTAAAAGGATCATTAAGTCACACACTTATTTACACTTTGTTGGATCAGAATAACAGTGAGTTTCAGTGAAACTGCGCTCAGAATTATCTTTGTGTTCTTTGTTGCAGCTACAGAAAAGCAAACACCAATCTCATCTAAGAAAGAAAGAAAATATGTGAAGGTAGATACTCATATTCAAAGTTACCATATAAGATAATTTGTGTAAATGGACAAATAAGTGTGTACATTTTTGCTTGAAACACATGTGCACAGCTTATATTTAACATGCTGGTCTTATATTTTAAAATTAATTTTTATTGTTAATACATTCAATAATCATCTAATAATATACAAGATATTATGCTTTCAGTGTAATATTCACCTTATCACTGTAACTCCATCAAAATGAAGAGTGGCTAATTAAAGGAGAAAATCAAATTCTTATTAATGTCATAAAAAGTATTCTTTCCCTCAAAATGGAGGACAACATAATTAACCCAATGTGTCTATAACTCATATACAGAAATACAGATGGGATTACTAAAACAGAAGGCGGACACGAAAGTTCAATAGACTACTAGAGTTTGAGCCTAATTTAGAGGTTTATCAAATAGATGGCTGATTATTCATCTCAGGGAACTGGATGGTTCCAGAAATAAGACAACATAAAACAAAAGGGCTGAATTTCCCTGAATGATTTGTAGACTTTGTTCATTCTAAACTCAATAATCCTTTGCTAATCTGGGAAAGCTTTCCCCCTCCCACTCCCCTTTTTTTTTCAGATCATTGTTCATAATGATATGCAAAAAAAAAAAAGAGAAAGAAATGGAAAAAAATCATAGGTCATATGATAAATTCATTCAAATTTTTAAGGCATTTGGTTGAAAATATTTATGTTATTCATATTGTATAGAAATATAAGTAGCAAAATATAATAAGCATTACATTTCTTTTGAACATGAGGTACCTGACAGTTGAAGCCATATACATATGTGTGAATTCACACTATGTGTGATATATCTATATATATATATATACATATCTGGTATATCCATATAAATCAGATACTTTCACATTTTTAGCAATCTGTGGATTTAGAGGGTACACTATTCGTGTGACCTACTGAAAAAGAAGGAGGGGAATCAACGGAGAAAAAAGACACTCTTTATGAGCACAGCGGTATTCCAGGAGAGACAGGTCCCATTCACACATGAAGTAATAATCAAATATTCCTGAAAAATCCCAGAGGTGTTTTTATTGAGGCAATAGTTACTAAGCAAATAATGGTCTGTCTCCAGATTTCTGATGTTTCCTGTAGAAGCACTTCATATACTAATCAATTAAAATATTTTAATCCTAAGGACACTTTTTCTTCTAAATACAATTCTGAATGTTTATGTATATGCTTTAAGAAAGTGCGTTTTTAAAAGGAAGATTGACGACTTAGATTCTTCTGTTATTTGATTATTGTGTATTCAACATGTTACTAGACTATTTTATTTTATTTTTATGAAGTACCAGAAAACACCATGTGTGACTAAGGCAAAATACATGTCACAACACTGCTTTGTATTCACGTGTTCAAGGTACACAGAAATAAATGCAGAAATAAATGACAGCACGTGAAATAAATTCATCGTTAATTGTCATAGAAAAAGTGCACAGGAGAAAAGGCTGCAAGAGTCTGCATTTAGAGAAAAGATGTTACTTCATACATACTAGAAAATTGATGCCTGAGTTGATTAAACACCAAGTTTGTAAATACAAGGTGATCCCACATGATTATAATTTATAATTTCCTTGCCAGAAAAAAAGACATTGCAAACATACGAATATGGTCTGTGGAAATGAAGTTGCCAGAGATTAAATAAGACTGGCCAACAGGCTGCCAACTGGGTTGCTAACCACTGTAATTGCACTGATTGGACCTTATCATTAACCACATTTCTAGCCCTTATCTCTCATAACCAGAAAAGGAGAGAGAAAAAGGAAGAGATAAATCTTTTAGGTATTATACTCCCTAATTACAGGCTTCCCCAAACAGTTGATGCCTGGTGACAAATTGCTAGCTCTAAACCAGGAGTCTGCAAACTACAGCCCTCAAGCCAAATGTGGCCCCCTGCCTCTTTCTGTAAATACATTTTTATTAGAACCCAGCCACACACTTTCATTTATGCATCGTCTATGATGGCTCCCACGTTACAAGGGCAGAACTGAGCAGTTGCACCAGAGACCTTATAGCCTACAAAACCTAAAATATTTACTATCTGACTCTTTACAGAAAAAGTTTCCTGACCCCTGCTCTAATGTGATGGTACCTTTGTAAGCTATGGTAAATTGAAAACAAAACAAAGCAATGGTTCACATATATCTTATTTTAAAAGTAAAATTACTTTTCTTCTTCCATAGATTTCTTTTTTTTTTTTTTCCCGGAAGGCACTTAGCTTCCAAGAAGCAATGAGAGCAGAAGCATACCAGTAAGTGTGCATGGTTACATGAACAACTTGTGAAGGTTGGAATATACTTCCTGGCAACATGCAATATGTTAGGAACCTAGAAATACGTCTGCCTGGTACTTTTAGGGGGAATACATGGAAAGCCTCTTTTGAAGTTTTGAAAAGATTTATTTTCTATTCTGGAGGCACTTCAGTATGAGGAGTTGAAGGTTGCATAAAAATATAGCAACTGGCATAGTCGGAATGGTTATTCTCTAGGGAAACATTTGGCCCTAGGACAAGACATGTTGGAAACAAATAAACAAGCAAATAAAATTGGCCAATATAAACTTAAACTCATATGAACTCAGGAAGATATATGCTTAAACCTATAACCTCAAGCAAATCTATCTTCATGGATCCTAGGCTATTTTCTGGCCTTTAAATCTTCCTTAAAGGTTACTCTTATGTGCCTTGGAATTTGATGTTGCTACGACTACTGCTACAGCCCTTGCTTTTCACAAATAAAATTCATTTCTTTCATTCGCATCATGTGCTTCTATTGGATGGCTATGTGGTGTGAACAAACGTCTCCTTTAGGTAAATCTCCTGAGCTAATTAAGGGATTTACCACAACTACCGTGCCTATAAGATGAGGCTAAGAAGAAACTCAACTGATATAGGAGATGATGTGCTTCAAAAACAAGGGAATATATAACTCACCATCTCCCTAACAAATTTATAGGCGCCCTGGTTCTCTTGATCCTCACTCAACATATAGAGCTGATTCATTTGTAGAACCTGTGTGCCAGCTATCCCCTGTGCCTGGAATGCTCTGCCCCCAGAATGTTACTTGGACGAGTCTTTATTGTCAATCATATCTTACTAGAAATCATCTCTTTAGTTACATTTTAAAACTACTTTCAAGTCTTTCTAACTCTCTTTAATTCTCTGCATAGCATTTACCACTTTGACCTTTTTTGTTTTTGGTCTCTCAATGTGCCTCCAACTCAGCTTACTAGAACCTTAGCTTATGAGAGCACAGACCTATTCTCTCTTGTATTATAGTGTGCAGAACATTGCTTGGAATACAATGGGCACTCGATACATAATTGAAGACATTCATTTTAGAAAGCTAGATCTACGCTGGTCCAAATGTGGTACTAAGCATGGACACAAAAGATGAAAACATTTTTTTCTGCCCTCAAGGTGCTCCTAACATGGTGAGCGAAATGGTCACATACACATCATGCAACTGTAGCACTTGAGGAAGTGTCCATCAGGTTAACAAAACAAGTATTTTGGCACAAAGAAAAAAATTAATCATACCAGCAAACTAGGGGATGGAAGAGAGACAAGAATTACTTTAGGTGACATCTTAGCTAAGTATAGAAAAAGAGGTGAGGAATGAAGCCTCCAGGCAAATTCTCGTCACAAGTGCTCTGATATGAAGCTGTGTGACATGCTTAGGGGAGACATACAGTTCGTTCCAGACATTCATTGTTCTAAGCGCCTACTCAACCCCTCACTTAGAAATCTCACAGATATCTCAAAACGAACACATCCAAAACAAACTCACTCCCTCTTTCTCTCCAGATCTGTTCCTTTCACCTTGTTAGGAATTAATCAATTATTATTTCACCCCACATAGCACTTATTTTAATACTTCCACAAATGCAAGGAAATGAAGTCAGAAACTGGGAATCACAGATGAGTGTTTCCTTAGATTCTACCCTATAATCATTCAATCTAACACCAACCCTTGTCAATTCTACCTCTGGCATTTTTCTCAGACTTGTCTTCTTCTTTGCACCCTCATTAGCACCCTCTTAGTCAAGATCATCATCACTTCGTGCAAAGATTACAGTAATAGCCTCTTTTCTTCTTCATAGTTGCTTCTCTCTGAACCATTTCCCACTGTTTAGCAAAAGAAGTCTGAATCACAGTTCACATCATGACTCTGTCCTGCTGATCACTCCTTAATGATTTCCCAAATCTCAAAGAGCAAAGAAAAATCTCTCAAACAGGATCTGACATTCCCCAGGATCTGGTCCCCCTTTCCCTTGAGCTTGATTTCTTGACCCTCGTCCTTCCAAACAGAACTCTTGTCACACTCTTTCAGTCCTTTTAAGTGCAACACTCCTCTAGATCTTTCTGTGTGGTATTCTCTCTGCAAGGAAAATTCTCCCCTACCCCCCACAATGTTTTTTTTGTGTGGCCAATTATTACCTACGCTTCCATTCCCTCTTTAAATATCACCTCTTCAGAGATGCTTTCTCTGATGCAGATACTAATTCAGATTTCTAACTCTAACCCAAATGGTTCCCCCCAGCTCCTTGCTCCCTCTCCCTCTCTCCCTTCTACTCTCGCACCTCAGAGAGACTCATCACAGTTGATTACTTGTGTAAAGTCTGACATCCCTGCTGGGATCATGTCTGTCATATTCACTTTTATATCCTCAGCAGCTCGCTCTAATTAATAATAATGATGATGATTACTGATGAGGCTAAGTAAATATTTGGATAAATGATAGTAGCATGACTGAAAATGAAACGATTTAAAATAGTGGAATGATAAAAGAAAGTACTGAAAATGCAGATGACTGCCAGATTATAAACGCCTTGAGAAACATTTCAGAGGTCAAAGCGATAGGACCTGGGTACAGTTCTGCATGAGAAAGAGGCAAAAAATGGATAGGAGTTTATGATGACTACAGTTTTTTTTTTTTCAGCTTGGTAACTGGGAGAATGATGAAGCCATTAGCTAATACAAGATATACAGAAAGAAGAGCAAATTTGTGGGATGCTGGAAAGGATTGAAATATTTTGAATCAATATGACATTCAGGAAATCCAAGTCAAGATATGTACTAAGCAGGGGCGCCTGGGTGGCTCAGGTGGTTGAGTGTCCGACTTCGGCTCAGGTCACGATCTCGCAGCTTGTGAGTTCGACCCCGTGTTGGGCTCTGTGCTGACAGCTCGGAGCCTGGAACCTGTTTCAGATTCTGTGTCTCCCTCTCTCTCTGCCCCTAACCCACTTGCATTCTGTCTCTGTCTCTCTCAAAAATAAATACACATTTAAAAAAAAAAAAAAAAAGATATGTACTAAGCATGTGGAAATCTGTCTTACGGGTGGAACTCTCTCCAGGCCAAAACTCTCAAAACCAGTTTTTATAATTAATATCAGTGAATTACTTTTACGTGTTGTGAAATATATTAAAAGTGTTAACTATCAATTAAATATATTAAAATATATTAAAAGTGTTATTAGATATATTAATGATGCTAACTATTGTTAAATGTTCTATTATGTGTTCCTTTATAATCTAATGATTACATATACCTTAACCATCCCATGCCAATGGAGATCTGATACAATGAAAATTCTCTATCTCTTTCTCTCTCTCCTACAGTGACTCTAAAACATAATTCTGAATAGCTTCATTTTGTTTGGTTCCAGGCTGTGTTGGGCACCATCCACGGAATGGTTTTAGCTTTATTCATTTGAACCACCAAACAAGCCAGACACTAACAACTGTAGAAAGCCTTTTTATTTTTAAAGTTCTTTCATAATCTTGGAGGTTGTCATGAGAGGGGAAAAAAAAGAGTAAAGCAGAAATGTCCTCCTAGGTATCAAACTTTTTTGGGAGAAATTGTTTTGAACACTTCGGTAGTAGAAACAAAGGCCAAAGTAATGATCTGAGTTCTGACAAGGGTGTTTTGACATAAAATGTCCCGTGAACCAAAGGTAACTTTTACCTGTATTAAGTTAACGTCACTCAGCCAAAAGAATTTTCACATTTAAAGGGACGCCTGGGTGGCTCAGTCGGTTGAGCGACCGACTTTGGCTCAGGTCATGATCTCACGGTTTGTGAGTTGGAGCCCCATGTCGGGCTCTGTGCTGCCAGCTCGGAGCCTGGAGCCTGCTTCGGATTCTGTGTCTCCCTCTCTCTCTTCCCCTCCCCCGCTCACGCTCTGTCTCTCTCTGTCTCAGAAATAAATAAACATTAAAAAAAGAATTTTCACATTTATTAAATCTATTACCTTAAGCAAGATTCAGGAGTTGATGACAGATGTCCACTTCAGTGGCTGAGTCTAAGAAGGAACTAACCCTACACGAAATAATAAACACCATCATTCAAAAGCCACAAAATTTGTGTTGGTGTTACATTCTGAAAGGCATGTGCCCCATGAGAGTATGCCCTAATAATAGTGACCACCTGAAGTGATAGGACTTTGAGAAATACACCTCAAATATGAAAAGTGATTTTCAATGATTTTCTGAATTGATCTCCGATGGAGTCTGAGTACTTAATATTAAAATAGAACTCCCAATATTTTATTCTGGGGAAGGCAAGGTGATATGGCTCAAGCACGTGGCTTTCCAGTACAAGAACACTTTCTAGATTTTCCAAAGGTAAAAATGTATAGCAGGTCCTTGGAGTTACACAATCACAAAGCTGTAGGGTCAGCAGCTCCTTAAAACTGATGATTTGGTTACAGAGTCACACTGAAATAGCACTGCAGGCAGGTTTTTGATAGGACTAAGATAGCAGACAATTTGAAGCTCTAATTTATGATGATAGAGCTCTAATTGAAAAAGACAGACACGCTTTGGATACTGGTAAGTGGTGGTTATGAACATACCACTAGGAAAATTTAAAAGGTGATACGTAATAGGGCCCAGATGAAGACCTTCTCAGTCTTACAAAGAGGTGGGCTGTGAGACTACATTCAGACTGAGCTGGAACCTTCTTGAAGAAGCAGTTGGGGATCTGTGGAAGCACCAATGAGACATGTGAGATCCAAATATCAGGATGATGGATTTCTATCATCACAACGTGTGCAGTATATCATGAATCGTTTGCTACTTATTATATTTAAAGCACAGGTCTTTGCAAAGGGTTTCATCATCTATAAATTGAAACAGATTCAAACAATAACACCAGTCTCATTTGTATTATGCATTTATGAGAGTGAGCAGTGCGTTGGAAATTGCCTCTGACCCGTACTATTTCATGTAAGCTCTAGTCCACGGTGCAAAGATACACTCAGGGAAGTTTATCTTGAATGTTAAGGGCATACGTTTGATGTGCTGGAAGGAAAACATGGTCAAGGAACGCTGCTGTCTAACAAGAAAAAGATCTTCCTTATCTGGGCAATTTTCATGGTAGGCATTATGAGTTACCCAGCAAGGCCACATGGAAACCGTAGCTGAGCTTCCATGGACGTTTTTATTAGATGTAGTCTTACTTCTTGCTCAGTCTGTTCAGATAATTAACTGGAAAATGGAAAATCCTATTGTCTGGACTCGGCATTTTATAAACCAAATTTGAAACGTGTTTGTTAGAGTTGCTTCAGAGAGCAGATTTATTATTACTTGAGCATAGGTTTCTTTATTAACAACATGGAATTTTACTGACTTCCAAGGGTCAAGAGTTTAATATTTAACCCTAAAAATAATTGCTTTGACATCTGGAATATTGGGTAGCTTATTATTTCTTGATTAACTTTAGAGGAGCTAATACAATAAATAGGGGGCAGATCTCAACTGGAATAAAGAATTCAGAATTTATGTTATAACAGAAAAGGAGACAGTAAAATGACAAGGAAATTACTAACAACATAGTGTATTTTCCATTTGAAGGTAGATTTCCAGATCAGTTTCAAAATAATGATAGCTTAGGTTCCTCTCTCCTCCAATAAGCTAAATCCTCCCCACAACGTGCACATTCTACCTTTCCCAGCATTACTTCCTCCGCCAGAACGGCAATTACACAATTCTTTTAATCTCTTACTTTTCAAAAATAATGGAAATTTAAATTGGGAATTAAGTTGCATTTAATTTCCAGTTTAGCATTTTAATCTTTGAAAATAACCTAGCCATGGGCAAGGTGCATCTGAAAGCTTAAATGACGGCAAACCAAAAAGGGGAAACGCGTCAGCTTTGAGATATAAACTGGTGGTTTGACTTCCAGCAAAGCTTTGTCCGTTATACTCTTTCTCTTGTTCTTTCCCTCTAGCTTTCTGCCACTGTCAGAGCCTAAATGCTAATCATTCTATTACATGAAATATATTTCACATCATTTCTACAAAACCCAATGCAGAGCCTTTAGCCTAAATATTATCATAGAAGCTACTTTTTATTGGATACAAGACTTCATTTGATATATAATTTAATATAGGTATTGAATTACATATATATACATATATATATACATTTTTTCTTACTTTAGAAATATTTTACACTCTCAGTATTTTATATTTTATACTCTCAGTATATGCAATAGAAACCTAATATATTCTTAAGCTAAATTGTAGTTGATAATGTTATTTGGACGGTGCATCATTAATGAACTTCAAAAGGAAAGGTGGATAGTGGATGTGAGCAGATTCCTCTGATTCTGGTGAGACTCTTCATCTGTATCTGTTTATATTCCTTATTTTATATGACATCATTTTTGATAACAAATTTGAAATGATACATATTCTATATATAAACTATATATATATGTAAAACAAATGATATATATTTTATATATCTAAAATTATGCATACATAATATATATATATATATATATATATATATATATTTAATTGTACTTATAAGATTTTCAGTATACTCAACACATAATATAATGTCTGGTGCATAATGTCCTTAATATTGAGCCAACTAATAAATGGGACAAAAATAGTAAATAAGTAGAAAAAACCAAGTATTTCACTTATTTTACTTTAGAGTGGTGTTATAATATCTGAAAAAAACTAGTCATTTCTCATATTTTAAAATCATTTAATAAGAAGTTTGGTCCTATAAATGGTCTTTTGCTATTCTCTGTCAGCTATAATTTGCTCATTCTTTTGTATAGCTTTCTTCTACCTTAGAAGTCTAACTGGAGAGGGGCACCTGGGTGGCTCAATTAGCTGAGCATCCGATTTCGGCTCAGGTCATGATCTCGCAGCTAGTGAGTTCGAGCTCCGCATTGGGCTCTGTGCTGACAGCTCGGAGCCTGGAGCCTGCTTCGGATTCTGTGTCTCCCTCTCTCTCTGCCCCAACCCACTTGCATTCTGTCTCTGTCTCTCTCAAAAATAAACAAACATCAAAAAAAAAGAAAATAAAAAAAACCCAGTCTAACTGGGGAAAGAATGGAATTAATGCTTACCAGTGCCTATTTTTTTCCTAAACATTCATATCTCTTTGAATCTATGCAAGGATCCAGGCAAATAGGATCCTTTTGCAGAAGCAACAGAGGGTACATTCTCTGAACAACTTACCCAAAAGGGAAAGCCAGAGTTTGAACACAAGTCAGTCTAATTCTAAAACATAGGTCTTTTCTTCAAACCACACTATCTTCAAGAACAGCGTTTTCTTATTTCTCATGAACCTTGCCATTCTGTCCAAGATGCTACCAGTAGTCAGGACACTGAATAGATGCCAAGTGTCCACAAGTGAAGAATTGAGAACATGAGCGGCGTTGAAGTGCTCGGGTGGGATGTTTTAGTTTATTCTGTACCTACCTGAACTAGATGCTTTGAGAAAAATAAATAAACTAGTGAAGTTTAATCAGCTGAGTAAATGTTTGGATAAAAGACGAAGCTTGTTTGAATAGATGAAAGCCCTTATTCTTTTGATCTACCAGCTGACGTCAAGCAATTATCATACAGTTAATTCTCGTAATTATAATTATGTTTCCTTTAATTATTATATTAGGTTAGTACTGTCCTTTGATCTATTGGTTCAAATATGCATATTATATTTACATTTATATGCATGTGTATTACAAATATATGCGTATATATGAGTGTGTATATATATATACAGAGAGAAAGTGTGTGTATCTAATATACTCTTGTTGACAAGATAGAGGTGACACTAATTTACACGTACATCAGGGCAATATAAATTATTGCATTTTAATAGCTTACCTCTGATATTTGCAAACTAAGACCTTCATTTATATCCATGGGTAATGTAAGGTTCCCAACTATAAGTGCTTGAATAGCCTTTTAAAATTAGTGTGTATGCAATGGAATACTACGTGGCAATGAGAAAGAACGAAATCTGGCCCTTTGTAGCAACGTGGATGGAACCGGAGAGTGTGATGCTAAGTGAAATAAGTCATACAGAGAAAGACAGATACCATATGTTTTCACCCTTATGTGGATCCTGAGAAACTTAACAGAAACCCATGGGGGAGGAGAAGGAAAAAAAAAGAGGTTAGAGTGGGAGAGAGCCAAAGCATAAGAGACTCTTAAAAACTGAGAATAAACTGAGGGATGATGGGGAGTGGGGGCGGGGGGGTGGTGGTGATGGGCATTGAGGAGGGCACCTGTTGGGATGAGCACTGGGTGTTGTATGGAAACCAATTTGACAATACATTTCATATACTGAAATAAAATAAAATAAAATTAGTGTGTATGAATGATTTTTATCTGAAACATTCCAAAGAATAGTTACTATTGTCTTTTAAATAGCAGGCTGAACTGATGGAGTTTTCTAGGAGCTACAAACAAATGCCTTCTCTGAGAGATATTGACCAGGAGTCCCCAAACTTTCTTGCTCATGTAACCTCTAATGAAGAATTTAGAAAAATGTGCTAAGCCTTGCAGATTTTTAAATCTACATCTAGAATTTTTCATTCATAGTTTAAATGATCACAAAGGATATAATTTGAGGCACATCACTGTAAAGATTTTTAAAATAAAAGATATATATTCATGCTTGAAAGACTGTATTGACAGCCTGCCATAATTTTCTCCAATAACTATGTACATACATTGAATATTTTTTCTGTCACCACAGGCTTTAGGTGTAAAAATATCCGTTTGGATTGAGTTATCATTACAACTATCAATAGTGTATAATTCAGCAAAACAATACATATTATAAAACTTGACAAATAATAAACCTAAAAATAAAGTTTGATTGAAATATTTCTCTTAATAAGACAGATGATAGGGTTAAACTAATTTGTGTACCTACAGAGGGAAAAAATTATTTCTAGAATTGGAAGGGTTTCAGCTTCAATTCTCTTTCTATTTTTCGTTTTTAGAGATGTAAGTGCTGATAAACCTTAAGTGAGAAGGAGGGAATGGAAGGCATTTTATCGTAGTAATTTTACTTAATTCTTTGAACCCCTTCTGTGTCAAATGCTCAAAGTGCACGGTGATCCATCATCCAAACTTATTTTTAATGACCTATAAGCTGACAACTCATCAGGCCTCTTCAGGTTTACCTGAGAGCAAAGAGTTACCAAACCACCTTCCTTGCAAACAGCCATAGTGTCCACTCATCAAAGTCACTCATGATCCTTTGGTTTGAAGCTCCACTAAAATCCCAGACGGGAGAAAGAGAAGCCTTTCTTTCTTAAAGTGGGAGAAGGGGTTTAGGGAGACGAGGTGGGAAAGAAGTCACAGCCTGAGGTCTGAACTGGGGGCTTCTTTCAGGCAGGTCCTCTTCAGTGAAAAGCACAAAGGAAAGACGAGGACCTGGAAATCCGTGGTGACTACACTTATCACGGCGAGTGTGGACTAACGTATAGAACTGTCAAATCAATACTGTTCACCCGAAACTAAGATAACACTGTATGCTAATTATACTCCAATTTACAAAATCCCTTTAAAACTATCGGTGCCTGCTCCTCGAAAAGTCTTCATGTGCCCTCAGGGGACACGTATGCCGGTGGGAGGACAGCAGTTTTAAGAAATCCAGCCACTGCCTGTGACAAGAAATATAAACTGGCGTATCAAAATCACCTGATGACTTGTGTGGGCCCTTCTTCAGTTGTAGCTCGCTGCTAAATAGCTACGTGTTACAATAAGGAAAGCAGCGATTCTGGGAGAAATAGTCTTACTGGTACGTGTGCCTAAATACAATTCCTAACTCCCTCTCTCCTATCCTGTGGCTTTTGAAGTTATTTCATTCGGCAGCAAAAGAAGGTAGTGCTAAGAGGCAGTCTCACATAATGGAGAGCCATGAAACAAGGATGTAGGACGGTGATTTAGAGTCGGCATTGCTAACAACTATCTGTGCTGCCACAGGCAAGCTTCTCAATCTTTCTGAGTCTCAATTTCTTCTCAAGGGTTCTCAGCTGGGCTGCACCTTTGACTCACCCAAAGAGCTTCCAAAAAATAATGATGTCTATCTAAGCCCCACCCCCAGGAATTTGGATTTGATTCATCTGTGCTGGGGCCTGGACTTGTCTTTCTTTAGAGCCCGCTACTTAATCCTAATGTGAAGGCAAGGTGGAAAAAGTCAAAGTTGGAATCATCACCTATATAGTCCTTCAACAGAACTGGAATATGTGCCTACCATAAGCAATGCTGCAAGCTTTCTATGTTAACGTATTTACATGTTATTGGGGGGAAAAAGTTGAATGCCATTTGAAGAAAGTAAATGTTGTATTTGGGCTTAGTCTTAAAAATTCTGGATACAGAAATGACGCAAAATAGAGAAGGCAATTCAGTCTATGATGGCCTTTTTAAAAACTAAATATACAGAACAGAGTTACCCCAAAACTGTGTTATTAGTAACGTTGCGTCATGCTTTTAGCTTAACATTTCACACAACCGAATGTATCCCTTCACTTGGAGGTTGAGAAGTGCGAGACAGTTGCCCGGTTTTCCTTTTTCTGCCACTTAGAGATCTTAAGACTTAGCAATAAACATTCAAATCCATTTCTTCCTTCTCCAACAAAAATCTCAGAAGCAAAGGAAATTGACCATTTAAATTAACACAGTCTGAAATAATTGAGCTAACCCAAAAAAGAAAACCCCCTCTTGAGGGGAATCATTTCTTAAATTAGAAGGTGAAATCTGACAAGGCACACTGCTTTTGTTCTTGTTTTCTTGGATTTCCCCGGGGCTCACAATAAAGACATGTGCATATCTTTTATACGACTGTATTTATTTGGCATATACATTCTACTACATCCTTTTCAGTCCATTTTTTCCTTAATGTATTTGTCCTGGCACTTCACATAACTGTAGCTCAAATTTGTCAGGTGATTTAATTTCCAGTTATGCTTCAGAGATTTCACCTTATGCACTATAGACTACTTGACAGGTTCTGCGTTTTTAGTTGATCTTTTTAAAAATTTTTTAATGTTTATTCACTTTTGAGAGACAGAAAATGAGTGGGGGAGGGGAAGAGAGAGAGGGGACACAGAATCTGAAGCAGGCTCCAGGCTCCGAGCTGCCAGCACAGAGCCCCATGTGGGGCTCGAACCCAGGAACTGTGGTATCATGACCTGAGCCAAAGTCGGACGCTTAACTGACTGAGCCACCCAGGCGCCCCTAGTTCATATTCTAATTTGAAAGTAAAGATCAATAATTTATGGCAAACACTGAGCTAGAAAAATCTTAGCCAAAACGGCTGCTTTATGTAAATTATTTTTAATTTTTTTTTTCTTTTTTCTAAATGTTTCGTTATTTTTGAGAGAGAGAGAGTGGGGGGAGGAGCAGAGAGAAAGGGGGACAGAGGGTCTGAAGCGGGCTGCGCGCTGACAGCACAGAGCCCAAGGCCGGGGCTCGAACTCCCAAATCATGAGATCGTGACCTGAGCCGAAGTCGAACGCTTCTGCACCCCTAACTTCTCTCAAGGAGAGTAAAATACCCTGATGAGAAATCAACATTTTTAAATTGATGAGCAGTTTACACACAATATTATATTCATTTCAGGAATACAACATAGTGATTTGCCAATTCTACATACTACTTTGTTGCTCGCCACGTTTAAGTGTAGCCACCATCTATCACCATACAATGTGATTACAAGATTATTGACTATATTGCCTATGCCGCACTTTTCACTTTGGTGATCTGTTTATATTATAAGCAGAAGCTTGTACCTTCTAATCCCCTTCATCTTCTTCACTGATGCCTCTACTCCCCTGCCTCTGGCAGCCCTCACTATGTCCTCCGTATTTAAGAGTGTGTTTTCTAGTTTGTCCGCCTGATTTGATAATTTTGTTGTGAATTCCTCAGGATTGATGATGATGAGTGTACATAAACTGTGGCTTGGGATGTGTGAACAGATTTTGTTGAATGCTAGATTGTCGTTTTGCTAAAGTTTAATTTATTTCTGCAAGTTATTAACTTGATATTGAAAAGTAACCCTAATTTGAATATCCAGTATCTTTGCTCCTGAGGTAAACACCTGATTGAAAAAATGGACCTTTTTCACAAATGTCAAGTTGGGGCCATTTCCGGGGGAGAGGGAAGTAGAGACGTTCATTGTTTAGAAACAAAGCAAAACAAAAACAAAACTTGTGACAGTAGAGACAGCATCAGAATTGGTTTTGCAGAATGATTTTTCTTCAGCAATGACTATCTAAAGGGAGTTAGATACCGCCATGAAATAAAAAATAAATTCAAAAATAGAGGTTCAAGTTATAGCATCAACTGACCCAAAGCATAAGCAACCATCCAGAAAAAAAAAAAAAAAAAAAAAGAAAGAAAGAAAGAAAAACTAATGTGAAGCATTTTTGTAAAACTACACCACAAATCAATATTTTAGACACTTTGAAGATCATCCCCTTGCTTTTCAACCTTCACACTTCGGAGACAGGGGATATATATGTTTATATCCTCTCTGTTTCTAAAATAAATTGCTTCCGATCTGCACCTTTTTTACGGAAGGGCCCACTGCAAATGAAAAGACAAAAGTAGGGATGTCATTCAGGGTCATTTCAGATATTTGTATCACAGGGAAGCATTGCATTGTTGCACTTCATTTCTTAAAGCCATTCCCCTCCACCCCTTCGCACCTCTCCAGGAAGTTGGAGGCAGGGATGATCCAACTGGGAAAACTTTCTTTCTGAAAGGATTTAGACAAGTTTTGAATAGAGATATATATATTTGGGTGAAACAAAATACTGCAGAGCACTGTTCTCCAAAGGACAAGGAAATGCATCTGAGTTTCTACTATGAAAACAGGAATATGAAGATGACAGGAAAATTTAATCACAATATGCTATCAATGAATTAAAAATCCATTTAGGATAGAGCCTGTAAGGGATGAAGGAAATCTGCTTGTTTATAAGAAGTAATTTAGAACTTCTTACCCTCTGAGATAAAATTTGAAAAATTTCAGAAACAGATGTTCTCTTTCTAAAACTTTCAATTAAGTACAATCCAGCTCCAGAGGGGAGGGGCAAATGGCATAAATATTTAAATCAAAATTTGTCACCAAATGTAAATACCTTTCAGTAATGCTCTACAAGAGTTGTAAAGAATTGAAAAAAAAAAAAAGAAAACAACATCAGTTCTTCGACAACTGCAACATAATGTCAGGCACCTATTGGAATCGCACGCCTTTCTGAGAGTGCTTAATTACAATTTGTCACTTGGCAGCAAATGCTTCCATCAAAAGACAGAATAGATACACCAGGGACATAATGTTTGTGTTACTTAGGTGTTGGATGTGGGTATTACTAGGGGAGATTAATTCTATTTCATATATTTTAGAAGCTGTACGTTTAACTTTTATAGTAAAATGCCTTTTCATATCTGCTTTGCATACTAGTATTATTAACCCCTAGGGATCACAGATTTTGTAGTTGCTTTCTCCAAGTCTATTACTTATTTATTTATTTTTTTTACTTTGCGTATGGTTTCTTTTGTTATATGGAAGCTTTAAGCTTTCAAGTAATTCAGTCTGCCAATTTTATGTTTTATGTTTTTAGGTTTCTTGCCTTACTAAAATCCCTCTCCATCAAAAGTGTCCTATATTTCTTTCTATCATCTTTATAAGTTTATATTTCTAGTTAGCTCCTTAAGCTACTTGGAATTTACCTTTGTATACCGTTAAAAGGACAGGGCCTTCCCACCTGCCATATCAATAACGAGTTACGCGACAGCATTTATTAAATAAAATAGGCTACTCACTCAGAACTGAAATATCTATCTTATTTGGATATATTTCTGGACTCTCAGTTTTAGTTCACTGACTCATTTGTGTAGCCTTTTGCCAGTACAATATGGTTTCGATTGCAATCACTTCACAGCCAAAATCTAAAAAGGTAAGTACCTCCAGAATATACTATTTATTCATAAAGTTCTTAGCAATTTACACACACACACACACACACACACACACACACACACATGCTTTTCTTCTATATAAACTTTAAATACTGTTACTTTCTACTGAACCTTGGAATCTTGAGTTGCCACAAACATACCAAAGGCATTCTGGTTAGAATTGCACTAAATTCAAATGTTAATTTGTCAAGTATTATCTATTTAGGTTTTGTTTGTTATGTGTCCCTATGTATATTTCTATAGTCATTTTTCCCCTATAGGACCTATAACTTTTTTGTTAGCTTTATTCCTCCTTAATTTATACTCGGTCATTATTGTGAACAGGTTATTTTTTCATCTGCAGTTATAAATAGTTGATGTTATTTTTAAAAGCTCTTGGGTTTTAGATATTTATATTATACTCATTCATTTTAAAATATTATAATTATTTCTCACACTTAAAAAAATCAGTCTCTGGGTTTTTTAATAAACATATAATCATCCTACTTAATAATGTTTTATTCTTCAGGGGTGCCTGGGTGGTTCGGTGGGTTGACCGATCGACTTTGGCTCAGGTCATGGTCTCGCAGTCCGTGAGTTCAAGCCCTGCATTGGGCTCTGGACCGACAGCTCACAGCCTGGAGCCTGCTCCGGATCCTGTGTCCCTCTCTCTCTCTCTGCCCCCTCCACCGCTCATGCTCTCTCTCTCAAAAATAAATAAACATTAAATTTTTTTTGTTATTTTTTTTAATGTTTATTTATTTTTGAGACAGAGAGAGACAGAGCATGAACGGGGGAGGGTCAGAGAGAGAGGGAGACACAGAATCCGAAGCAGGCTCCAGGCTCTGAGCCGTCAGCACAGAGCCCGATGCGGGGCTCGAACTCATGGACCGTGAGATCATGACCTGAGCCGAAGTCGGACGCTCAACCGACTGAGCCACCCAGGGGCCCTCATTAAATTTTAAAAAAAAAAATAAGGTTTTATTCTTCAAAACATGTATGATACTTATTTCATTTTTGTTTGTTTTCATTTATTTCCTAAGCTAGAACCATCAAAGCACATTTGAAAAATGGAAAATAACAGTTTGTTAATTTTCTATGTTGACACTGGTGTGTGTTCATTGGGTTTCAGCTTCCATCACCTTGGCTATGTTCAGATATCTTAAATGTTGGAAAATACGTGATTTCTTGAGGCACCCAATTCCTTCTTTTGGAAGTTCTCACTATTAGAGGGTTCTTTATTGAGTCAAAAATCTGCTTCCCTGTAGTTTCAATCCAAAGGCTTCAGATCTTTGTATCTCTTGGGGATATTCGGAACAAGATTAAATTCTTATCTACATAATAATCTTTCATATATCTGAAGACACCTATCACATCTCCTGCATGCTAAACTTCCTCGATCTTTCATTTGCTAAATGACATAACTTCAAGGCCTCCCAGTCTAGGAACGACTTCCACCTTTTCTCTGGCTTCAAATGTCATATAAGACTGGAGTATTCATTCTACTCACCTACTCAGGCAAAGAAACAGGGAAAAACTGAGAATAAGTGAATATGGTTCCCTCCAATTTTTTTTTTTTTTTTCGTCCAACAAATATTTACAAAACAGTTGTACTTTGCCAATCACAATGCTAATTTCTGGGAAGACAAATGTGGGCAAAACAGATCATTTTCCCTCTTGGACCTTATAATATACTAGGCAGTAAAGGTAGTGATTAAAAAAATTAGAGTTGAAGGTGAGATTATAAATGTGAGAAGTATTATCTGAAACTGTAAGACCATAAGAAGCCTGAATTTTTAAAAAAATACTATTTTGCCCAATTCTTACTATAACCTGAGTAATTATTTTCACTTTACAGATCGGGAAACAATATCACAGAGATATTTTTAATGTGGATGCAGGATCTGGGCCTCAAGGAGAGTCCTTGAATCCTTCACTCTATGAGGTAGATATTATCCCCAAGGTTCGAAGGAAGGTCTGCCTGATCCTAAATTATGGTGCCTTCTGACACCACGCTTCCTACCACAGACCAGGTATGAGTCAGCCAGGAAGACTGAGAAATGAATGAAACATACATCTAACAAGGGAGAAGGCTTTTCTTAAAATTGTCACGATGAAAGGAAAAAGCAAAGATAAACACAACTTTCAGCATTGTCAAAACAGCCATAGGCCACAGAGAATATGTAAAGTCTCCCAACTCAATGGAGACTGCATTTATTTCCATGTGGAATAGCAACATCTAGAAAACTGAATACATTTTAATTACATTTAAAATCTGCACCTACCTCTAAACACAGAGTGTCTATCCCCATATCTGAATCTTCATTTAAACATACAGAAGGATTATAGTGATATAAAGCAAGGATTTCTATATTTCCTTTAGTTTTGTTGTCCGGCGGCTCTCATGCATGAGTATACGTTAACGGACATGGCTACTTCGAAAAATTCTATCACTATATGTGGACCATAATAATGACTCGAATGGTTACAGATAAATTTTCTCCCTTTTCTATCAATCAACTATTGTCCAAGATGCATATCCCAGGTTTGCCTGGGAAGGGAGCTAGATTTGAGCCATTAGTATAAGAACACAAGATAAAAACAGTCACCGCTGATTTTGAGTTGTTTTTTTTTTTTTTCCTGATTAAACACACACATCCACAAATACACAAATAACAAGCACCTAATACAAGAAACTAAAGTAATATTTTTGAACATTCCCCAAACCTGTCAACATAATTTTATGAATGTTTTTGTATATCCTTTTGTAGACCCAAGTTCTCCTACACACCTTTTATATTTTGTGCGTTAAGTTAAAAATAAAAGCTGTACGGCTTGACCTCTGCATGTGTATTGATGGTGCTTTTAATGCTTCACCTTTGCTGTTCTTCTCCTAACATGCCCTCGATAAATCAGTCGCAACTGCCAGAAAGCAAATAACCATGTTGCTGCTTTTTGAAGTACAAAACACGCATATTTTATATAAGAAAAGGAAGAAGGTATAACGTAGTTTTTAGAGAGTACCTACTACGTGGTGGTCAATCATAACAGGCACTTTGACAAATATGCTTTCATTTTGACATCTCTATTTATTCTAGTCCATGATAAAGGTCTTTAACCTGGCATCTATGGTTGGGGTTCAAGGAGATCCCTGGATCTCAGGAATAATAATTTATAATACAACATCATAAACTTTATAAGCCAGACTTCATTCTCATTTTGCATTGAGATCTCATTTGATACTGAGACCCAGCAATATGTTCACATCGTAAATACTTGGTAGACTTGAGATGCTATCCCAGGCCTATCTTATTCTAAAATCCAAGTTTGTGGGGCACCTGGGTGGCTCAGTAGTTAAGTGTCCGACTCTCGATTTTGGCTCAGGTCATGGTCTCGAGGTTTTGTGAGTTCCAGCCCCGCATCAGGCTATGCGCTGATGATGTGGAGGCTGCTTGGGAATCTCTCCCTCTCTCTTTCTCCCTCTCCCTCTCCTCTCCTCTCTCTCTCTCTCTCTCTCTTTCTCTCTCTTTCCCTCCCTCTCTTCCCCTCCCCTACTCATGCTATTTCTGTCTCTCTCAAAACAAATAAACTGAAAAGAATTTTGACACAAGTTTGTTCCACCAGGACATAACACCTCCTCTCAAAGTTGTTAAGAAGTTGAAATCTCAAAAGCTATTAAAAAGCAATGAAGATAAACTTCACACTATGTAACCATCATAAGTAACTAAGTTTTTATTATGAGTATAAATTTCAATGCTCTAAAATGGATTCAACAACATGCAAAATTATCACACATTGACGACGGCTATAGAATTAATCTCATTTGAATCGAATCTTTAAAAGAACTTCAACTGCCGACAAAATTTTGGAAATGAATACATTGTTCCTTTTTTCAATTGAGGCATACTTTACATACATAAAATGTACAAATCTTTGTTCAGATTGATGATTTTTGACAACTGAATACATCCATGTAACTGCCATTCAAACATAATATACAATGCTTCTATCACCCTGGAAAGTTCCCTATGGAATTTCAATTCCAACCCCCTTCCAGAGGCAACTATTTCTTACTTCCATGATAACAGTTTAATTATGCTGTTCTTAAACTTCATATAAATGTTCATACTTATGTCTGTGCCCTTTTGCTCAGCCTAATGTTTTGGAGATTCATCATACTGTTGCATTTATCAATAGTTTCTTTTTTTCACTGCTGAATAGAATTTCATTAATGATTCAACAAAGACATTAACATTTTGTGAGGCAATGAGGGTGGTAGCCTTTTATGTGGTACCTAAATGGAAAGAAGCACCTAGCAATATAAGGAAAAAGGGAATAGCACTCTAGAAAGAAGAAAAAAGCATATGCAAAAGCCCTGAGGTGTCCCAGAAAGTGAAGAAATGCTAGTATGATTAGAATATATGAATGGACATAAAAGTAGCTTGAGAAGAGCATGGAAGAGACAACACCACAGTACATTCAGTACAGACTAAGCCACGAGAAGGCATCTGGAGTACACAGTAATTGCAAGAAAAGTCCACGAAGGGATTTACGCATGGAGATGTCCTTATCTGTCTGACATTTTGAGAAGAGTGGTTTTGCTGCTGTGTAGGGTTGAAAAAGACCAATAGCAGCTATAGTAAGAGGTTGTGGCTTAATTTGGCAAGAGGGTAGAGGTGACAAACAGAGGAGGAGAAGGGAAATGTGAAATAAATTTTGGAAATAGAAATGATAGGGGCTGGGACAGAAGAGAAATTTCAAGGGAAATGTAAAATCTGCATAGAGTGAGGCCAAGGAATCGGTATCCTGTAGTCAGACGGATGTGTAGGGTTGGAGTTCAGAGAAATCTGGGTTGGAGAAATAAACTGAAGAGATATCAAACCCAAGGTGGTATGTAAGTCCATATACATTGATGATCTCACCTAGTATAGCCTGGGAAAACTAAGGGTTAAGACGCAGTCTCAAAGTGCATGAAAGGACAAAGCTGATTTATGTCTCTGCATGTTTTACACCTTTAAGGCCTATTCATACAAAATGCATAAATAAAGGTCCATTTATGAGAAGAAAGGTGCTTGTATTTTTGTTCTGACACGAGAGCATGATCGAACTTTTGAAAACCACTTCCTTAAAGATCAAGGGGAAGGAGAGGAGCCAGCAGAAGTACTGAAAAGAAGCATTCTGTGACGTAGAACAAAAAGTAGGAGAGATCATGGAAGCCAGGAGAGATGATTTTTTAATAAGAAAGGAGGTGGTCCATTGTCCCCTCTATCCGGGCAGTAGAAACATAAACCCAGAGAGTCTTCTGCCAGACTTGCTGGAAATGGACTGGGGAGCATTAAAAAGACTGCCTGCAAAGCTGAACATCTCTAAGGTCACCAAAGGAGTCATTTGTTACATTCCATCTCCCCGTTCAGCCACTCAAGTCTAGCTCCTCTGCTAGGGTTAGGTGTTTATTCCGAATAATCTAATCGCCTGTGCCTTTAACAACTTCAGATTTACATTTGAAAGTATGCCATGAAATCATTAGGTTACTTGTCAGATTTAAAACATTGCACAAGCTATCTTGGAAAAAGAAAACAATGTACATTTCAGGCACATTTCCAGTCCTAAACAATATAAAGTATTGCTAAGTATGGCATTTAGCCATTAATGCTGTCTTTCAGTTCTGTAATGTAAAGAAATAACAGGCTTATGACAACCTGGATAATACTTTTAAGCTTCTACATTATTGTTCCAAATATCACAGAAATTTCACTCCACAGTGGGTTTCTCTTGTTGGTGAGGAACGTAAAAACATCGTGGCCTTGCAGAAAGAAAACGTGGATCCAGGTGTCAGCCCTAAAGCTTTCTGAGTTTTTGACTTTTATAAGCCATTTAACTACAGTAAAATAAAAACTGTGAAGATATATACAAATCTAAGGTATGAGTTTTATATATCTAAATGGCTATAAGAGAAAAAAAAGTACCTGTTTCTCAATATTTAGTTCATATCAGGTTTCACAATAATTATAGATTCCACATGTAATGTGCATGTGCTGATTAAATTGTCATTATTTCTTATATAATATATCTGCTCTTTAATCTATTGATCATGGTGAAAGAACAGTTCAGATCAGCCATGCACGTATTTCTGTACTCTTAGGATCATGGAATTAAGAAATATTTTCCCTATAGAAATGTTTGGAAATTATCTGTTAATGTTTTCATTATGTTTCAGGTTTGTGGGTGATGGTAGTATTTTTGACTTTAAGATACAGTTGGTTCTCTTAGAGCAGCACTGAAATGCAGGGGGTCAACAGACTGCATTTTTGTATTTAAATATTAAACATTTTTCTTTTTTCTATAAAATTAATAATTCATTTGTTGTTTAATCCTTTAAGAGAGAACACCTCATGGTTTCCCGTGAAAAGCAGCTAGTCTACCCATATATAATATAAGCACTGAAACATACCTAAAATTAAATTATTTATATTATAATAAAGCATGTAATCCATACTTCATTTCTCTGACCATTATCGTGCTGCATAAACTTTATTTTTTTTCCTTTAAAATATAGTTTCCTTAATATAAAAAAAGAAAAAAGAAAAAGAAAAGCAGCCAGTCTTTCCATTAATACTATTGAATGTCCTTCTTGACTCATTTTGGTAGTGGCATGTTAAAAAAGGTAGAGTATGTGAGTTCCCAAGAAATGATTTTTAAATGATTTTTTAAAAACACACTTGCCATTTCAGATTTACTGGAAAATAGAAGGAACTTGTTTGATTATGTTTAAGTGCTGAAGCAGTAAAAAGTGGCAGCGGAACCATTTCTTTTAAAATATGAGAAACACATTATTTTACATAAACTTTAATCCGTAAATACTATTTTTGTTTCTTTAGTCAGATATTCTCTTAAATGGAAAGCCAGCTCAGAGAAAATTTCCAGCACAAGAATGAGGAAATCTAGAATCAACATACCACTGAGGAGAATCACTATTGAAGAAGAAAGGTACACTACTGATGACCTGTTTTGCTCCGTTCAGAATTACGTGGGCTGAAATCCAGAAGGAATGACAGCAATATATCTAAAGTGCAAGAAAACACTAGGCTGCTTGATAGGAACCCGCACAGAAAATGTACGTTAAGAGAAGGAAACCGGTATGGTCCAGAGGAAAGGGAGTCTCAGGGAACCTACTGCAATTATCCAACTTGGTTTATTGTGACCTGGGGTACGCTGGGTTGACCATACCCCACATTTCCCATCCCCACTCGCAATTCATCTCCACTGAGAACGTCAGAATAGGATCTTATTGAAAATAAGGTTTTGCAGATTTAATTACTTAAGGTCAAACTGGATTAGGTTGAGCCCAAATGTTCTTGAAAGAGAAGAAATCAGACACAAGGATACACACACAGAGAGAACACCATGTGAAGATAGAAGCAGATTGAAGTGATGCATTTGTAAGTCAAGGAACTCAAAGGGCTGCTGGCAACCACCAGAATCTCAGAAGACAACAAAGGATTTTCTCCTAGAGCCTTCAGAGAGAGCAACACCTTCATTTCAGACTTTTTACCTTCAGAATTGTCAGACAATAAATTGCTGTTATCTTAAGCCAACTAGTGATACTTTGTTACAACAGCCTTTGAAACCTCATGCAAAGGTGAGTTCTCTTGGGGTTCAAGGATTTTCACTGGAGAGTAAGCTTAGGTGGGAAAATATTCTATCTTTGTTTCCACCAAACTTTACCTGAAAAATAAGTATTTCCTTCTGTTTTGAATACAGGCAATGAACGACAGTGGTACTGACTATAGTTGTGATTTCTACTAATAGAAACAATCGATGTTTTCATATCACATTATAGTTATTGTAGATTTCTTGAACCACATATTTTATTATTATTCAAAATATATAAGAATCGATTCAAAATAGATTAAAGATTTAAACGTCAGGTCTGAAACTGTAAAAGTCCTAGAAGAAAACATAGGGGAAATCTTCATGACATCGATCTTCACAATCATTTCTGGAACACGTAAAGCAAAGGCAACAAAAGCAAAAATAGACAAGTGGGACTATATCAAACTAACAATCTTATGCACACCAAAGAGAACAGTCAAGAGGGTGAAAATCTATGAAATGGGAGAAAATATTTACAAACTGTACACCTGATAAGGGGTTACTACACAAAGTATATAAAGAACTATAATTCCACAGCAGATAGATGATAGATGGATGGATGGATGGATGGATGGATGGACAGATATAAAGATAGATGACTGACCTGATTTTAAGGTGAAATAGACATTAAATAGACACCCTTCGAAAGAAGACCTACAATTGGTGAACAGGTATGTGGAAAGATGCCTAACTTCATCAGTCTTCAGGGTAATGTAAATCATAACCACAATGAAGGATAACCTCACACCTCTAAGGATGGCTATTATAAAAAAAGAAAAGAAAAGATAACACATAGTGGTGAGGGTGTGGAAAAATTAGAATCTTTGTATTCTGTTGATGGGAATGTAAAATGGTACAGCCACTATGATAAGCAGTATGGAGGTTACTTAAAAAAATAGAACTAACATATAATCCAGGAACCCCACTTCTGGCTATATACCCAAAGGAAATGAAAACAGGATACCAAAGAGATATCTGCACTCCCATGTTCACTGCAGCATTATTCACAATAGCCAAGACATGGAAACATTACAACTGTCCATTGATGGATCCCTGGATACAGAAAATGTTGCATAAACTGGACAAAGGAAAACAAATACTTCATGATTCTATTTATATCAGACATCTATAACAGTCAAACTCACAGAAGCAGAGAGTAGATCGGTGGTTTCCAAGGGCTGGAGGGACAAGGAAATGAGGAGGTGCCGTTCAATAGATATAAAGTTTCAGTAATGCAAGACAAATGAGTTCCAGAGATTTGCTGTAGTACACTGTACCTATATTCAGCAATACTGTACTGTACATATAAAAATTTATAAAGAGGGTAGATTGTATGTTATATTCTTACCATGAAAACAAACAAACAAAAAAAAACCTGTAGTACTTATTAGAACCTGTTGCTAAACCTATTGTGTAATGTGCCAATAAAGAAGCACATATAGTACCACATCATAATGGTAAAACTTATTTTTACTATGATATTTAATGGGTGTCTTTTATAATTTTATGTATTTGTATTCTATATTTAAAATCATTATTCTGAGTTCATAAGATTCACCACCCCGCTAAAGGAGTATATAGCATGCACAGTAAAGAATCCCTGTGCTTGTCTCTTATCTATTGTTAATTCCCCGACACTGACCTGGAACACAGTGGGGGCTCCATAAATCTTTGATGAACTAAATTGATAGTGAGATGAGTCGGGTTCCTTGCAGCTCTAAAACACCATAAGCCTAGAGATATTCTTCCTAATTAAAAATTCAATTTTCAACTACCCTAAAGTAACTTACTGGCATTTGTAGGTTAACCACACAACCCCTATTTTATACAACAGATATGAGACTTGACTTTTGAATCCAAATATATAGGATACGTACGCATATGTTTCTAACTCTCTATATTCTTGACCTATACTTTAAATCCTATTCACTTATACAAGTTTGCTTTATATTTTGTCATGTGGATTGTAATAAGCCAGTAGACTGTTTTAGAGTAATAAGTAATACCTTTAAATGCGTGCTTTCATACTGCTTCCTAGATTAGACACCTGTGTAATTTGTATGTTGAAATCCTAAGACTTATTACTACAATTTATTTAGCTAAACCCTGTAATATTTGTTTCTTATATCAAAAGACAGCTTTATAAAAGGGTTTTATAATGATATGGAGTGATAAAAATTATAGAGAGCTAAATTTCAGAGGTACCTTGTCAACTGCTTTCCAGTTACCATCATAGTACTAAAAAAATGACAGAATCAGCTTACTTTTTAGAGGGGTAGACATATCTGTTCATATTCACAAACATGTACTGGAATCACAAAAGTCTTTTTACGTGGTTACTGGAAATACCCAATTGTCACAATTTTTATACCCCAAAAAAGGTGCTTTTTAAGTGTTAGGACTTTTACTAATACCATATCCTGAAGGTGTGAACCTGTAATACTGATATATTTTCTTGAACACTTAAGGAGTTGTGAACATTTGAGATATATTAATTGATAAACATCTTTAAGGTTTTCTACTTGAATTGAAAACGGATGATAAAAATATAGAACATTTCAACTACACTCCAAAAATCCATAAAAAAGACTAGAAGGAAAACATTTAAAATTAACAGAGTTATTTTAAGAAAAAAATTCAAAACTTAGAAGCAATGCCAAAAGATGATTTTATATGTTTCTAAAAAACAGTGGGATATAATCTAACATACCCCCCAACACCCTCAAAAGGGCTTCTACATTTCCAAAAAAAAAAAAAAGTGCCAATCTGTTTGACTTCCCGGTCACTATTAAATTGGATCCAGACATTTTACAACTCAGTAACGTTCAACGCTAACTTGTAGAAAACTGATAGGGTGCAAATGACTTTTTGTCCCGTAGAGAATATAACTCCAAAGACTATGGCATATTAACCTGTTTTGATTCTAACTTACCAATCTGATTCCAGAATTCCTTTTTTTTTAAATTTGCTGATTATAGAAGCATCTGTTTCTTATACCCTCCTTGAGCCTGTTTTGCCTAACTACTGGTTCCCACATATGTATTCACCATGATTTACATGAAAATTATGTTTCTTAACAAATTTCACTTTGATACAGGGTGGGGGGATTATGCATTTCCCTTATACTTTTCTTTATTATCCAAAATGCCACCAATTAACCTACATTTCTAAACTGAAAAAAAAAAAAACTTTTAAAAAAACGTATGGTATATGAACATCTAGCTTCATGCTGCTCTATATGCATGCAAGATCCTGAATACTACACAAAGGAATTTAAGTGACTAAAGATGAAATGGTTTTCCAATCGATAAAGCATTTTCTTTTTCATCAGTGGCAGAGTGATGGGAAATAAAGAAATAAAGTAAACTTTAGAAATATGAAATGTGTATGCATATTGACATGCACTTATTGTAAATGTGATGAGAAAGGCAAGTTGGGGCCGCGAGAGCTAGCCTCATTACATTGCTTTCTCATACTATAAATGAAAGAATAGCAAATATTGGCTAGAATTCAATAACTTCCATGACCAAGATACATACTATAATTTGGATATTGATTCCCTTTGATAATGTTTCTCCTAAGGCACTGTCAAGACAGATATCAATGATTAGTAGCTACGCTAAAAGTTGGGTCACGAATTTCAACTTGCGTCAACTACAGAAGACACTCCATACTCAGTGAGGCTTTGATCCTTGCAAACACTCTCTGTGGCCAACCCTACTTGTTTTCCCCTTTGGAAAGAGTCTATTTTTCCTGAGCCCTGTGGGGTGCTGAGCCAGTAGCACAAGTGAGGACGCAGCGGGAGGGCTCACAGCTGTGAGCTACTAAATAATGCTGATTCCACACATTTTATTCCTGTGTGAACTTTCGGGAAGAGGGAAAGGTGCTAGCAGCTGCATAGCAGAAGCATCTGCAGCTCCTACCTCAGAAACATCCCTCCACTATGTACCTAATTCCACGCATCGGGCAGTAACCCTGATCTTGAACTTCTTTTTTAAGCAGAAAAGGCTGGAGGACAGTTAAGACTGTTTACACTTCCAAGTCTTTTCCTAAGTGAGAACACCAGGTGTGAATTCTGCAGATTTGACTTGGAATGAAAGAAAGGAAAGAAAAAGGCTGGGAAAAGAGTGACAGCGGGGAAGGAGAGGCAGCCCTCATTCTCTCTCCTCCCCCATGTGTCCTGAGTGCTTTGCCCGTGGATCTTATAGTGAAAATGATTTATCCCTTCCTCTATAAAACATCCCAAAGTTTCCTGATGATAAACAGCATTTGAGGCCTTATTAAACGGGACTTACTTCTAAAATAACGAATACAATGCAAATGTCACATGTAAGTTCATATTTTCCAATAGCCACATTCAAAACAGCACTAAGAAACAGGTCAATTTACTTTCAGTGATATATTTTACTTAATCCAATATGACAAAATATTATCATTTTAGCATGTAATGAGATGGTTTACTTACTTTCACGTCCTTACTAAGTCTTCAAAACCCAGTGTGTGTGTTACACTCACAGTCCCTCTCAATCTGGATGAGCTGTGTTTGCAGAGCTAACGTACGTGGCTAGTGGCTAGTAAGTTGGATACTGAAGCTCTAGAGAGAGAAAGAGTACTGTGGCTCTTGCCACCAGGCAACCTTGGAAAACACTTGTCTGCTCAGAGGAGATCCCAGAACTCACCCCAGGAATATCTCTCCTTTACTAACAAAGCTTGTATTCGTTCAATATTGTTGCAATGCTGTTGGAATTTAGAAGATCCACAAGAACGTTAGCATTCACACAAATGGGATCCTTCCAAGTGAGGCAGAGCACAGGAATTTTGGAAATGTTGCCCAATGGTAAAATACTTGATGTCATTACTGCACCGATGTACCATTAGGGACTATGTCACTGCCTCGGTGCGGGGCTTCCTTTTAAGGATGGAACTACTTCTATGCCAATTCTAAATCCTCAGGCCTAGGAGGTGATGGTTGGGTTACCACCTGGAAAGCTCCTTAGCTCTCCAAAATGGGGACTCAGATAAAGGAAATCCTTCCTATTTCACTGAGTTATTCGAGAAGTAAATGAGAGGATGAGTGAAATAAATGCTGGCTGTGCAAACAGAAGCCAAAGATGGGGGAGATGCTGAAGGTAACTTGCCGACCTCCAGTACAGCTCTACTCTCTTACCTCAGGGCATGACCTCTCAACCACCACACACCCTTTATTCTTTCTTCTCTTCTATTTTTCCATCCTGTTGGTAGGATGCCTGACCCGCTAACTGCTGGCACCTTGCTTGTGGTCCTTCCTTTCTGATTGCAAGGTGATAGCCCACAATGATGCAGAGAAGGTCATCCACTTCTCTCCCTCATCAACAGTTCTGTGCAATCAGAAGTTTAGACGTCCAAGTCACCATCAGCCAAAAGGTAGAAATCCCTGAGAATCACTAAACAATTATCCAAGTGTTGGCATTTACAGCTTAGGAGGGCCCAGATTTCTCAAAGAGGAGTATTTATTTTAAAAGTGAAAAATAAAGACAGAATATCACTCTACAGACTATACAGACATACCTTTACTTCTTTTATTTGTTTGTTTTTGAGAATGCACATTTGTTTTGTTTTACTGCTGGATCTCTCTTTCCTGAAATAATATACAGCACACAGTAGATCCTCCACGAATATGTATTCATTTTCTATACTGGGAGAGTTGACTGGCAAAATTCAACCAGCCAAGAGCCCATGCTGGTAACCACTCTACAGTACTGCCTTAGACAGCGAGAGCTTAACTTCTGATATGGGGAAAGCTGAGAATGATATGCAAGATAACATTTGTTTCCTCCCTATATTTTTAATTAGAGCAATGCCATCTTTTTTTTTAATTTGTTTTTAACGTTTATTTATTTTTGAGACAGAGAGAGACAGAGCATGAACGGGGGAGGGGCAGAGAGAGAGGCAGACACAGAATCGGAAGCAGGCTCCAGGCTCTGAGCCATCAGCCCAGAGCCCGACGCGGGGCTCGAACTCACGGACCGCGAGATTGTGACCTGAGCTGAAGTCGGACACCCAACCGACTGAGCCACCCAGGCGCCCCGAGCAATGCCATCTTTTAAAGGACGCCTCTGGAGTACTTGATGACCACAGGAAGTGCATCTTAATCACATTCGCTGCTTTATTTTCAAACAGAAAATACACATACACAACATCTTCAAATGAACACGGAAGTAGAAATAAACCATTTAAAAGGTGTTCATACGGGGAATGTCTGGATAGAAAATAAGCATAACAGGAGCAGAAAATCTGTCAAATATGTGCCTCTAATAACGATTCGAAGCTATGCTTTTTCAAGTATGATAACTTAGAGTCTTCCTTTTAAAGTTTGCCCCAAAAGTATAATATAAAAACCTAGGAGGTATATAAGAAACCACAAGTACCCTAAACAAGCTTATCTTCAAAACTGCAAATCTTGTCCAGACACTCCTCTGTTTAAATACAATCAGTATCTCTGTTATTTATAGGATAAAATACAGATGTGTGTGTGTATCATATCATCCTTCCCAACGTGTTCCAAACCTGTTGTCCAACCTGTGCTATCACGCTTTACCTGGGAGCCTGAGCTCCTTAAGCTATTACCATTCTCCCAACAACCTGCCTTTTGTGAGGTCACCTGGCCTTTGAACATGTGGTTTTATGGTCAAGGATGCTCTGTCCTCTCTATCTCTGATAACCCTGGCTGTTTATGGTGACGACTTCTTCACCAGATGGAGCTCATCATGCCCTCCTCCTTGTTCCCATAGGATTTTGTAAATTCCTTTCAGAATTTGAAAGGAATTGTGTCATACCAAGTTTGAGGTTTATCTATCTGTCCCTGCACTACACTAACTTCCCTGAGTGTTGGAACTGTGACTGATCTCTCATCCCTTCAAGTGGATGCACATGTATGTCTCCTCCACTGCTGCAAGGCCACTGTGCACAGGAAGGACTGTTTGGCTCAACATCAAATGTTGGTATGCAGCACTGTCCTGACGCTCAACAAAAATATGTTGAATGAGTGAAAGAATGTTGTTATCATGAGCTATGCAATGTTAAGGGAAACAGTTTTGCCTTGAAGGGACCATATATTTCATGGTAGGTTTGCTCCTAAGAGTATTTGGAAAGGGAGACAACTTACCTCCTTCCTACTAAGGAAGTCCATCTTAATCACATTCGCTGCTTTATTTTCAAACAGAAAATACACATACACAACATCGTCAAATGGACACGGAAGTAGAAATAAACCATTTAAAAGACGTTTATACGGGGAATGTCTAGAACTGCTCAGTTCTAGGCTATGATCTTCAAAGCGCAGCTACTCTGTGGGAACACTGAGCTTTTCACTGTCAAAGTTCTCGTGGAGAACATCAGCCCTCACTACACACTGTCCAATGACCATATCTTCCATAGACGGAAGCTACCTGCCAAATTCTCCCCTCCTGCCAAGACCCTACTCTGATTCCAGATCAGGGAGAAATAAATAATTGGCCCTTTATCTTCTCTCCCCTCAGTAATCTGCTACTTACAGTAATAAACGATTCCCCAAATCTGTATCTCACTAGGAGATTAATATGAGAATGACAATGTAATTGAAAGTGCTTCATAAATTATAAAGTGCCTTGTTATGTTATGACTGTTATTGTCATCATTAACAACTCTAACATTATCTTGTTTTAAAAAAAAGATGGCCCCTTCTAATACTTTGATTTTGACATACTATGAGTTAAATTATAACCCATCATAATAAAGATGTTATGTCCCACCCTTTCTAATTTGATATGATAAGAAAGGCCTATACTCATCATTAAAAAACATTTTTTATACATCGAAGAAGTTTCATCTTTATTAATATCCTTAACACCTTTTTAGGAGGCCTTGTCCTGTAGTGATTGACAACTATTATTTCTTCATTAGTTTCCTCAATACTTTATTAGGCCAAGCTGTAATTTTTTTTTTTTTTTTTGCTTGCTCAACATCTCTAACTTCTAGCTGATCATCAGTAAACTGCATGGGATTCATGCCTTTTTTTGTTAGGCCTTTATTTGTTAGCCTAGTGATTTGGGGTAAAATATTTAACCTTCCTGAGCCTTTGTAAAAGACTTTTCAGAATACTATTTCTACTTTTCTACTTTTCTACTTATCTTGTTGATATATATACACATATACATATGTATACACATGTATACATATATATACATATATATGAATATACATATATATGTATGTATATGAATATATATATATATATATATATATATATATATGAATCACATCAAGTAATTTCACTTGTAACCTTTAAAATAGGCCCTGTGATGGGCTCCATGCTGGGCGTGAAGCCTACTTAAGAATAAAAAATAACAAATAACAAAATAACAAAATAGCAAGGCACTTAAATAAACTTTATAAGCTACTATGGTTAAATAAATCTTGGATTACATCTTTCTGGGCATGTGTTTTTGTAAAATTGATTTTATACTATCTTCCCCAATGTATCCATTTCTAAACTTGCTTCTTAATTTTTTTAAAACTAAATTCTTCCTTTATAGTCATCGTATTACTACCTTGTAATGTTCAATTAAACACACACACAATTAAAACAACAACAACAAAAACCTATGGACCAGTTCTGCAGTAGGTGTAATGAACCCTGATATTTTCTATTTTGCTTCACCCAAAACAAATGTTGGTGGTGATCCACAAACTGGTCCATGACTCACAGTTTGGAAAACACTACTCCATTAAAACACAACGAAAAAGGAACAAAACAAAACAAAAACAAAATGTAGCCAAGAAAAATAGAAATGATATATCCTCGGCATCATTTCTGGCAATTTCTTTCCAGGTGTCCATGATCTGACCAAGAGCACTTTTCACTGTGCTCTACTCGGACCACAATTTTTTATAACACAATCACTTTCAAATATTTTCTCCTTTTTCCGAACGTAGCCTCGTCTCACTTAATTCCCTCATCACCTCCTCTGAAGCTCTTCCAAACTTTCTAGCCAATTAGTTACTTCTTTCGTTCTCCCTTCCCTAACTCCCCTGATGTTACAGCTACCTCTGTTATACTTCTCAGCTGTTATTTTAATTGCTTAAATATCCATCTGCTGAACATACCATTTCTGTTACAATCATTTAAATGTCAATCGACTTGGTAAACTTTTATTCTCTATGAATTGACTGGAACTGGCTCAATTTCAACATTCTGACTGCCCTGTACAGGGTCTGACACACAGCAGTTCCCATGTCAAAGTCTGCTGAATAAATGTATTGATTTTCAAAGTTAATTGAAATATAAGGAACTGCCAGGGCTAAATGTTCAAACTACAACTCAGTGTGGTACATGGGTTCTCTAAAATATAGGAAATCTTGGGGCGCCTGGGTGGCTCAGTCGGTTGAGCGTCCGACTTCGGCTCTGGTCACGATCTCGCGGTCCGTGAGTTCGAGCCCCGCCTCGGGCTCTGGGCTGATGGCTCGGAGCCTGGAGCCTGCTTCCGATTGTGTGTCTCCCTCTCTCTCTGCCCCTCCCCCGTTCATGCTCTGTCTCTCTCTGACCCAAAAATAAATCAACGTTAAAAAAAAATTAAAAAAAAAATAAAATATAATATAGGAAATCTTATGGGCAAATCCATCTCTCGGGTCGGAGAGCTGAGTGGTGTCTCCTAGGCCCCATGCATTGTGGAGTGGTTGGTGCCCTGTGCTTCTCTTATCTAAACGTTATTCTAATTCCACTTCAAAATTTCTGTTCTTAATGATATCCCAAGGAGACTCTGAAATATCAACACTTTTCTAGGGATGGCCCTGGTCATGTGATTAAATTTTCACATTTAATGTGAAGTAGGGATTGGTAGAGTTTGCTCCTTATGACATACAACTTAAACAAATGTTCATAAACCTCCGTAAAAGAAATGAAAAAGTGGTACAGCTTAGCTTAACAATTGCGTTGTTTTAAAGTTAAGGTTATTGCACCAATCCATTATCATATTTAAAAATACATAGACGGTCCTTTTGTAAGCACAGACAAAAGCCGTATGTTATTAACATTTATTATTAAATACGAATAGAAATTCAAGGATGAAATGTTTGAAAAAATGTGTTATTTGAAAATAGCAGTAAAATGGGATTTTCAAAATAAATCCATGTTAACTAGGATTTACAATACAATATAAGCCTGTACTATTAGTTGTAATGCCAGGATTTGGAGAACTGGGCTGGCACATTAAATTTATTCATTTTCACAGCCTGCAGACATTTTAATGTCTGAGTAGCAATAAGAACAAATTACCTAAAAACTTTTAATAGTGTATAATAAATTAAGACTGAATGGTAATGCAAAAGTGGGTACAACAGGACAAAATTATGAATCTCATATAATGATCCAACAACACTTAAAGCGTGGAAACAACACTGGTATTCTGGAATATACGACCACGGTTGATCCTAATTGTTTCTCTCCTGTCAAAGAGAAATTGCGCATCAATCTCAAAGTATTGCAAACTGTTCATTACATGCAAATGGTTATGTTTTGCAGCCTTTCCAAGGGGACTCAAACTTCTTTATAAAAGGAGCCAGGCTAAATGAAGAGTTTCTCTGAGGACACTAGGTTTCCTTTAGAGTTCTTCATTGATCAGCAACAGAAATTGCCTCTGCCAATAAGGAGATACAAGTAAGGAAATGGAGGGGTGCACAGGACTAAAGGGAAAATCCAAGAATCCACCTTGGAAGAGCAGGACTCCAAAGGGTCCCCATAGGAGGAGTAATTTGTTGTTTTTGACCAGGCGTTCTCATTACAATGAATAAACTCCAACCTCATCACTTACCACAAAAAATTAATTACAAGCCTCAAGAAAAAAAAATAAGATTGGAAAAATCTTAAAAAATAAGATATTGTAAAAAATAAATATATTGTATTAAAATCCAAGCTCAGGACCTATGGCTAGGACCATGGATATGGTAAGAGAAAGGCTCTGGCAGAACCACCTTTAGGACTCTCTTGGCTGACTACTGATTTATTGTCCCACTAAAACTGCTCAGGTGCTCCAAGGGAACTGGTGGTAGTCTCAGTAAAAGCTGCTATACAGTCTTCAAAATGGCTAAGTCCACCGCACATTATTTAAGCGACTTTAAAACCTCTTTTGGTTTTCAATCAAACTCCTTCTCTTAATGCATGGAATTGACAGTTGACTTAAATAACAAGTCTGTTTTGATTACCTCTTTTTGTTACCATGACTTTCAATTTGTTTTATGAATGTGGCCCAAGTCCATTTCTCTATGATATCAAGTAACAAAGAATGCTTAAAGAGAAGGTAAAAAGGGCGCTCGGATTTTCATGGCAACTTAATACTCTATCTCCTAAAGCAAGAGTTAGCAAACTTTTTCTATAAAGAGCTACACAGTTAATATTTCAAGCTTCACAGGCCAGGCAGTGTCTACAACTACTTAACTCTGCCTTTGGAGCAACAAAGCAGCCATGGACGGTTTGTAAATAAATATGTGTGGTTGAGTTCCAGTAAAACTTTATTTACAAAAACAGGTAGCTGGAAGGATTTGGCCCCACAAGTTTGCTCTTAAGAATTTAATATTCCTAGGGCCAATATTAAGTGTAATATATATTGTATTAAAATCCACTTCATTGCAAGTACTCTGAGAGATATCAAAGGTGAGATATTTACTTCTAACAAAAACCAGTTCAATATTCCACATGAAGTCCTGGAGTTTATGGTAGCATATCCGTCCATTGTTTCAGTGTCTCTGAAATATTCCCCCAGTGAGTCTAAGTAAAATGAAAGTCTGAACCTGGACAAAGAAGGGATGAAAACTTGAAGGACGACAGAGTTATAAACTAAAATTATCTACTGAAAAAATGGTGAACCAACAAAGCTTTAAGGGGAACGTGCTACTATATAGATATGTGTTCATCTCTGATGTATCTATTTTTCTTTTCCCCATACCCCTGAATCTTTCCTATCAGTAGTGATCAGAATGACTTAGTACAAATTAATTGCCAGTAATGTTCTGTCAATTATAGCCTCACAAACGACTTTTAGAATTTGTTATTATGCTGTTTGCCAATAATCCTGGTCTCTGGTTTGTACCTATAATTTGGTTCTACAGTAGGAACATTTACCATTCTTATGACTAGATACCTGCTATTCAGCTTGATGAATAGTTCATCCTGAACCATCTCGTCCGTGAACAGGCCTCTTGTACTATAATTTGTCAATTTTATCATTTTTCAAAATTCACAACTTACGTGAGAACATTTTCTCACTCTCTCTATGACTTCCTCGTAGCTAGCTCTTTCCTTGGGCTGCCTTTCACAACACTGCTCTTTCCTGGTTCTCCAAGTCATGTTTTCTCAGTTGAGTTTGGGAATGATGGAAGTGTAACCGACGAGTGTCAAAAAGGACCAGAGTACACAAACAACTCCTGTAGAAAAAAGCACTCCCATTTCCCCTAGGCTAGTTTTATGGCTATCTGGTGTGTTTACACAGTTCCATGTGTTTCCACCTTAGCCTTAATATGCTACAATCATGGGGCTGTTAGCTTGCTAAAGGAAATGGGTTTCTTTGCCAACTCCGTATCCCTAGCAGCAAGCAAAGCCTTCCACTCAGTAGGCTCACACTAAATGTTTGTTGAGTGGATTCAGTTATTTATGATATGGTCAATGAGTAAGAGAATGGAGCCATCATATTGTTAAACTTTCGGCAAATATGAAAAAATCTCAAAGAATCTGTTCAAAGAAGAGGACGGGGCAGCTCACTATAAGGTAGAAGTTCTTGGATATGCGATGGAGCAAAAATGGAAGGAAGGACAAGTTTGGGAATAGTCTGCCCAATAATATGATGAATACAGAATTCTTTCATTTATTTCATTATTCGTTATATGAGTGTTATATGTTCTATATATGAAGAGATTTTTCTAAGTTTCAAGTATCTGTCTGTGACCAAGAAAGACAAAGTCCCTGCAAGGTTTACATTCTAGTTTCAAATATAGATAATAAATATGCAAACAAATATTGCAATTTCAGCAATTGACAGTATTATGAAGAAAGTGTGCATGCGTGTGTGTATGTGTGTGTGAGAGAGAGAGGGAGGGAGGGAGGGAGGGAGGGAGGGAGAGAGGGAGAGGGAGAGGGAGAGAGAGAGAGAGAGAGAGAGAGAGAGATTTCTTTAAGACAGGAGAAGTGACCAAAGGCATGTCTGAGAAAAATCATTAGAGCACAGATGTATATAAATAAAGGGAAGTGTACAAAAATCCTGAGACGGAGCGGGGACAGGGCACAGTGCAGGAGAACTGGAAGCTAGGGTAGAACCCTCAAGCAAAGAGAAAAGCAAATTTAATCATAGGAACAAGAATTAGAAGAAAGGGTAAGAAGCTATGTGAGAAGAAACAGCAAGAAGAACGTTCTCATTGCAAACTTTGGCACTTCATGAAAATTACTTATATTAGCATTAATGTTATGCTTCATCAAATAATAATTTCAAATTCACATCGCTTCTCTGTTGATGTGAGCTGTTTTTTTTTTTCAATTTGGAATTTGCAATTAGCATGCTTCACTTTTTATTTGTCGATTCTTACCCTCTTGATAATTTCTGACTCTGAGAATGTTTTTCATGCATTTTAAGCAGTTCTTTACTGCTCTGGTCATTACAGTAAGTTATAGTTTTGGTTCTTGCTTCTTCCCGATAATGTGTGGCAATCTGTCATCTCCTTAAACACGCCATGCCGGACAACAAGAACAAGCCATTGGAATTATCCAATTAATTTAATATACTTATTTTATGAAAGACACATTTGATAGGCAACACTTTAGAGCCCCTCTCTGAATTTCTGCACGGTGCCAAACTCCCAATAAATCTGTTATTTACTACTTCCGAAAAGACGCATAGGAGCCAAGAAGTTGTGGAGGAGTTTCTAAGCAGCAATAAAAGGCTAACAATATTTACGTAAGAATCGAGGGCCCAACTGTTTAACTGTATTGAGACTGAATTCTCCTGCCACTACCAGCTAATAACATTGAAAAGTTCACTTCAAGATATATTACCATGCTTCTACAACGCTGCAATCCTAAAGCAAGCAACGAGAGACAGATTCTCTTAGCAGTAAATGTTCATGCTGATTTTCTTAATGTTAGTGTGTGTCCTCTAGTCACAGAAACGGACACTCCCAAACAAAACTTTATTACTGCTGGGGAAATATAAAGGCCAGCAATAGTATAAATTTCTTAACATTGGGGTCCCAATGAAGGGCAACAGATGGCAGAAATTTTTACTCAAGTCATTCTTCCATCAAAGTTTCTATCAGCAGTTGAGTCCCAGCAGTGCAGCTATTAAGAAGCCGTCCAACTCACCAGCCAGCTGGTGAAATCAGCCCTGTAAAAGCCGACTGTATGGAAAGCATACTTGTCTTCATTTTGGCCTTTTACACCATATGCCTTTTTCTAGATAGCCTTTGATTTAATCCCTATGCATTCAGAGTCATTTATCTCCTATAAAGTCATCGGAGGGAGCAGATTACCAGTTAAGTATTAAAGTACCTGCAAAGAAAAATACCAAAACTCACTGTATAGGAGACCGTGTCACGGACCCATGCACATCCATTCAGCTCTCTCTCTGGGCAAGCCAATGGCTTTCAATAATGACACCTGCTGCTGGAGGCCTTTGTGGGCTGCAAACTGGGTGAGAAGAATTAGAAACCCTGGGTACTTCCTTTATGAGGAAGAAAGCATTTTCACAGACTCACTTGTCTCAAACTTTTGGGCAGGAGCTACCTAAGTCCAATGTGCTCTGTGAATCTAAACTTAGTAAGATTTGGGTCCTTTACAAAGTACTTGGCGGTTCTTCTCTCCATCACAAATAGCCAAGGTAAGGCAGAGCTGAAGAGGAGCTAAACTTAGCCTCTTAGATTCTTCTTTTTTGCCTTCTCTCCCCAACTCCAAGACACAGAGCCTGTTTTCTCCATTTATTGTCTCCTCCGAGAGATCACAGGGATGTTCTCATGCTGTAACTACACGGTTTATAAGTAATTTTCTATCTTCATGCAGGTTTCCAATTTGAGAAAAGGCAAAGTATATTCTGCGTAACTGGGACGTAAGTTTAGACTAAGTATTTGAGATTTGATGGTGAACATGAACATTCCAACATGGCATATCTAATCCATGCTGACTGTATCCTCAATCACAGTGAATTAAGTTGTATCATCATGTTACAAAATAAACAGTTTTAACTCAATTTCTTTACAGCAATATGTGTGTGTGTGTGTGTGTGTGTGTGTATAGTACATGTACAATATAATATATATTATGGAGGAGTAAAACACAGTAACATTGAAAGATATACCAGAAAATTAATTAACTTAACCTTAAAAAGATGATGCTTTGCCTAAGAACAGCAGTTAATTCGTGTCAAAATAACACGCTGCTGTTTTTCACACCTATGTTTGCTTAACATTCGTCACTCTAAAGCCTAAAAACTTTCATCTAAACAATCCCTCTTCTGTTTACTTCTTAAGCTGGATTTTAAACGGCATTTCTTAAGATTTCAAGGTTTCTTGCTTGCTCATGGCAACAATCTTTAGAAGGTGCTGTTAGTTTTTATTTAGTCATTTGTTAATGGGAATTTGTTTTTCTTTTCCCACCTTTTAGCTATTATGAATAGTGCTCCTGTGAGCATTCATCTACAGGTTTTTGTTTGAACACATGTTTTCAAATCCAGCAGTGAAATTGCTGGGTCCTGTGGAAATTTTCTGTTTAATTTATTGAGTAACTGCAGACTGCTTTCCAGAGCTGAAATATGGTCCACTGAGCAGCACTGCTCCAAAGAACAAACAGCCTCCATTTCCATTAACAGCAAGAATATTCCACTTTTTTAAATATCCGATCTAATGGCGATTTTGATCATTTCTACTGTAAACCTCAAGAATTTTCAACCCCATTAAATAACAGTCCATGTTTTAAAATTTACTTCTTTTTACTCTGGAATAAACTGTAAAGCTAAATGTTAGGACACATCATGATTTCCATTTTTCCTTTTTCATTCAAGGTACTTCCTGGTGCACCAATTCACGGTTACTATAGGAGTTCGTGTTATTTTCATAACTTTCTTTCATGGTGTTCAGCTCTCCCTTTGAAAACTCCCATTAACATTTCTTCTTGCTCTAAAATGAGTAGGCAGAAGTATCAGCTATCTGAGGACGATGTGCTTGGCTGGACTAGAATTTTCCTCGATTCCTAATCCAAGAGCTGTCCTTTGAGAAAATGTCATAATTCATTAAAAAAAACAAGGTTTAGTGAAATTGCCAGGTTGTTTAATCTGCATTTCCGACGTCTGGGGACAGTAATTAAGTGAATACATTTGTGTTTTTATAGATATAGGCTAAGCACTTATGAAGTTATAATAATATCTTTCATTTTAATGAGCAATTATTTTGGGGAGAACGCAATTCTAAGTGCCATATGCAGATTGCACTTCTATTCCTATTTAAGAGAAGAGACAGCAGAGGCATGGAGAGACTTAAGACACTTTTCTAAGATTCTGCAACTATTAAGCTAAAGGAGCTAGGATTTGAACCAACACTTTCTGAATGTGCCTTCCAACCTCTTAGCCAATCTTCAAAACTTTTATCAGAGCCTACCTAATGTGGCATGTCAATATTTTTGTGGGTAATATAACTTTGCACATGCACTCAGTTACTGCTTGTGGCATGAATATAGAAGAAGAGGCACAAGTAATCGAGTGAATGTATTAACAAGTGAGTTTTTAGTGGCATATAACACAATTGATATATTCTCATGAAAAACATGTAATTTTTTAGAACATGTAATTACATGAAAAACATGCGATTTTTCTACGGTGGCATAAAGAAAGTTTTGGAATATCTTGAGAAACATGGATTCATATATTTAATTTTATTAACTTGTCACAGAGAAAAAAATCATTGAGTTGCACAGAACCAGACCATCTTTCTGGTGTTGGCAGTCATTTTATTTTGAATGACAACACCAAGAGTCAGTAGGACACTGATCTTTTTTTTTTTTTAAGTGAATGAGTGAAATAAAATGCAGTTTGATAGAAATACATAAACGCTTACAACATTGTACATTCTTTTTATTTATTTCATATCTAGACGTGATAGTGTTGCTAAACCTTCTACATATGAGGCTTTAAATCCCCATGTACCGCTGTATATATCTGTTTAGTATATGGGCTGCTTGGTTGATTTTCCTCAAAGCAACCATTACTGGTCCATGCCAACAAATCTCTCTGCTCCTAACAGGCACCATCAACATTCTGTTTCCTAAAATAACTTCTTAGCAAAAATTTAAACTCTTTCTCCTAATTGTTATTCCTCAGTTGACAACGATTACGGCCAAGAGAGCTGAAATTATCAGAGCTTCTTTGTGTCCTACTAACGGTGGTGCCTTACAGAGTCTTTCTGGACTCTTTTTCTGAGACTTACCAGAATGGAAGGATAACCCCAGGCATCTTATGTATGTGCATGTGCATGATCTTGGAGCTTTCTTATCACCAGGGGGGAAAACACCTTAACTTTTTAAAGGACTTGCAATATCATTCACAGTTTCTTAGCTAAAAGAACTTTTCCCTGGACATCCAGAATTCCCTTCCATGTTTCATGTAGAAATTGAGTCAAAAACAGTCTAAATAAAATAGTCATTTTAAAAAAGTCCTCCAGTTAAGGGAAAGAGTTTTTAAAAGATGTTTATACATTTCAGTTAAACCACACTGTCAAGAACTGGGGATCTTAAGACACTCTAAAGCATTTACCAGCATTACACAGTTGCAAGAGTATATACAAGTAAATGTACTAAAAGATCATATGACATCAATTAGCAGCTTCTAGCCAAGCTGGAGTAACAGACAACAGATTTAACTTATTGGCTAAAAGCTTGATAAAATGGACAGAATGTACGAAGTGATGGCTGTGAAGCCATTATTTACCAGGCAATGACAGATACAGATCTTTGAGAAATTAGAGACAAATGACGTGAGTCTACATTTGCTCCAGCTTACTGTCTGAAGAGAAATCAAGGCTGTGACAAAGGATAAGAAACCATCACAAAGCTAGGAGGGCTCCCTGAGTTGATGAGATGAAGCTGGGACTCCTTGGAGTCCAAGGTGGCTACGGGTCACAGGGCAGAGTACCAAATAGGAGATAGATGCCGAGAGAGAGAACACTGGAGACCTAGAGAGTTCCTTTCCAGTCTACAGCTGAATCCTGATCAGCTGGCACATGTGAGGAAACTACACATGACTAGGGAGAGAGCTACACAAAAAGATTAAAGTAACAGTCACCAGACCTCACAAATGGCTGGAATAGTGCCTGTTCCTGCCAGCCACAGTAGAAAACTTCATCATTCACAGGGCATCAGAGACCATACTCAGAAGGGTTTTGTCTCAGTAGTGGGTCACTGGACTTAGGCTGCTCTGCTCAAAACTCACCAAGTCTCAAAGAGAGGTGCTCAAAAGATCAAATCGTTGCCAATAAACTAACTGTGTCCCAGAACAAAGGTCGAGAATCTTTATCTGCGCAAAAATATGAAGCACTCAACAAGTTAAAATTCACATCTGGCATCCAGTGAAAATTACCAGTCATCCAAAGAAGCAGGGAAATAACACCCATAATGAAGAGAAAAATTAATTGGAATCAACCCAAAATAGACACAGATGATACAATTACAAGACAAGGACATTTTAACAGTTGTTATAATTGTATTCCACATTTTCAAAAAGGTAGAGGAAAGAGTGATAAGTTGAGTAGAGACATGAAAGATGTTACAAGACCCAAATCATACTTTGACAATGTGTTGAATCACACAAAACAATAATGTCTGGGGTTGAAAAGCTACACTAGATGGGATTAACCACAGATTAGGCATAGCAAAAGATTCGATGGTCAATTTGACAATATAAATCATGTAAAATGAATTACACAGGAAAAAAGACCGAAAATAAAAAGGAACCGAACCTTCAAACTAACGCCTTAAAAATTCCACATCTGAGGAACATTAAAAACCCATATTTGCCAAGAAGCTTAAGAGGCCTCAAGAACAAGAAACATGAAGAAAATTATACCAAGGCACATCATAAACCAATTTCTCAATTTCCAAAAGCACTCCCTAATCAGCCTTCCGTATGCTAATCGCCATCTCAGAGGGGGCTTCCCCAAAGATGCTGACCTGAAATATGTACCAAAATCCATATCCAAACAACCACTCCCTGAGGAGTAGAATGGAAGTATACACACACTTGCGCATTGCTTTATTTTTTATAGTGAGTGTATATATTTTTAAATAATAAAACCAGATTAAAATATATAACGACTTGTATAGGGTATCTCTGGCAATGGCAAGAAGTTTAACATCTCCTCAATGGCACCTTTGTGACACATATTTTAGAGACCTAGGGATGCTGCAGGAGCCCAAAGTTTACTTAAGTGCTATTACAAAATGTATTTTCTGTATGATGGCAGATTGGAAAGCCGTGCGTTTCTTCTATCTCCAATGCCAATGCTGATGTATATACAAGTTTGATATACATATAATTACAAAAGATTTTAAAATTATTCACGCCATATGTTTACATTGCCTACATATGAGTAAGTGCTTGCAAGCTTACTTTATTAATATCAAAAGGTATTTTTGCCAGGCAAAAAAACTATTTGAGAATAGAGAACTGTAAATTTGAATATGATACTGCTTTTATGAATCCAGCCACAATTCAAATCTGCTTGACTGAAAATTGGTACGTGAACAATTTGAGCTAAAAAAGTTGCAAAAAGTACTTAAGACTTGGTGTAATAAACTCAGTATATCTTGTACCTAAACTATATATTTTATAACCTAAGTTATAACCTCCAAAATCTAATTTATCTTTATTTGCACACTCAAAAGACACAGCAACTTGAAAATAAACTATACGCTGGTTATAATCCATATGTTGCGTTTCCATTAACATAAGCCATAAAAAAGTCAATAAGTACCACCAATTAACTCTGCATTGTTTTGGCCTCTGGACTATCTCAGAAGGCATTGTGTCAATAGAATATATACAAATATTGCTACATCACCACAATTGTCTCTAGGGAAACAGAACTATACTTTTATCATGATGGATATTTCCAGAACTACATTATTGCTAAGTCTACCACAGGTTCTCCTCCTGGACAGGATTCAACATAAGGCAAAAACACAAACTACCCCAAAGCCACAGGACACCCTGCTGCAAGATGCTTCCCTATATCACAGGTTCAATTATACCTTGCAGTTCATCAGATAAGCCAGTTATACCTAGGCTAACTCTCACCTTGAGACAAGTAGTCCACAGCACAGTCTCCCAACATGGTCATTACAATGATGCTCTGTATGTGTAGTGATCACAACAAAAGTCAGGAATTGTAAATTGCCGTCATCCTTCACAGCCTGAGCTTAAAGCAGCTAAAAAGTTGTGATATTGTGGTGAAGATAAAGACAGTCTGAAAAAAGAGGTCTCAAAACCTTACCTTAAGACACCATTTGTATTTGGCATGTTCCCAATTCTCAGGAATTTGTGTCTTTTTGAGAAACTGTTCAGCTTCTGTTAGCCATTGATTGAGTATCTTCATATCATAATGAAACCGCCGCCACTTTTCCACAGATCTGTCAAATCGCCTAGAGGCAAAAATATGGATCAAGTAAAATAAATAGATTATACCAATTATATGGACATAGCATGTATGTTTTGCTACATTGGCAAGGATATTATTTTGATCGGTTCTCACATTTGTAGATTTCAGTTTCAATTAACAGAGGTAAATGATACTGAATAAAAAGGATGAATTAAAATAAAAGGCTATATATTTTCCCTTCAAAATCAAACACATTTCTTGACTGAAACAAAGCTAAAAACAACAATTATGGAGTATTAACATTTTCTTCCCTATTAGCATATTTAATTTGTAAAAAAAAAGTTCCAGGAATTTAAAAAGTATATTAGCATCTAATAAGTATTTCAAAGATAGAAAGAGGGTCAATGTCAACATAGGTTTTGAGTCAAAATCAAATTATCTCATGAAGCCTACAAATTTGGTATTACTTCTGATATGAAAGAGTTTATTCATTAAGGTCCTCAAGCATCCAAGATGACAGATGTAACTTACACCGTCAGATCAGATATAAGCAACCAGCTAACTCATAGACTCATCTAAACCAGGTGATGAGTGTCGTCTTCCTTTAATGTTGTTTTATTGCATCTGCTAACATTTTCACCTGAATGGTGAAAGAACTTAGTGTAAGGTATTGTGCTATTATCCCACGAGAAAAGAATATTAAGAAGGAAGTATTTGGTCATGTTCCAGTCACAGAAGTGACTGAGGCAGAAATGAGTCAGGGCTGTATGTTTATCCTAAGACAGTTGCACATAAGAACCATCAGTATCTTTTCAGGTGGGATCCTGATATTCATATTTTTAAAAGCACCCCAACTATCCTAATGTACAGTCAAGGTGAAAAATACTCTGCAAAGTAAGTTTTAAAGTCTTATGGGGCTTATGAACTAGTGGGTCTCCTGGGGCCTGTCCAAACAGGTATTTGCTGTCATGAAACCAAAACCATCCTGAAGGTTCTTGGCTGTGGGGCTGCCTCAGAGTGCAATAAGCCTGTAGAAGTTCTAGGAAGTCTGCTCTTAAAGTTTCAATGGGTTATAATTTTGAATATCTCAACATCTTTTCAGGTCTGTACCTCCATTTAGGAACTATAAATTATTTTAGAACTGAGATAATACCCCAACTCCCTCTTGTTTTTATTGGGAAGAGAACGGAATTAAGATTTCTTAACCGTTAATTATAAGCCAGGCAGCGGGCTCTGAGTTTTTACTTATTCTTGGATTCCTGCAGCACCCCTGCACTGCAACAATTATTGTTCCCATTTTCTACCAGAGAAAAGTAAGAGGCTGCGCAGCCTGCCAAAAAGTAAACAGAGTAAGATGCCAGAAAGGGGATTCTAACTCGGATCTCCCTGGCTTCCATCATGCCCGTCACGGTCTTCCAGTTTCTTTCGTGGGATTTCCTTTTTTCAGGATGAAGCCTTACCAGTTGAATAATTCAAAGAGATAGTTGTAGGATTTTTGTTTCTTTTTATCTTCTTTATTGTCTTCCAAATATTTAATAACGCATCTACAGCTACATTGCATTTTATCAGATACCACATTTAATGATGAACTCTATTTCTTACGTTAAAAATATCTAAAACAGTATCTTGTTAGCATTAAAAAGTCAGCCAAAGGCAGCCAAAAGGGGTAATCTGTAACTCTAGCTAGTTTAAAGGAATGAATTCTGCCTTTCATAATTAAGGGCTTTCTAGAGTTGCTCAAATATGGTATATCCATCAACCTCAAAATGACGTTGGAAATATTTTGCATGTTTAATCATTATTTTGTTTGCTTATATTTTTGGCTCTATCTAATACACAATAAATGACTTAAGGGTACACCATAGGCATTTATTTCCTTTAACAGAAAATTGTACACTGCATCCGTCTTCTAGACACATCACTACAGTCAAAGTTGTGGTTAAAAGAGAATCTAAAAAGCCATGAGGCATAGTTGGTACTGTCCCATCTTGGTGAGACTATAGTTGATTTTGACTTTCCCCGTATAGTTTTCCATGTTGTTAAGTGTTTCTACAACATGCACTTCATACTTTGATACTCAGAAAAATGCAGTAACTTCCAAGTATTTCAAAAGGCAGGTTCACACGCTAACGACTACCGCCTGCAACACTCTTCCCACTACCAGAGCCCGAGAAACAGGCAGAAGTAACCAGAGCACACAGGAGTTGACATTTGGTCACAAATTACCATTCTACCTCTATAGCAGCCATCGGTCTCCCTCCTACTTTGCTTTGCTTCCCCCTACCCCACCACCAAAATCAGCCTCTTGCTGACTCTTTTCAGCTACCGGCAGGTGGCTGTTCTCCCACGTGTCCTCTAAATACCAACTTTTCATTCTAGGCTGCTTCACAGAGGTGTCCCTCCACCCATCACCGCGCTGGAGATGACCACCTTCTACTAGGTTCCGCAAAGCCTCCTCCCCTTCCAAGCCCTGTTCCTTTCCAGAGATCATCTTTCCACAAGATTCTCAAAAGAAGAAAACCCTAAGGGCCCATAGATCCTAATGATCACAGTACTCCTGGCTCTGCAAGGCAAAGCCAGAGGTAGGAAGAAAAGGGAAACGGGCTGTGGGCCCCTGCTCATAGTCTTACAGCCTTGTTCCAGACCCACAAAAAATGAGACAGGATGGACTTGTCAGCCACACAGGGCTCTCTGTGGTTCCCCAGGCCCTGCTGCTGCCTCAGGCCTGTATGCCTTTGTACATCAGTACCTTATTCTTGAAACGCCCTCTTTCCCCCTCTCTCCCTTTCCCCCCAACTTCTGCAATCCAAACTTTTGGATTAAAAGACTTGGTTTGAACTACTAACACTGTCACTTTGCAAACATCTAAATCTAGAGTATTCATTATGGCCTGCACACACTAAAACTTTGAAAACTGTAAAGTTGATTTAATTTTATTGTTAAAATTAATGTTAAAAAATGAGTACGTCTATTCAAACAAAATATTAAAGAATAAAAGCATGCACTTTACACGTGACGGCATTTAATGCGAATAATAATATTTTAAACTCCATTTCAAGCATTGCATAAAATTTTAAAATATACTTTTCAGCATTTTAATATGTGTTGTTAACAGCAAAGTCTAAATCTATTCTTGAATTTACTATGTAAAATTTCATTTTTTATCATGACTGCTTTTAAACTTACACTCTTACCCACCGAGGAAAATTCTCAATGAATATATATAAATTGTTCTAGCTTTACAATGTTACATTTATAAATTTCATCTCTAATCAGTCACTAGGCTCTTATCGGACTGCCCAGGATGGAGGAAAAAGGCAGCGACAACTAGAAACACAGAGAGATATTAAAAATACCATTCAGGAAAATAAATATAAGTTTTACCCTCTACATTATTAGTTGGGGGGGGGGGGAATTTGGTTGTTTTTTTTTCCCCTGGCAGTAAGAGGAAATGTAAAACCAACTAAAAAAAGGACAGAAATGTCAGTATACACATATGGATAATCAATCAAGTGATTTTAAAATTTTGCAAATATTAAACTTCTCATTCACTATGCAAGCAGTATTTAAAATTACACTGCTGCTTCATTTATGTGCAGCATAACTTATTTCCTGCTGTTCTAAATCAAGTTAGTCAGATTATTCTCGAGCATAAATTACATTTACGGAGTAATTTAGGTACTTTGGGACCTACTTTAACACTTTCAGGTCATTAAGGTGGTGCTCAATTCTATGAAATAGATTTAAATAAATAATATCCTAGTCGCCTTCTGACACATCCATTGTGGCTTCGTACTTGGGTCTGCTAACTCAGCATTAGGCTGTTGATTGTTTCTTCCTACATATTTCATCTTTGATGAGGTGAGTAGGAGGTACCTCCACTAACGTCTCATGGTTCAAACTGTAGGTGTTGATAAATAAAGTTAAATTAGTTCTTTGTCCCAAATCATGGTACCTTACTCGTCCCCAACCACCACAACCACCCCCCCCCCGCCGCCGCTTTCCCAGTAATACAATTATGTAGTAAAACCTAAGAATGCTAGCACTTACTGTTTTTTTCTTTTCTACAGAACCTGACTTACTCTGAGGAGCGCTCCCACGGCTCTAACTTGTCCTACCCCCCTGATACCCCTTTTATTTTTCTCTCCTAAGACAATGCCCAAGATTTCTAGGCTGAAGTATGTCCTCTCATGCCTATTTGTTAATATACTGGACCCAGGTCCATTCATGCATAATTAGACCCTACTCCAGCTTCCTGAGTGTCTGTCTCACTGCAAACACTCGCTGGATACATGCTTGTACCTGGACCCATGATCTCACCTCCTCAAGCAAACAGAGCACGGTGGTCACACTGCCGAGGCTGGAATTCTGGCTTCACAATTTACTGTGTGGCCTTGGACAAGTCAGGGACCTCGCTGAAAAGTAAGTATAAAAGTAGTTCCTACTTTTTCCCAAAGGTTAATTGTGAGGGTGAAATGAAGGAATGTATTTAAATTTCTCAGAACAGTGCCTGGCAGTGTTCGACAAACAGTTGTAGTAGTTGTGGGTCTAATTATTCTGCCTCTGTTTGGCTTAGATTTTCAAATGCAAAGCAAATCACCAATATAAATTCCAAGACATGCCAGTGTCTCTTTGGTGGGGGTAATTCATTATCCAGTTCATGGAAGCTGAATCACGACTCTAGCATAGAATCCATGGTTTCCCATGTCTGACCTGAACCACACTATATGTATTTTTGAAACACCTTTTATTGTGAAACAATATAGAGAAGGATACATATAATCCCATGTTGCCATCACCAAAGCCAAGAAATTAAAAACAAATTTCCAGTAGTCAGAACCCATCTTTAAGATAAACATTTTTAAATTTTTTTTAACGTTTATTTATTTTTGAGACAGAGAGAGACAGAGCATGAACGGGGGAGGGTCAGAGAGAGAGGGAGACACAGAATCCGAAGCAGGCTCCAGGCTCTGAGCGGTCAGCACAGAGCCCGACACGGGGCTCGAACTCATGGACGGCGAGATCATGACCTGAGCTGAAGTCGGACGCTTAACCGACTGAGCCACCCAGGCGCCCCAAGATAAACATTTTTAAGTTTATTTATTTATTTTGATAGAGAGACACCCTGGGGGGGGGAGGGAAGGAGAGAGAGAGAGAGAGAGAGAGAGGAGAGAGAGAGAGAGAGAGAGAGAGAGAGAGAATCCCAAGCAGGCTCTGCACGTTCAGCACAGAGCCCAATGTGGGGCTCTGGAACTCACAAAACTGTGAGATCTTGACCTGATCCAAAACAGACAGTCAGACACTTAACTGACTGAGCCACCCAGGTGCCCCTCCAGTAGCCAGAAACCCTCTTGAACTGCCTCAATCACTACTCCCTGCTACCTCCACAATTTAATGTCCTTCATTAACTTAAATCATTCCCTTAGAGCTTTGAAATTTAAATAAGCCTCCTTAACACTGGAGTTTTTGGTTGTATATGCTTTTGAAAATTTATAAATGCAACCATATAATATGTATTATTTATATGAGGGTTTATTTGCTCAATATTATACTTTTTCCCCTTTTCTCCCCACAAAGTTATACTTTTAAGATTTTTGTTAAAAATGTTTAAATGTAATTAATCAAAAATATTTCTTTATTCATTGTTGTATAATATTCTTCTGCATGCTTTTTAAAACTGTTAATACATATTTAGGTGTTTCTGGTTTGAAGCTATTATAATGCTGCTATGGACATTCCTGTACCTATCTCCTGGAATGTGTGCACAAGCATTTCTGTGGAGTATATACCTAGGACTGAAACTGATGAGCCACAGGTTATGTACATCTTTAATGCGACAAAATACTACGAGATGGTTTTCACTCCTAGCATAGTAGCATATGAAAGTTTACACTCCCCTTTGCAATTTACAGTCCAAGAGCAAGTGTATGAGAATTCCCAGGGCTCCACGTTCTCACCAGCAAGTGGGACTGCCAGCCTCTCAAATCTCAACCATCCGGGTCATACATGGCGATATTTTAGTTTTAATTTGCAAGCTCTGACTTCTAGTGGGGCTGGCAAATTCCTTCTGTGTTCACTGGCCATTTGGATTTCTTTGTGAAAATGACAAAAGTCTTATGTTAATGTGAGACATAAAACACATTTGCTATGCAGTATAAGTTGATCACTCTGGAAACACCATCCTAAGATATAAAACACTGTCAGCAGCCCACAAGCCCTCGTTGTGCCCCCACCCCCTCACTTTTCAAGAACTCCTCTCGGTTTTCTATCATTGTCTGTTCTTAAAGATTTGTAGGAAATCTTCAATTATGGACGCACGTACTTCATCAGTTATTTGTGTGTTCCCAGTAACTCCTCACACGCTGTGGCTTTCGGTTTTACACTCTCAATGTTGTCTTTTGATGTACAGAAGTTATTCATATAAAACATAGTCTTGGTGTATTATTTTCAATTCTGATTACTGCTTTACATGTATGTCTAAGAAATCTTCCTCTATCCAACATTCATTAACATATTCCCTATTTTCTTGCAAAAATTGTATTAATTTGCTTTTTCCCATTTACCTTGGTAATCCTCCAGGGTTTTATTTTCATGTATAGTGTGAACTAAGATGTGTGTTTTCTAAACAGGACATTTTATTTTATTTTATAAGGTAAGACGTGCATAGGGAACAAAATAATGGTGTATGGTGGAAAAACAAAAATGTGTGCAGTGAAAAGTAAGTCTCTCCTACTCGATTCCCTCAATTCAGCTAATTCTGCTCTCACTGTAAATACAAATTTTATAATTTGAAATATTTCTAGAGCAGGGCAAGGGAATACAGATACATTGACATAAAGTAATAGATTTTTCATTCAGTTTTATTATTTTCAGTATATCCATTGCTAGTATTTTTAAAGCTCTGGATTGACATTTTATTTTGTAATATAATACCCTTAATCCTGTCTATGTTGTGAGTCTGGTTCAGGCTACAAGCCACTTTGGAATGGTACTCTGCTCTTAAGTTTTTTTTACAGTGACTATTATACTTGAGTTTAGCAACCCATTCTCATGCCTTTATTCCCTCTCTCCACTGCTGAAATTCCACACATTTTGTTTCTCTGGTTTCTGATAGTAAGTTTTCATTTATTGCCATACGAGTAAACAGAAAAGATGGACTTTATTTGAACTAGCTCACCAACATCAACACTTAATGTGACCTCTTTCCAATCACAAAGGACTCTTTTGCCATGTTTAAAAGTCGGCATATTTTTTACTCAAAGAGAAATCTCGTTATTATAGGTGAGCCTCTTGGATTTCCTGCCTGGACATTCCCCTACAGAATCTCCTTAACTTTTAAAATTTCAACTAACATATACACCAGAGATTGGCAACTTTCTCTATAAAGTTTTCTGAAGTAAGTATTTAATTAATTAGTTAATGAATTAATTTTTAAAGTTTCTTTATTTTGAGAGACACAGAATGCGAGCCAGCGGAGGGGCAGAGAGAAAGGATAGAGAATCCTAACCAGGCTCTGTACAGAGCCCAACGCTGGGCTCGATCCCATGACCATGAGATCATGACCTGAGCCGAAATCCAGAGTGCAGGCACTTAACCGTCTCAGCTACCCAGGCACCCGACGAGTAAGTATTTTAGGCTTCGTTGGCCAAGTGGTCTTTGTTACAAGTACTCAACTCTGCCACTGTAGCTTGAAAGTAGCCACACACTGAACAGAAGCAAAGGGGTTTGGCTGGGTCCCAACCAAATTCTACTTACAAAAACTGGTGTTGGGCCAGACTTAGACTTTACCTACCCTTCATCTACAAAGTGATTAGCACATAGTTTCAGGTTCTGGCCTTTACCTAAGTTCTTTATCTGGCTGTTTTTTTGAAGCCTCAAATATGACATGTTAACAATCCCTATTTTCTCCTCTTAATCTTTACTTGTAATTTGAGTTAATCATTTCCAAGCTAGAAATCTGGAGGTCATCCTTTACTCATCTCTTTGTTTCTCACCATGCTTGTCTCTATATCCCACCAATTCTACTTTTCTTAATTTCTTTTATTTATTTTGAGAGAGAGAGAGCATGTGTAGGAGCAGAGGAGGGGCAGAGAGAGAGAAACCCAAGAAGGTTCCACACCACCAGTGCAGAACCTGACGTGGGGTTCGATCTCACAAACCATGAGATCCTGACCTGAGGCAAAATCAAGACTTGGACGCTTAACCTAAATCTGAGCCACCAAGGCGCCTCTATATCCCACCAATTCTAAATCAGAAGTGACTCCTGAATTTGGCCTCTTTGGTCTAGCCCCACTGACATGGCCTTTGTTGAAAGCCCCTAATACCTTTTCCTCTCCATACCCCGGCTCATCTTTCCCTATCATCCATTTCTCACAATTCTCTAATCTATGTCTACACTGCCATCCCTTTTTCCTTTTTGGTTTTGCCACATAAATTCACACAGATTACAACGTATACTACACTTCAAGACATTGAGTTGTCTCAAAACTTCCATAACAACCTAAATTCTGTTTTTACTCTGGGTCTTTTGCTATATTTTAGATTGTCTCTGCTCCATAATGTCACTTTATTCTGTGAAGCCTCTCTCCCCTGAAATAAGTTACTCCATAAGAAAAGTTTCCCCCCTCTGCAAAAACCTCTGTTAAGATTCCACTTCATGTCCTATAGGGCACCTCGGGGGCTTCGTCTGTTCAGTGTCTGACTCTTGATTTTGTTCAGGTCATGATCTCTGGGAGTTTGAGCCCCACATGGGGCTCTACCCTGATAGCATGGAGCCTGCTTGGGATTCTCTCTCTCTCTCCCCCTCTCTGCTCCTCACCCACTTGCTTGTGCTCTTTCTCTCTCAAAAATGAATAAATAAACATTAAAAAATAGATTTTTACCTCATGCTCTAATTGTGGGTTTATAGACCTATCTTTCCCCAAAGAATCTGAGCCTCCTACAAAAAGGAATATGCCTTATTCACCTTTGAATTTCTAGTACCAAGCAGTGTTCCTGGCACATAAGTGTTTAATATATTTGTTAAATGAATGAATGAATGAAAGGATTCATGAGTAATTTGCATGGGCTCCTTATATCTTCTATTTGGGAGCCATGAGGTTTGGGTAATCCATTTTACCTTGTTGAATCCAGTTGTCACATAAATAAAGCAAGGATAATATTGTCTACATTACATAGCATTTTGATGAGAATGAAAGCACACTGAAAGCTATAAATAACAATAACATTTTGGTATTTTGTTATCAGTAGCAACCCATGTTAATCTGCACAATTTATAACATTCATACAAAATTTAGAATTAAAAAAAATCTCACTCTATATCAGAAATCATCTTGCAAATAAGTCAGTACATTTCCAGAGAATTGTTGCTCTAATAGAAAACACAGGATGACTTTTAAATATAGATAGTTTAGGAAGCTAAACACCATCCCGTAAAAAAAATTAATACACTTGGACAAAACTTGCCAAGGACTAATTTAAGTATGAGGATGCATAATTACTTAAGAAGTATAATTTTTTAAATGGGAGTGTTTCAGACTACAGTGATATTGATAAAATTCACCTTATACTCAAGAACTCAATAGTGTTACTTTATGTTTTCAGCTATTAATCTAGTTCATTTATTAATAGTGTAACTTTAAATACAAGAATGTAGGGACACCCGGCTGGCTCAGGCGGTACAGCATGTGACTCTTGATCTCAGGGTTCTAAGTTTGAGCCCATGTTGGGGGTAGAGATTACTTAAAAATAAAATATTTAAAATAATAACTGTAAAGTTAGATAAATGCTAATTACATTACTTGTAAAGCCTCACACTTTAGTTTATCACGAATAATATGTAAAGAAATCTTAAAGTTCTTTACAATTCTAAAGAAGTTTTTAAACTTTATTGATCTCTTATTGGGCATGCATCTCTGAATGGAACCTAAAATGGGCACTGTAGTAGCCACTTTTTCCTACAAGTAAGAAAATCTGTGGAGGAGGAGGTGAAAAGAAAACTTCATTGATAAGCTTGAGTCATCGTGAAAAAGTGAAGACTTTTAGAACTGTAAATATACAACACATACACACACTCACACACACACACACACACACACACACACACAAATCAGAACTTGACCTAAGTACATATAAGAGTGATGGAAGCCTTCAGGAAGCATATTATTTTGACTTAGTAGCAGACACCATAAACATCCCTGGGATAAATTTATAAGTAGTCAAATACATAAGACTCCATACTTTCACCTACCCTTGACGTCTGATTATTTAATTTGCTAATTATAAGAAGAAAAGCAAAAGTGTCTCTGGTATTACTAAATGTCTCTGGTATTCCACAAATCTCCTTTGCCCTTCTCTTTTATAAACATCTTTGTCATAGTACCTAGTCTCATCAGGCCAATGAGAGTGTAAAGGGTGCAATTTTTGACAGTTTTGTCATGGCGGGGAAATATTCAGGGTATGCTATTCCTGCACTGGTTCTGAAAAAAGGCAATGTAGGATTATGCTAATATTAACCTAAAAATTCTGCAATTTCAATGTCTTGATTTGGCACAATTAGCACCCTGTAAAAATACCCAAAGTGGAAAAAATAGTTTGCTATTATGAGCTGTAATGTTACCTCTTATATTAGGATCTTTTAAAGAAATCAACAAAAGAAATTGATTCAGCAGTCTAAATTAAATAATTTAAATTTATTAAAAAGTTTAAGGTAACATTCTTTCTGAGGACTTGATATATTCATGGATCTCCTTGACAAAATGTGAGCATTTAATTCACTCCTAATTTACATATCTCCTAGTATATAGTCCAAATAAAGATGATACAGTGTTTGACATCATAGCTTTTAATCTTATGTGAATTTGTGAGCTAGAGAGAATATCCAAAATAAGGATGTCTTTCTCTTCATTCAAACACAAACATATGTAACTCATGTAGGAACTTTTACCTAGAAACAGCAGCAAAAGCAGTCACCCCCACAGATACTTACTACGTACCCTACTAAGTTTTCAGATTCAACAGAGTATTTAATATTTTCACAACAGCATAGGGTGGGTACTACTATTATATTTTCCAGACAAGAAAACTGAGACTTTGGGAGGTTAAGCGACTTGTATATTTCCAAGGAGGAATCCAAGGCAATACCAGAGGTGAATACCACGCGTTAAGAGTGTACATGGTTTTTTTAAGAAGTGTCATTAAAATTAGAAAATACCACACTATCTCACAGAAGACAAGAAATCCGACTTCTCTAACACACTGTCCCCTTGGGCATAAATCACGTTGTTATTGTTTGGCTCCATACTTTTATTTCTGAGCATGATAAATCTTATATTTTAAAAGTAAAGGATTCATAAATGACCTGACCTCTAGTTTAAACAACCATTTCTCAAACTAATATCTCTTCCTCCTAGTCACTTCTCATTACATAGCATGACCTCTCACATCACACTCTCCAATCAAATAGAATTTAACTTAATGTTCCATGAACATCCTTCAGGGTTCCTCATCTTTGTTGTTTGCTTGTTTTCTTCATAATATGTCTTGTGTCAAAATATTATTTCTCCTAGATTCTCTGCCAGACACAACTTCTCCCATGACAAGCTTTCTGATGCTCTTAATTAGAAGCAATCTACCCTCTCTCTGTACTTCCCCAACACTCTTTTTGTCCTGCTTTAAAGAATTTAGTCCGTTCTAATTTATATTGATATCATTACCCCCAAACTATAACAATTGTTCTCTAAGGGTAGGAACTATGTTGAATCACCATTTTTAACTTCTGTAACAAGTACGCATAAATACTGTTGGACTTAATTTTTGCAGATTTAAAATTAATTAACTGAATTAATTTTCATACATACAATTGATATTCATTTTGAATTATTATTATACCTTTTAATAGGAAAATGTTCTGTAGATGAGAAATCCCACACTATCACCTGGCAAAAAGGGAGACATGGTTTTCAATTTAAAGCAAGTCATAAAACAAGGAGGTTGTACAGCATATGAAATATGAAGATGGGCAAAGGGGAGTTAGAAATTCTGCTTTATTGCTTTGTAAAATTCAGCAAGTGATTTAATTTTTTTAATTTCAGGACTCTCATTTGTGAAATGGGCATGATAATGTCTACCTCACAGCACTGTTTGAAGGATTAGGAAAAAATATACTAAACGTTGTGAAGCACATAGTAAGTGCTCAATGTTCACAATAACAATAATCATGATAGACATATATAACTATATATGATATATAATATATAAATATACAACTGCTGTATTTGTAAAATACTATTTAATTTTCAAATATATACACATATATGAGCACTTTCTTTTCAATATAGAGCGATGAATGAGGAAAATCTGTACAAGTGCTTCTGTTTTTTTTCTATGCACAAACACAAGTACAATGCACACTTTTCTTTGGAGAGTCAAATATTTCACTGTGTATGCTGATTTTACTCCTATTGTAATTGAGAAAATGTAAACTACTGTAGCAAATGGAGTCATATGTCTTTCGTTGTTTCCTTCCAAATGAGAGGGGTATAGTACGTTTGATTTGGTCACAAGAAATTTTACTTCAATTTCTCTGCTAAAGGAGTATGAGAGGGGGGAAAAACGTATTATTTCAAAATGGAGGGTGAACAGATTTTGATCTTCAGGGCAAGTAAGACACTTAGATGTCATTTTCTTCTCAAGAGTGTTATTAAAATACAAATTCCAAATATACAATGTAAGATTAAAAAAAAATAAAAGCATGACATTCAGCAAATCCAAATACACCACTTAAGATCAGCTTACACAAGGGGCGCCTGGGTGGCGCAGTCGGTTAAGCGTCCGACTTCAGCCAGGTCACGATCTCACGGTCCGTGAGTTCGAGCCCCGCGTCAGGCTCTGGGCTGATGGCTCAGAGCCTGGAGCCTGTTTCCGATTCTGTGTCTCCCTCTCTCTCTGTCCCTCCCCCGTTCATGCTCTGTCTCTCTCTGTCCCAAAAATCAATAAACGTTGAAAA
>NC_064817.1:26861526-27008019 GCF_023721935.1 Panthera uncia
CTACTTTGCAAGGACTAAGCCAGTGATATCCTTTGTAGAGTTATAATACTGTTGCCTTGAATGAGGATTTCAAGAATCTCAAAGATGATTCATTACAGGGTAAGTAATTAGGATCACTAACCTGTGCAGAACTTTTTTCAAGTTTTTGGACTAAATTATCCCAACGCTGGGCAAAGTTGTCCAGCCATGCTTCCATCTTTTGGGCTACCAATGTGTTTTTCAGGGTTGAAAGAAGATCTTGGTTGAGTGAACAGAGTTTGTCCATGGTTTGCTTTTTCTTTTCTAAATCTGTTTTTAAAACCTGTTAAAACAGGAAAGAATACATAATAAGCCTAGTAACATTTTATAAACCAGTATAGTTCAAATTGTTTTTGCATGTATTTTCTCATTGGCATAGATACAAAAAGACTGCAGTCATGCCTGCAAAGGAGCAAGAGCCCATAAGAATCTAAGCAGAAGATTATAATCCAAATAATCTTCCCAAGAAGCTTGAAGAGAAAGAAAAATAAAAGTCACATGTAGAAAAACACCTAGTAGAGAAACTTAGGAGCTACTTAGAAATATTTGAGGAACTCACAAGTAAAGAAGTAGTGTTACTCAAAGGGAAGTTTACTTTTAAATTTTTTTAGTATCTGTTATTCAATTAACATTTGGCTATCTGAGTAATTATCTTCTAAAGGGAATTTAAAAGCCCATTAAGTAATAGAACTAAGCAACTGAGCGTGATACAAATCCTTTCAATCACTTCATATGTTTTCTAAGTACATATGTGTTTTATGGAGTAATTTTGATAACATCCCTATTTTCAAAGTTTTTGTGACTTATAGAGGGTTACCCACGCCCTTTGGTTGAAATGGAATGAATAAACAAAGTGGCTTATATGAAATCAGTAGATCCGGGCAGCTTATTCTTTCACTTTATCCATTAAGGTCACCCTACACTTTGGGAAATCCAATCTCCGGCTCCCAAACACTAGTTCCGGACTTAGCTTGCCAACAAAGAACAAAAAGAAAGAAGAGGCAATTATTTCATAGCTTCTTTGCTATAATCCCCTCCTTTTCCCCTCCTTTTCGCCACAACAAGTACAATGAACATAAAGTGAACAGTGAGACCTGTCTTTCCAAAACAAACGCAAATTTAAGAATAACTAATATTTCACATGGCAAATAAATGATCATGAAACAGATGTACCAATTGCTAATGAACTGACATGTCATGTACACAGAGAAATTAATACACCACCTCCCATGCAAGGGACACTTTATGTAGCTCATTCTGGCATGCTGCCTGCACTGACGGCTCTGAAGAATGCTCTGGGAGTTCATCCTTTATTCAGAATCTGCTTCACCTGGTGTACTTTATACTGGATTCCTAGTGCATGCCACTTTTAAGGTATAAAAGCTAGTTGTGAAGTTCATTTCTAATTTTCCCTCAACAATTATGGGTTTTTTTCACTGTTTTCTCTCAGTTTGAAAGAATGCAATAAATCAAAATGAGTTAAGATTCATAAGATGAATCTTAAGATGCATAAGATTCATAAGATGAATCATAAGATGAATTTGATAAGATGAATGCATATCAAAATAAAACTTTCACTGTAGTAACTTAGTAATGCATTGGTTTTATATGTTGATTTTGTTTGTTTAATCCACGTTAGCTCTCCATTAAATTTAAATGCATTTTGGACTAGTAATAAAACAATAGTTTATGCTACCTGTCTAGAGCTGGGACCCAAATTTGAATTTGTAGATTCCTCCAATCCCTTTATGGCATCCTAATCTTTTTTTTTCTTTTAATTTTTGGCATGTATTTTTTTTGCTATAAGCCATTTCAGGTTTTTTTTTTGGGGGGGGGGGGAAGGTTATGATAGAATTAAAGGCATGCATTTTAAAATATAAAGATGTAAATACAATCCTCTTCGGCTCTCTCAGGGCTTCAGGAGCTAATTTAAATAGCTGTATGCACAAGGCTAAGGGGTATGCCATTATTTAAGCTAAATATGCAATGATTTGGAAACATTTCAGAACAAGGAACTGAGAGTTATGTCTGAAGAAGAGGAAACAATTTGCGTTGGAAATTCATGGGCAACTTCATTTCATGTAAAGAGTTTTTCTTAGATGATCTATAAAACTAATTGGATACCCAAAGAGATTTAGTGGCAAATGACAGTAAGCCTCCTGTGTGAAGATTAAGCCAAATGAAGAAACACTTGGTGAGCATCACAAAAATAAAGGGAAAGGAAGTCAAATCACCATTAAAGAATACCTTTAGGAAAAATGGATTCAAGGTGAAGTAAAAACATTATTATCATCAAATTGTGGAATTACTGAATCTACATATTTTTACCTAAATCCATACAACAAGAGCACTGTACTAAACAAAGCTTCTAGCTAGTAAATTTTAAATCTATAGTTTTAAAAACGGTGATGGCAGGTTAGTTTTCAGTTTGTTTCCTTTGTTGGGAGAATATTTCTTTCTCTTTCTTCATGAACTCCCCACTACCCAAAGGACTCTCCTACCACACCCAACAGAGGGAGAAGACAAGAAATCCAGGTGCTGCCGGATGCACTGAATCACGGTATTGAAGTACCTTCTCCCATCTATCCTTGGCTATCAACACTTGGATGCTTCGATTTTATGTGTACATATTAAATTACTATGATTTAATTGCTGTTTATTATTAGAGTATAAAAAAAGATGTCTCTCTGCTTATCAAAAACTAATTACAAGTGTTTGAGTGCCAGAGAACCACAGAGCTCTGGAAAACTCAGGAAGAAAAAGGAAGCTTTAGAAAATTTACACATGGCAGAGGTCACACCCAGGATTTTAAAAGAAGAAATATATTTTATTTGCAAAGAAGCCAAGCAGTTGGACCTATAACCAAAACAGGCAGGGAGGTACAGTCAATAAACCAGATTAGGCCAGTAGTAAAGAGGGATGAGAGATAGATAAGCTGCCCAAGAAGACAGAACAGACATATTCTATGTGGTCATTAAAAGATGATTTCAAGTGCAAAATGAATGTATCCTTACAAACAGGCCAGGAAATCCCTGCGGGAATCAGAATCACCTAGAAGCCTTTCTAAAATGCAGATTTCTGGGCCCAACTTCCAGGCCCTCTGAGTCAATAGGTCTGGGATGGAACCTAAGAATTTGCATTTCTAACAAGTTCTCAGGTGATGCTGATGCTGCCAGTCTGGGGACCACACTTCTTGAGAACCATCGATTCTGCTTGGATTAATTGGTAACAGGAGGTGAGGTTTCAAGTCTTGGTACCAGCACTATCAGCAGGGACCTGCTGAGCCACTGTAAGTACTTCAACCCTGCCGTGTGCTAGCAGCCACTTGAGACTGTCCTCAATTCCACAGTCCCCTGCAGCCCCTGCACACCCTAGGCCTGTGGACCACCATGCTTCCCAGGGTGGTCCTTCCCCGGAAAACACCCCAGGTCCTCAAGGCAACAGAAAACTCACCCAGGAACCTATTTCTTTTAAATTTGGGCCTTGCTGTGATAGCCTAACTGATTCTGTTTTAGAATCCGCCTAAGGGCCACAGTTTCTTCTCCCCTTTGCTTTTGATCGTTTACATCAAATAAAAAATCAGTTTTGACCGTGAAAAATAATGGATCTACATGGTTTGGATAAAAGTACAGATCAAGAGGAAATGAAATACTTGACTCCTCATTTCCCACCTCAAATGAAAAGTAGGAGAACATCCCATGGGCTATTAGTGATAATATTTCAAAAACAAATTGCACTGATTATAAATAAAAGAGTTTGAGCACAGTGTATCTATACCTAGGTATGTAGTAGGAACTGGTGACAGATGGTACCTGTTTTGGGTCTCAGATTGTGACATATTTTAATGAACATTAAATTCTTATTCACTGCCTGAGTCAGCAGGGGAATTTTACCTCAAATTCTAGACCAGCTGTCAGATTTTGTTAATTGGCTTAAACTATCAAACGGTAAGACTTATACAAAACATATTTTCACTTTGTTCACAAGGTGACATAATTTGAATTTTAATCATACTGGATAATTACTGAGCATTTTCATGGTCCTGAGGTTAGTCAAGTCTTTTATTCACAAAAATGTCAACATAGTAGCACTTGACTGTTAGAAATGATGGTTCTCGATCACAGTTCTTTTTTTGTCAAGGAACCAAATGATATGAGGAGTTCTGAAATAGCTTAAAAGGGCTGGACCTGAGTCTGGATGTCTTGGTGCTCAATTTGACTCTGCTACTAATGCTCTTTGATAGCTTATGCATGCCATATGTGTGTGTGTGTGTGTGTGTGTGTGTGTGTGTGTGTGTGTGTTTTCCCCTGGGCCTCAATATCCTCTTCTGAAATAACCTTGTCTAGTTCCTCCTTTTCATACCCAACGCTACTTAGTTCAGTTCCACTAACTGGCCTCCTTACTACCCAAGAGTATTCCAAAAATGCAAATATGAATCGTATCAAGTTCTCAGCGGCTCCTCATCAGCTGTGGAACAAAATTACAAATACATCACTGACATTTTTGCATTCTTTTGATACAGATACAGATCACTTTTCTGAAATTTGTCTTTAGTGGTCAAATCACTCCAGAAAGTATATCTTTTTTGAGGAGTGAATTCTCATCCATAAGAAACTAGCTTGTGATGACAAGCAATATATTTGTGAATCAATTTTAAATTAAAAGCCTAAAGATCAGTAACTATGGAGCAAAAATGTATGATACAAATCAATATTTGGGAAAATGATACACATTTAACTGGGGAAACATATTTAAGATCAGCTTTAAATAAATGATTTAATTATGTCATACAATATCAATACAGATATAAATCATTTCATTTAGGTAAAATTATAAAATGTTATTTATAACAGACCTTTGTTTTATATTAGAGTTAACATCAAGTTAGCATTTAAGAGAATCGCTCTATCAAAACAAGAAGAAATTCTAACTTTGGAATATTTTATTTGAAAAATTAAGCTCTTAATATTACACTGCCCTCTACTACACAGCCAAATAATCAGGTTCACAGTGGAATAGAAGCTTTAGAGGTCTTTTCTAATCCTCTACGTTTTCACTCAAACTAAAATATCTCATTGAAGCCCTCTGTGATGTTCTTTTATTGCCAAAGTTCCCTTATTTTTCAAAACACACAGGCACTTATAATTAATGCTACTGGTTTGCTTTAATATTTTTTCTAATTTTCTAAATGAAGGTATAAGCCCCTTATGTGAGGATAATCACTTCTTATACTTCGATTTCTCAAAGAATTTAATTTAGACTATTACTTTAGAACCACATACTGTTTAGAACTATACAGAATATTCCTATGTACTTCTCAGTGTTACCTTTTTATTTTAACTGAATTCTTATTCCAGGGATGGTATATTTTTTTCAAAAGTACAATTTTTTTTTTGAAAACCATAGTTGCCAATCTGCCTACATCTAATGTAATTAATGTTCGTATTCCTCCAAAATTCATGAAATGAGGGCTGAAGCCTCTACTGTGGTAATATTAGGAGAATGGGCTTTTGGGTTTAGATGAGGAGAAGAGAGTAGAGCACCACAATGGGATCAGTGCCCTTAGAAGAAGAGGAAGAGGCATCGGATCCTCTTCTAATTCTGCTGCTATGTGAGGATACAGCTAAAAGACGCTAAGAGCCAGGAAAAGGGACCTTACCAGGAACCAAATCTGCTGGCACCATGATCTCATACTTCCAAGCTTCCAGAAATGTGAGAAATAAATGTCTGCCGTGTAAGCCATCTAGTCCGTGATATTTTGTTATAGAAGTCTGAGATGTCTAAGACAGGAATTGGTACCAAGAAGTGGGGTACCACTGTAACAAATACCTACAAATGTGTATACAGCTTTGGAAGTGAGTAATGGGTAGAGGCTGAGAGCGCTCAGGTGCTCTAACCTGCAAGGTGCAGGTTAGAGAAGGTTGAGATTGCTGTGAAATGACTCCTAAAGGCAATTCTGTTGAGGGCTCAGAGAAAGAGACCTGGAAAGCGTCCTGTTTTTAGAGAATACATAAATTAAAACGGACAAAATATTACTATAAATATGGATGGCAAAAGTCATTCTGATGAGGTCTTAGATGAAAATGAGGGTGATGTTACTGGCAACTGGAGGAAGGATGATCCTGATTATAAAGTGGCAAACAACTTGGCTGAATCGTGTTCATGTTCCAGCATTTTGCGGAAGGTGGAACTTGTGAGCAATGAAATTGAATATTTAGCTGAGGAGATATCTAAGCAAAGTGGCATGATTTCTCTTGCCCATGGTAAAATGAGAGAAGAGAGAAATGAAATGAACAAGAGTCATTTGGCATAAAGGCACTAGAATTTAAAGATGTGGCAAATCCTCAGCCTATCCATATTGCAAATAATGAGAAAATATGTTCAGAAGAGAACACTAAGGGTATGGCTGACTGACCACTTGATAAGATTAGTGTGGGTGGGAACCAGAGACCTAGTCAGGCATCTCAACAGAACCCAGGAATAGAGATGGAATTATACCAACAGAAACACTGCCAGCTGAGACTAAAAGCAATGGAGAAAAATGGACAGAATGAAGGAAGGCTGTCTAACATGTGCTATTCCTAAAGAAAAGCGAAGAATAACGTAGGTGATTCTGAGTTATAAGACATACCACTCCCACCACAGGCCCAGAGAGCAGAGCTAGTGCTTCCTGGGTTTCAAAGAGTGGGTCTACCTCTCCAGTCCACGGGGCAGGATGCCCCTCCCCAGTACCGCAGGAGCAGAGCCACTGGGTAGGGCTGCTGCAGAGGGCCACGTGGGTGGTGCCCTGTGGAACTGAACAGACAAGGCTAACTTGTGGAGTCCTGGAGGTGAGGTTGCTTCTCCAGTGGTCCTGGAGGGCAGTGCATCAGTCCAAAGAGGATTATTCTTGAGGCTTAAGATCTAATGGAATTTTTTCTTTGCTGTGTTTTGGACCTATTTGGAACCTGTCACTCCTTCCTTCTTTCCTTTTTCTCATTTTTGGAAGGGGAATGTCTGTCCTCTGCCTGACACACCAACATATTTTGGGAGCGCTTAACTTGCCTGGTTTCATAGTGTCACAGCTAGGTAGGAAGTCTGCCTCAGGATGAATTGCACCTGGAGTCTTACCACATCTGATTTAGATGATGATGAAACTTTGGAATTTATACTGCAGAGCTGATTCTGGAACCAGTTAAGACTTCTGGAGCTCATAAGATAGAATGAATGCACTGTGCATGTGAGAAAGATATGAATTTCAGGGGGGTCTGTGGGTGTGATGTTATAGACTGAATGTTTGTGTCCCCACAAAGTTCAGATGTTGAACCCTACCCTCACACACTTACATAAAATGTGATGGTAGTAAGAGGTGGGGCCTTCGAGAGGTTATTAGGTTTAGATGAGATCCTAAGGGTGGAGACCTCATGTTGGAGCTCATGCCCTTCTAAGAGGAGGAAATGGGTGAAGGTTGATCAAAAGGTACAAACTTTCAGTGATAAAATAAATAAGCATGGGGAATGTAATGCACAGAATGGTGACTACAGTTAATAATAACAACATAATGTGTATCTGAGAGTTAAGAGGATAGATCTTTAAAGTTCTCACCACAAGAAAAAGAATGTACCTGGGTGAGGTGATGGGTGTTAACTAATCATGGCGGTCATTTTGTAATACATACAAACACTGAATCATTATGCTATACATCTGAAAGTAATGTGATATGTCAATTACATCTCAATTTAAAAAATTAATTTAAAAAATATAGGAGATGGGCTAGATGGCCAATAGTTATTAAGGAGGGCACTTGTGATGAGCACAGGGTGTTGTATGTAGTGATCAACCATTGAATTCTACCACTAAAACGAATATTGCACTGTATGTTAACTAAAATTTAAATTAAAAAAAAATAAACGTGGGAAAGAGACACCAAAATTTCCTCTCTTTCTACCACGGGAACACAAGGTAAGAAGGTGCAGTATGCAAATCAGAAAAGGGTCCTCACCAAAAACTAAAGCTGCTGGCAGGTTGATCCTGGACTCCCCAGCTTCCATACATGTGAGACATAAATGTTTGTTTAAGTCACCCAGTCTATGGTATTTTATTATAGCAGCCCAAGCCATCTAAGATAATATAGCTGTTCCTATTTTAAAGAAAATTTACAATATGATATAATTGAACAGACTATGATTTAAGCCACAACAATGAGTATTTGGTTTAAGATCGGAAAGAATAAAGAGACCAAATAATGGTGTTACTGTCAACTATTTGTTTTTTTTTAAAAAAAAAAGTTGTGAACGCTAAAAAATACATACAGCCAGTTTTTGAAGACTTGATAACATTTCACTTTGATCCTTAAAGCCAGTTGTGTGAATCTTGTTCAATGCATCTTCTTTTTCTGAAAGCCATGCACTAAAAAGGCACTGAAAGAAATAAAATAATTCCAAAAAAGAAAATAAATAATTACTAAAGTAGATCATCATATGCTTTCTTTTTCCCATTGAAAATCTCACCATATCTTTCACTGACACAATTTCCCCCACATGACTCACCTGTTCTTCGGTAAAACGCTGCCATTTCAGGAGGATGTCTTGTAAAAGAACCCAACGATCTTCTGTCCATCTACAGATGTTTGCCCATCTATCTCCCAGGACCTGGGGGAACAGACAACCCACCACCACATCAGCAGACAATTAACTGTTAACTGAATTTCATTTAAAATTGCATGATTGAGGTGGCTTAGTCTGTTAAGCGTCCAACTCTTGATTTCAACTCAGGTCATGATCTCATGGCTTCTGGCATACAGCCTCCTATCAGTGGGTTCTGCACTGACAACATGGAGCCTGTTTGGAATCCTCTCCCTCTCTCTCATTGCCCACCCCCCAACTCATAAGTGCTCCCATCTCTCCCTCTCTAAAAATAAATATTTAAAAAATAAAAATAAAATAAAATTGCATGAATGATTCGTGACAGTATCTAATTATGAGTCTCCTATGTATACTAGGAGTTTAAGGACACCCTTCATGATTTGCTTATAATGACATACGTATCGAGCCTTTCATTTGTCTTTAGATTATTTCATTCACTCTTTCAAACTACATTGAAAAGTAAAGATACTTACAAGAAGTTTGAGGCAGTTATCATACCTATTTGAATCATACCTATACAATATTTGAAATGTCTCCATGGTAAATGTAAGAGAGTAAAGCCATAAATATAGAATTTAAGAGGATTTTGTATTGATAATATGTGAAATGGGTATCTTTCTCAGGTCTGAAAACATATAACAAAGGATAAAAGTCTGACTACTAAATAGAATACCTAAAGACTCTTCTGGAAAGCAATGCTGTGTAATTAAAATTGCTTAATGTCTTGATTGTAGAAGAAAATTTCAATTTAATTTACTTCCACATGTGGACTTTAAAAATTACCTAGATTATTATTACAAACTATTTAAAATCACTCTGTTTCTAAAGTATTCTAGAGAGAAAATTTTAATATTCGCTGCATAGTAACTGCCATATCCCTAGCATGTTACTAATATTTATATACACACACTATTTTAATATATCACATAAACCAACTACCAATGGTATGTATATATGAATATATGTATGTCCATATGTATATGTTTGCTGGATGCTGGAGACAAACATCTTTATTAAAGATACTATCAAAATTTTGACAAACATTTCAAAACAGATTTGCAAACAGTGCTTCCCTTTCCAACAGGCAGCGCTGTGAAAAGTCAATACGTCAAGACAACACAACTTGAATCAACATTAGTTCAAAATCCTTGTATTTTTGACCGCATAACTTATGTTCCCACATGATAAAACAAATGATAGCTTAAATCAACATCAACAGGTAAACTCAATGCAATGAAAGTTTGTGCTGTTTGACGAATTCACGGTATGATATGGTTAAATGTATCCACTCCTGTTTATATTCCTGACTCCCAGGATGAAACAAACAAACAAACAAACAAACAAACAAAAAACTCTAAATATACATTTCATGCCAATAATAGTTTCTTTGTATATCTCTCTTCAAAAAATACTTTGTAGCAGTGTATAAGCAGGTTACCTTCAAGTTTAACTTTACGACTTTGCCCCCAAACTATAGATCTGTTTCATTTTCTAACATATTGATTTTGCCCAACATTAATAAAGCTGCCAAACTGTTGAAACGGAAACACTTTTGTCTCTTGCAACAGAAGTAGCAATTTGACAGAAAAAGAAATCCCTATGATAACACTCATCAGTTGCTTAACCTGAGGGTTTGACCTACAGAGAGAAGCAGCATTTTTTTCCTCCATGCACGCTCACATGCACACCACCTCTACACACATGCAGCCTGAGCACACGCTTTCAGACACCAGGAGGCACAGTATGCTTCCCATTGCTCTAACCGAGTGGGAAGCAGTGTAGCTAATGATGAACCACACCATGTACACAACTAGCAAACACCTTAAGGCAACCACTGCAACGGGGAGTTAACTTGCAGGGTGGATTTACTGTTCTAGATCAAATCAGTCTGTATGTACATGTGTGTGTGCATACCTATACACATACAAATACTCATACACCTTTCTATTCCTTAACCCTCCGAAACAATGTTTCTTTTTTGCATTCTGTGCAAATTTCTAAATATTCTACCATTTAAGGCAAAGACTTGGTATTAAGAAACGGCAGGAAATACCTTTTCGCCTTGCACATTACTGGGGTTTTTTTTAAACACGCGTAACTTTGAAGTACACACATTGAATTCTCAATATCTAAAAAAAAACATTTCTAATGATAAACACAAGTTTTTAAGGAGAATAAAAACTCATTTGAAGTAGTGACACTGGATCCACAATATTAAAAAAAATATTTCTATTGACAAACATAAATTGGTAGGAGGCAGAAAAAACACTGTCACAAATGCAGGGAACCAAAGTCCAATGGGGAGAAAATAACTCAAGTTTACTAAGAGTGAAACTTTCAACAAGCAAAGTCTCATTTTTAGAATCTTAGAGCAACTCATTTGGAATTTTAAATACAACCAATCAAAATTGCACCGGCATTCTTCTCAAAGCTAGAACAAACAATCCTAAGTTTTGTATAGAACCACAAAAGACCCCCGAATAGCCAAAGTAATGTTGAAAAAGAAAACCAAAGTGGGAGGCATCACAATCCCCGACTTCAGCCTCTACTACAAAACTGTAATCATCAAGACAGCATGGTACTGGCACAAAAACAGACACATAGACCAACGGAATAGAGAACCCAGAACTGGACCCATCAAATACATGTCTAGCACCATGACTCTGCTTGGTGTTGGTCAAATTCACCTATTAGAGTTTTTTTTTTTTTTTTTTTTTGAGGTGAGCCAGCTGGTTATGAAGTTGATTGCATATATATTTTTCTTCATGATAACTGGGACTAGACTGCTTGATCTTCTGATATTCTTGTAAGACTTCTTCATGAACATTCTGATTGTCTTTTGAGCCCAGATAAAGCTGATTTTGCTGTGCATCCAGTTTCATAAATCTTCTACCTACAGTCTCCATCCTGGCACACAAGGCCCTGTACTCATCAAACTCAGTATTGAAGTCATCCTTGGGTAATTCTGGCATTGCTCAGAGGAGACGATAGCAATATATTTTATCAAATAATCTAGGAGTGCAATTGTTGAAGAAGGCTCCATAGAGTCAGTACAACCTTCTTTAACTCCTTCACTGGAAACTGGACTGAAGTTGTTCAGCTTGGCAATTCCTTCTTCTCCTTTAAGGTCCTCTTCGTTTTTTCAGTTGTTGCAATGTTGTGTTTTTTAATTTGGCCTTCTTCCTTCTGTTTTTTAGACTTTTTTGGACTTTGTGTGAGACTGAATAGTTTCCTTCCATAGGCTTTGGGCACTTTAGTAGAACTGAACCAGGGGATAATGTTTCCAGAGAAGTTCTAGAAGAGTATTTGTCTTGCCTGTCCTCATATATACTACTGTTTTGACTAAAACTGTTAAGAGGTAGGTCTTGAGTCCCCTGGCCTTCTTGAGTTCTAGGGGAATTAGAGTGAGAATTTAGTCTGAGGAGGATTGGAGATGGGCAGGTGGGTTGAAGGCAGTAGTGAGGGGTAGGGATGGCAGCAGCTGCAGGGGACAGCAGGGGGCCTGCAGATTTTTCACGGGTGGGTTTCAAAGGGCAATTTAACGTTGGAGGCATTCTTTTTGTCAGGTGAGGTCTTTGAGATTTTTTATTCATTAAAGGATCAATGAAATCTGAATCCAAAAGCCATATCTGAGGAGAAGATGCAGCATTGCTACTAGAACATGCAGGAGATTCTGAATGGCTGGTGCTGGCAGCATTCTGTGATAGATTCAGCTTTCTCCAGAGCACTGACTCTAATGACTGTTTATTTCACTGTATCCAGGTCAGTCTCTTTGAATCTCTTTAAAAATATAATCCTTTACGGTAAACGAGAGGCCCTTAGGATTCAGATTGGCTACCTGTTGCAGAATTGCTGCGAGGGAGTTCCCATCTTGGTGATTGACGCCATCTTTCTGCTCAGGTATCTTGTGGGCCTTCAGTGCCAGCAAGCAAATCACACTGTCCCTACGTGGCCAGTGAGAAACACTGCTGCTGCCCTGTGTCTTTTGAATCATATCTGCAAGGTTCCTGGGGGTTGACCGTTTCCTCTCAGGTACGGTATCTGAAATAGCTTGAGGTGCTTTCTGAATTTACACTCTTTTCCCTACATACAGTCCACCAGGTTTGATAACTTCTGTGCTTTGGCTGTGGGACTCCCCCTCTGCCTCAGGCATTCTTTCTCGTATCATCTGATAGGAGTCATTGGTTGCATATACTGTAATTTTATCTGGCATAAGACCCGGACAACTGAGCTGGGAGACTCCAGAGCTAGAGAAGGTTTGCTGGATACAGTCAAGGCTGCCCTGAGAGTTGTCTTTATCCACATTTGACAAATAGAAAATAAAGCCATACACTTCATTAGGGGGATCATTTTTAGGAATGTTGACAAGCCCTTGGAATACCTGGAACTAAGCTGAAGGTCAAAAGGAATTACTATAAAACCTTGGATTGTGACTACCTTGTTCTTTGAATGTTCTGCAAGACAGGCAAACATTTCTAAGAAATTTTAACTTGATAAATGACTTATGTCTTGCAATACGAGTAGTACATGATGCTGAATGTCACATGAGCACAAGGGAGTCAGTGGCTCTTCTCTCTATCTATCTCCCTCTCTCTCATCCACCCACTGCAGGATTCTGGGTGATCGTCTCCCATGCTTGGATGCTTGGTCTTAGGCCACAGTGTTTGGCACAATTCAGTGATTTTTCACAATGTTGGAAAGTGCCCAGAAATGGCACTAGTGTAGTAATTTTTGCCACTTCAAAGATCCTCTGGACAGTCCTTTGGTTTTCCAGACAAGAGTAAGCTTAGTAATGTTTTGCTTCATTCTAGGTCATTGGATAGTTTCCTTGTTAAAGTTTCATGAAAAGAAAAAGATTCTGCTGACCCAGTAGATACAAGCGATTCCATTAGTGATAGTGAAAGTTGTCCTACACAGTAACCTTCCTCTCCTTGTCTTCCTCACATCAGCCACGAAGGCTTTCAAAGGTAAGTGCAGGTTAATTTATTTTTCTTTGTATTTTGTATTTTCCCTATTATTTCACAATATATTACAGTATTGTAATCGTTTTTATATGAGTATTTTTGGGTGGTAGAGCGAATCATCTGAGTTTCCATTATTTCTTGCGGACAAATTCACTTAGATATACAAGTGCTTTGGATTACAAGCATGTTTCCAGAAAGAATTAGTGTCACAAACCAAGGGTTTACTGTAGATTCTTGCGGTTCTGACAGGTCTCCAGCACCCAGATCGCCATCTCAGTGAGCTTCACATGTAGGAGGGTGATGTTGTCTTATACGACAGCCTCTAGCCCTGCCCACCACACCCCTTCCCTGGGCCCTACCCTCCACTGCAGCCGTCACCACAGCTAAGGCCACCCCACGGCTGATGTACTGTCATATATCCAACTACCAATGGTGTTTAGATGAGAAAATATATGTTCAGATAACAGCTGTGCAAAGGGAATATTTTAAGACAAAAATTAGGCATCATTTATTTTAATTCCATTATGATGCACTTCAGAGTCTAAAACTTCAACTTTTTTTTTTTTACTTTTGTGTAAATAAGAGAATTATTTTCCTACAGCTACCAGATCTTTACAATGAGAAGTAGCTCAAAATAGAGATATATTTTATTTTGTATAGAATCAGGGCTAGAAAAAAATGTGTGTAACTCATATTTTTTACAAATACATTTGGTATCTGAGATAAGTTTCGCCATAATTTCTGGCATATTTGATGCTACATGTTTAGATTCACGTATCTAGAAGATAATGATATATGATTCAAATAATACATATGCAATGAGCATCATGAAAAAAAAATCCACCTATTCCTAGGAGGCTTGAAGACCCACCTAATTTTTTCAAAACCATCTACCCTACCAACTTTCCAAAAAGGGAGTCCTGTGCATGAGTAAGGAGTAGGCAATAACATTTTACTAACAGTATGAAAATGATCATGTACTCATATTCAGCATGGTCACAAGTGAGTTTTAGGTGTTTTTCAGTAATGTCAATAAAAATGTTATTGCTTTCAACATAATGCAGCTGATTTTCCTATTTTTTATAGTTTCACTCTCTACTCCTTTTGAATTATGTTAGTTTATGGCAGAAGAAACAGCACTGAAATAATAACGCAAGATACCCAAAGGAAACATGCTGACATAAATCAATGAATTCAACAATATTAGCCACTTAGTTATTACAACCAAGTTTTTTTTTTTTTTTTTTCCTGAAACATATTAGAAGTTCTTTAAGTTCCTAGTGCCGATGTCAGGACACATCAGGTAAAATGGTATGTAATAGATCTGTTAAAAACATTAGCTCCAGAGAAAATCTTACCCCTTAAAGCCATAAACTACACTATCCACCTGATTTGAGGAAAAAGATATAAAAGGCCAAATTGTGGGATGCTGACTACACCCATTCAACCCCCCTGGAGACGGGAGTGAAGGTGAGGAAAGTACCTTCTTCATAAATGAAAGAAAACGTACTGAGACTTCTAAATAGGTACAGCATCGTCTCTCCAGTGCTACAGGACACATAAAGGTAGTGTCCACTGAAGTAGCATCTTAGGTTTGTAACCTCATAGATTGACGATTACAATTTATTAATTTTAGTGGACTTCCTATAAAACAAATCTGAACAGGGGTGCCTGGGCAACTCAGTCAGTTGAGTGTCCGATTTTGGCTCAGGCCATCATCACACGGTTCATGAGTTTGAGCCCCATGTTGAGAATGAATGGGATTGGGATTCTGTTTGGGATTCTCTCTCTCCCCCTTTCTCTCTGTGCCACACAACTTGTGCTTTCTCTCTCTCTCTCTCTCAAAATAAGTAAATAAACTTAAAACACATCCAAATAAAGACCTCCATATACTAGATTCCTTAAGGCTGTTAACTTTATAGAAATTCCAAAGTATTCTAATGTGGTACACTTTACACTATAGCTTTTTTTCACTATATGAATGAGTCACAAAAACTAATAATAAATATTCTTTTAGATACACAGTAAACCTATTTAACACAACTATTTTAAGAAGTGCCTTTGGTAATCCACTCATTATAACAGTTAATTTTGGTAATTTACTGAATGCTTATAATTCAGCCAATCCAATATTTAATTTAACTCGCAGCTAATGATAGCCTCTAATTCATTCATTCATCCATCATGAATCCATTTAAACAACAAATATTTATCGAACACATGGTGTATGTCAAAAATGAACAGAATAAAGAAGTTATGGGCTCAACTGTGTCTCATTTTTATTTTTGCATCTATACTTTATTTAGACACATTTATATCTTAAAGAGAGAAGAGGTTAACAAAAAAATGCATTATAGTTTCAGTGAGTTAAGAATACAGCTATTCCGGGACGACTGATTGGCTCAGTCAGTTAAGTGCCCAACTCTTGATTTTGGCTCAGGTCATGATGTCACGGTTTGTGAATTCAAGCCTTGCGTTGGGCTTTCCACTGACAGCATGAATCCTGCCTGGGATTCTCCCTCCCCGTCCATCTCCTTCTCCCTCTCTTCTCTTTCTTTCTCTCGCCCTTCCCAAGTCGTATGTGTGCTCACTCACTTTCTCAAAACCAATAAATGAACTTTAAAATACATAGCTATTTCCCTATGATTCTACACATAGCACATAGGTCTACAAAGACATATCTTAATGAAAGAAGATGTTAGTTGAAGGATGCATAACATGAATTATAGTCTCAATGAGTTCAGCACAGAACTATTCCGACATACATCTACACTTATATTCTGAAACATTTATAACTTTTTTATAAGTTTTTATTTAAATTCCAGTTAGTTAACATACAGTGAAATATTAGTTTCAGGTGTAGAACTTACTGATTTAACACTTACATACAGCACCCGGTGCTCATCACAAGTGCCCTCCTTAATCCCCCTCACCTATTTCACCCATCCCCCCTCTGGTAACCACCAGTTTGTTCTCTATAAGTTTGTTTCTTAGGTTGCCTCTCTTCTTTTCCCCTATGACTGTCTTGTTTCTTAAATTCTCCTCATGAGTGAAGCCATATGGTATTTGTCTTTGTCTAACTGACCTATATCACTTAACAAAATACTGTCTAGTTCCATCCCTGTCATTGTAAATGGCAATATTTCATTCCTTTTGATGGCTGAGTAATATTCCATTGTGTATATATGCCGCATCTTCTTTATCCATTTATCAATCGATAGATATTTGAACCGTTTCCTTAAAATTCATACGTTGAAGTTCTATCCCCCTCTACTACAGAATGTGACTGTATTAGGAGACAAGGCCTTTATAGATAGGACCTGTACATAGGGTTTTTCATTTGAAATGGGGCTGTTATGGTGGTATCTAATTCAATCCAACAGGTGTCCTTATAAAGAGAGGAAATCTGGACACACGGAAAGACACAAGAGACACGTGAGCACACAGGAGACCATGTGAAGACACAGTGAGAAGATGGACATCCACAAGCCAAGGAGAAAGGCCCCAGATGGAACCAAACCTGCCAATACCTTGATCTTGGACTTCAAGCCTCCAGAACTGTGACAAAATAAATTTCTGTGGTCTAGGCCACTCAGACTTTGGTATTTTGTTAGAGCAGACCACACAAGCTAATACAAAAGACATATTTAAGAGAGACTGATTCCATGGCATTACAAAATACCTCGTAAAACTGAAGTTGTAGAAAGTAAAGATGTATTTATTACAGTGGGGGATTTTTATTTATTTTTATTTTTTTAACATGAAATTTATTCTCTAATTGGTTTCCATACAATACCCAGTGCTCATCCCAACAGGTGCCCTCCTCAATGCCCATCACCCACTTTCCCTTCCTTCCCACCCCCCATCAACCCTCAGTTTAGTCTCAGTTTTTAAGAGTGTCTTATGGTTTGCCTCCTTCCTTCTCAGTAACTTTTTTCTCCTTCCCCTCCCTCATGGTCTTCTGTTAAGTTTCTCAGGATCCACATAAGAGTGAAAACATACGGTATCTGACTTTCTCTGTATGACTTATTTCACTTAGCATAACACTCTACACTTCCATCCACGTTGCTACAAAAGGCCAGATTTCATTCTTTCTCATTGCCAAGTAGTGTTCCATTGTATATATAAACCACAACTTCTTTACCCATTCATCAGTTGATGGACATTTAGGCTCTTTCCGTAATTTGGCTATTGTTGAAAGTGCTGCTATAAACATTGGGGTACAAGTGCCCCTATGCATCAGGACTCCTGTATCCCTTGGGCAAATTCCTAGCAGTGCTATTGTTGCGTCATAGGATAGATCTATTTTTAATTTTTTGAGGAACCTCCACACTGTTTTCCAGAGTGGCCGTGCATTACAGTGGCAAAATTTTAGAAAACGCATTTCAATTACTAGAATAAAATCATTTAAAATCATTTAAATAGAGGAGATTTTTAATAATTTATTGTGATTCAACTTCCCAAATACATAAATGCTATCACTTTAGAATTTTGTGTTTTATATGAGGAAAGACACAAATATCTAGACACATATCTATGGTCTAGATACATGTCTAGATACGTAGACCTAAGTGTTATGTCAGTCAACTGCTTGTATTACTTCTCAAATTAAAAAAAATATATATATATTAACACTTCATTTTCAGGTAATAATTCTGGCAATTCTTTAAGAGTTTGGTATTATTACCCCCTACTCCCCCAAAAAATCAAGTGACTTTCAGAAAATTCATGGCTAAATCATTTCATCTGTCTCAAAAAAATTATGGTATCAACCCCTTAAAGAATTGTCACAAATATTAAACAAGATTATGTATTGGAAAGCAGTTTTAATTGGAATTGAGTTATATGAGTGTTCATAGTTATTTACATTTTGTTTGATCATCGTGTTTATATAAAATCTTCTAAGAACTAGCAAGGGTCATCTATTTTACTCTACTCACTCTAGAAAGGTAGTTATTAAATCTTTATAAGTAGTTGTCTAGATTTCAAGTATAGTCTTCTTTAAAGATTTCCAACACAAGAGAGTATACATAACCTTTATTAACACATTCCACTGCTTAAACCTATCTTACTCTCAGAAAACCACCAATGAACTGACTGTAAGTCACTTCTGTTATAATGTGGGCATGAAGCTTTTTACTCACCTCAGTAAAATTAGATAAGTGAATTAGAAATTGCTTGCTCGTAGGCTGGACATGTTTGCCCACAGGTAGATTTTTGTAATGCTGTATGCACAAATACAAATGGATGTACACTGTGCTTCACTTTATGAATTTATCTGGTTATTACTTAGAAATATTGGCCCTGATTTGAGTTACAAAGACTAGAGCTAAGCAATTCGAAGATTATCAGTCAGCTCTATAATCAGTCAAAGATGCTGCTTCTTATCAGTGCCTAAAGGGACGTAACCAAATTGTTACACAAGTCTCAAAGATTGGATCGAATGAGGCTGACGGAAAGCTAAATAATTTTTTTAAAGAATCATTCCATTAGGATTAGAAGCCTCTTCTCTAGAGAAAAAAGAAAAGGTCTGAGTTTCCATTTTAAAAAAAATGAATCTTTCAAGCTGTTAGAAATAATGCATTTTTTTTTGTGAAGCTAGGTTAACATTATGCACACAAGTGAAAATGAATTATAACATCTCATAAAGTGATACGAAGAAATTAATTTTTATTTACGTTCTCATTTTGTCTTGGCAGTGAGAGAAGCCAAAGGTCAGTTCACTTGCTCTAACACACTTTTGTGGGCTAAATCACAACTCCATTATCATCTATGCTTAGATCGACAACGGGGAAACTTTCTCCCTCCCATTCAGTTTACATCCCATATTTTTAGACCTACCAAGGACACTTCTCATTTGGGTTCCTTTGTTTGGGTGAGTTGGTTTTTAGAAGCAGAAGTGCAAAGTGACCATCAGAGAAACATTTGGATAAAGGCAACTGAGGAAAATCTGATAAGCCTGGAAGGTAAAACTTAAGTGCCTTGACCTTTGAATTTATTGAGGCCAGTGATAGAATGTGAGAGCTAAACTGTGCCCATCAAGATTGGCATTACGGGACAAACTGTTCACATGAGTATGCTCACTAGAAAGAAACAATTATGTGCCATCAACCACACAACATAGCAGCAACTAGGATTTATAAGAAAGGGAGACAGCAAGCAGCGCATCTCATTTAGTTTAAGACCCTGGAATATACTGTCCCGCTGAACAAATTTTATGCATAATGTACCTTCTGATAAATAACATTACCTGATATTTCTTTCCTAGCTTATAAACAACTATAGAGTTAAAAAAGTTAAGCAACTTCACCTTAATGATAATGAAATGGAAATAACATCCAATACCTTAATGAAAGAAATAAAATAACGCCCATTATGAGGCTAGAAATGGGGCAGTGTATTACCGACTAGTGTTTTGCCAATTCTAGGATTCTCTTCTCAATGTTACATGTTTTTCCAAACTGTGAACCAAAGCAGTATATTATAAAATGGCATGCCTTATATCCTCACTGTCTAACATATGGCCCAAGGTGGAAAAACGTGTCCTGATATATTGGGAAACACTTACTATAAGTTTCTCTGAGAATATCATTCCTACTTCTATTTAAATGGTCCTGTAGGATTGTTGACTGAAAAGGAACTTGTGACTGCCACCTCTCAGTGTGCAGTTTAAAGGTGAGAACTGGACACTGAGATGAGTCCTGGTCATTTGTGACAAGGTGAATAGTACTGGAGGGTATTATGCTAAGCGAAATAAGTCAGTCAGAGATAGACATAGATATCATATGACTTCACTCATACGTGGAATTTGAGAAACTTAACAGATGATCCTTGGGGAAAGGAAGGGAAAAAAAGGTAACAACAGAGAGAGAGGCAAACCATACAAGACTCTTAAATGCATAGAACAAGCTGAGGGTTGCTGGAGGGGAGGTGGTTGAGGTGATGGGTTTAGTGGGTGATGGGCATTAAGGAGGGCACTCTTAGGGATGAGCACTGGGTGTCAAATGTAAGAGATGAATCACTGAGTTTTACTCCTGAAACCAAGGCTACAATGTATGTTGACTACCTTGAGAATTTTTTAAAAAGTGGGGGAGGGGAACCAGACACTGAGATGAGTTAAGTAACTTGCCTAAGGCCACAGAAGCCACAGGATTGAGTTTCTGGGATCAGACCTCAGATCCATCTGGCAACAAGTCCGTGTTCTTTCACGATGTCATTTACTCAGTGGAACATGCGACATTCATTATGCCTTATAATGTGTGCTACATAACCTAGTGAGATGTACACATGCAGAATCCTTTTTGAGTCTTTTCATATTTAGTTTTAACAGAAGTTTTACTAGACTTAAGTATACATTTTATCTAACCCACTTAACAAGGATTTGAAGCATAACATTATAATTTCATCTGAAAACATTTGTGACATTTTAACTCCCTATTTGCTTAAGATATTTTTAGAAAATCAGAAAATACTCACACTCCCCGATCAAGAACATGTGCTCTTTTGCAAGGACTTATTTTTCAAAGGTAAATATGACTGTCTGACTCGTTAATGAAATTTTGTCTTGGTGATTATGCTAAAAACATAGTGAGATTTTTAACTTGAAGAAGCATGTTCCCCTGTGCCATTACAGTCAGTTCCATATATTATTTATTTTTATGAGTTTATAAAGTACTAATGAATAAATCTGGAAAGGCCCTGTTGTTGATGCTGTTATTATTTGCAGGCTATTATTTAATGTTCTGTGGCAGCTTAATAAACTCTGCTCTCTCGCTCCCACCAGTCTATTCAGCTGGGATACCAGAAAATAAGGAGCGGGAGTCCTAAGGAGCATTCCAGCATCCTTTCCAGTGTTCATCACACTCCTGCGCATTCTTTGGTAGTTTAAGATTTTACTGTTGCTTATTGTTTTGGACCTCACAGGCTCTGAACTTCTTGAAGTGGGGTGCTCCTTACCTTTGTGCTTAGTGTCTTAAGGGGTTATTATGTGAATTTCACATCGTATAGAAATGTCTCAAAGCTTAGTACCACCACTAGAGTTATCAATATGGGGACATTTTAGGCTTAAAAAGTCTTAGAAACTTTTTTGCCTTCTTCTTCATTAAAGACCTACCTTCCAGTCATTTATAGCAACAACAGAGCTATCTATGGTAAATTTGAAGAGGCAGAGAAAGATAGAATCACATGTGAAGTCCTATCTTCTCCACCTCAAATTCTAGATCTTTCATACTTACAATGGGCAGGAGTATTAGAGCATAATCTGTGAATTGGGGACAGATCACTAGGCATGAAGTACAGATTGCCTAAAGTCTTGTCCCAATTCTACTGTTACCCAAATAGGTATCACCTCTCAGCAAACAATCTTGTTATGGTTTAGACTTCCCACTAGTGAAATGGAGATAATAGCAACTGCCCTGGTACCTTCCTAGCCAGGTCACAGCTAGGGTCAGATAGGTCAACAAAGGTGAGCATGCTCTGACAACTGTGATAAATTATAGATATGCTTGTGATCGGGAAACATTTAGAGTGTCATTGATGGGAAATCAGCTTTTGCTTCCAGACGTGGTAAGTTTACAGCATAATATAATTTTAATACAGAATACAGCAAAACATTTCAGCATGTCACTAAAACTACTAGTTTTTCATATTTTATCTATGGCTTATTAAGGTTTATATTTTATACAAGAGTTGAAAATCTTTTCCTTTAAAATTTTAAACCAAGAGCATAAGGTTTATATTTTATACAAGACTTGAAAATCTTTCCCTTTAAAATTTTAAACCAAGAGCATAATCTATCATGTGTCTTATTTGTAATCAAGTGAGGGAAAAACAGATAGCCTTCTATGCTTCATTCTAACTCTAGGCATTGAAATACACCATCTATAAGAAATCACAAATTTGAGGCACCTGCGCGGCTCAGTTGGTTAAAAATCTGGCTTCGGCTCAGGTCAAGATATCAGGGTTCATGGGTTCGAGTCCCACATCGGGCTAGGTGCTAAGGGCTCAGACACTGAAGCCTGCTTCAGATTCTGTGTCTCCCTCTCTCTCTGCCCCTCCCCTGCTCATGCTGTCTCTCTCCCAAAAGTGAATAAATGTTTTAAAAAATGTTTTCAAGAAATCACAAATTCTAATGTATACATATCATCAAATGTACAAAATAATCTAGTTGTAAGAGAATGGGCAATAATGGGGACTGTAGCTAAATGGAGAGCTCCTGCTAAAGGTGCCAGAGCTATTTGATTCCTACTGAGGTTAATAGTCAGGAAAACACGCAAAGGATCACCAGGTCACTTGCTTTTTCCACAAAGGCTTGACATTCATAGTTTTGTATCACATTTCCTAAACTTCAAATATTGATAACCAATAATAACATTATTAAATACCATGTAGAATAAACAGGACTTTATATAAACATACTTGTAACTTTAGAGGCAAAACACAAACACCTAGAAAGAAACAAACTACTCAAACTGACCAAAAAAAAGGAAAATCTGGAGAATGGAAGTGAAACCCAAAAGTGGAAATCAAAAATAGACAATCTTATGTCTATGAAATATATTTAATCTTTCATTTAAAACTTCCCCAAAAAAGAAAATTTCAGGTAGAAATGGCAAGTTTCTACGCCTGCACAATCAGGCGCTTAAACCTAGCAACCTATTACAAGGCAAACAATAGGCCAGTATCTTACAGGCACCCAATGGGAAAATTCCAAATCAAATGTTAGCAAATACTAGCAAAGAAATCTAACAACAAAGACAAAAGATTATACATATCATCTATGTTTGGTTTACATCAGGAATGCAAAGCTATTTTAGCACTAGAAAATGAAGCACTGTGATTTTACATATTAAGGGAATAAACAAGAAAAACAAATGATCATCTCAAGTGATCCTGAAAAAAGCGTTTGATAAAATTCAGCACCCAGTAAATGACAAAGCCTTTTAGAACAAGAGGAATAAAAAGGATCTATACCAAACCTACAGGAGATATCATGCTTTATTATGGTGATTTACTAAAAGCCTCACCTTCAGAAACACATCAACAGTAATCTCACTGTACTAGAGTATACAGTATAATAATAACTGATTTAATGAACAAGGAAAGACAGCAAAAGACAAATGGAAATTGAAATTTTAAAAATATACTATTTATAAAAACAGCAAATATATCAAAAAATATCAAAGAAAATGATTAAATCTCATAAAAAGTCTAAGATCCACTATCCTGGAAACTGTGTAACATTACTGAGAGAAAATAAAGGCCTAAATAAATGAAAGGCTACTCCACATTCATGAAATGAAATACTTTACATAATAAAGATACTAATCCACTATAAATTAATCTATATAGTCAATAAACCCAATTAAAATCATAGAAGAGTTTTTGTTTTGTTTTGTTTTGGTGGGGGCAGACAAGCTGATTCTAAAATCTTTAAGAAAATGTGAATAAAAATAGCCACAATAATTTTTTGAAAGGAGAAAACAAACATGAAGTGTTTACATTGGCCAAGGTAGATTTAGTGTTTCCTTCATCTTGACTAAACTTTGGCTACAAGCCTCTGACCTTGTTTTTCTTAGAGCACTTAATTTAGAGAATTTTGAACTGTAAATTTTTCTTTGCTCTTTGAGATGTAAATATGCTACAACCCAAGAATGTCCTTCTCAAGGACCTGAAAGTTATCTTTTTGAAATGTAATTATCAAGAAAGACAGTACCCCTGTCTCCCAATCTCTGGGAGGCTAGGAACCTAACTCTGATAAGGCACAATTAGCAAACACAGATGGCATAAATATATTGACTACCCAACCCCATAAAGTTTCTCCAATGGTTTTACGCCAGCTCATTGCAGCACTTAACAAACTCGTCTGCCTTTGGTTTAGTGGACCTGAGTGCAATCTCTTCCCTATTACAATAGTCTTGATTCCTAACTGCAATAGCCTTGAATAAATTCTCCCTTGCCTGTTTTACCAACTGGTTCAATTTTTCTTTTACAATACCACCAGATGTCAAAATTTATCATAAAGCCACAGTAATTAAAACAATGTGGTATCAGCCTAACTGTAGGCAAATGTACAAATGAAACTTTATTGGAGTTCATATAGATAGATAGATAGATAGATGAATACATAGATATATGAATACATATAGTGACCCGTATATGTATAAGCATTTGATTAAAAGTGCCAATGTAGAACATTAAGGATAGGATGGTCTTCGCAATAAATTTGCTATTTTAACTTTATCTAAATGAGAAAAAATGGACATTCATCTCTTTTTCACACCAGAAATACTAGATGGATTGTAATATGAAAGGTAAAGCAATTAGGTCCCTGTATGACAATCCAGGAGAGTATACTCTGGGTCAGAGAGTAAGAAATTTTATTTTTAAACTCAGGACAAAAATATACTAACCATAACAGAAAATACTCAAGTAGAGTACACTGAACTTAAAACTTCTGTTTATTAAAAAAGATATCATTAAAAAGTAAAAGGGTAAGGTGCCCAGTGAAAGCAAAAAAAAAAAAAAAAAAAAAAAAAAAACTGAAATGGTTAATATAGATAATCAATAAACAATCAAAACCCAGAATGTATATACTTTAAATAACTACAACAAATCACGAAGGAAAATACAGATAATCCAACAAATAGGCTTTTCAAAAACTAGGTATTTCAAATAGCCAATAAAACAGCTGTTAATAGCGCTTTTAATCTCATTAGTCATCACTACATGCTAAATGAAAACAAGAGATGCCATTATAAAACCACCATAAAAGCTCAAATTAAAAATGTGACAATAGCAAGTAATGAAGAGGATATGAAGCAATTTTTACCTTGATTCACTACTGATGACAGTAAAAATTTATACATCAACTTTGGAAAACACTTGTGAATGCCTGTAAAGCTAAATATGCATATATCCAATGATCTAGGAATTCTAATCTTAGGTATATAGCCAATAAAAAAGCATACATATATTCCCCAAAATATATGTGCAGTTATGTTCATAGCAGCATTATTCATAATGACCCCCAACTGGAAAGAGCCCAAATTTTCTAAACAGAACTTAAAATTAAACTGTATATTCACAAGAAGGAATATTATCCAGCCATGAAAATTAATGAACTACTACTATATGCATAATGGAGGTATCTTATAAATATAACATTGAGTAAAAAAAAAAAGGTGGTTACAACCTATATATTATGCATTTGCATTTACATTAAGTTAAAAATAAAACGATTCTGAGGTATTATAAATCAGGATAGAGGTCAACTGTGAAGAGCTGTGAGAAGTTTATGACTACTAGGATAGGACTTAACAGGAGTGTCTGCATTGTTGGCAGCAGATTATCTTTTTATCTGGGTGTGGAACTACATGTATGTTACCTTTGTGAGTCTTCAACCTAAAATTATGGTTTGTGTTCTTTTCTGGGTGCTCTGATAAAAAAAAATAAATAAATGATTCTGTGCCATAATGTGAAGTTTAGATTTCCTTCATAGACCAAAAAGGCCAGAATTCCCTTTAGACCATATCAGAATTATATTCATAAAGAAAATGATCATTCCAGTATATTCATACATATATACTTATATTCATAATATTCATAAGGAATGTTACTATTCCAATATACTTGCATATATATCCCCTGTAATTATTTTCTCAAGGTCACATAGTAATTTTCTTCTGTGAAATTGAGAGATTAGGAGAAATCACACAGATCTGGGTACCAGTCCCATCTCTGTGATTTGAAAGCTATATGAACTTGGATTTAACTTCATTAAGCATTGGATTTTTCATTTGTGAAATAGGGATAGCATTTCATACAAAGTATGTAAAATTTTTAGAAAATGATGAGCACACAAAAGTGATAATAATTATAATTATTGCTTCTTGGGCAGCAATTGTTTATACTTGGGTTTAGTGAAACTATTTCCATTACATTTAAAGTTTTTTTTTAACATGCTATTTATTCACCAAGTGAAGAATTAGAAACTATAGAGAAATATCAAAACTATTTTCATCCATACTCTTCTTCACAAATAACCTCCATTTCTCAATTCTACAGGCTTTAGCATTCCATAGACTTTTTCCCTCCCCAAATTATCCCAAAGGTATGCACAGTAAATACTTTTAATTGCAAACCCATTTCCAAGCCCAGATAGGGAAGAGGTCATGATAGCCCTTCTGAACAACTACTTTCCAGCAGACTATTTTCCTTCCAAACAACAGACACATAATTATGATACACGATGGCTTAAAAAATGGAGTACTCATCACCAAGTAGAAAAAAAAAAAAAAAACGCCTCATGGAGAAAAATTCAAACTGAGTTTTCTACATGATGCAGTTTTTTTTTTAAGTTTATTTATTTTTGAGAGAGAGAGAGACAGTGTGAGCGGGGGAGGAGCAGAGAGAGAGGGAGACACAGAATCTGAAACAGGCTCCAGGCTCCGAGCTGTCAGCACAGAGCCCAACGTGGGACTCGAACTCACAAACCACGAGATCGTGACCTGAGCCGAAGTGGGACACTCAACCGACTGAGCCACCCAGGCCCCCCAACATGAAGCAGTTTTCATACCAGATGACCAATAGGAGTACTGTGAGCAACAGGAATAGCATGTACAAGGACAGTGACACAGAGAGTATCGGAAATGGCTTATGGAAATAGAATATAGGTGAAGGGATATGTGGGGGCTAATAGGAGACACATACTGAGAGACAGGAAAGGATCAGACAATAAAAATCATTGCAGGCCTAAGTGATCAGACTCTATCGAGAATAGAAAGCAACAAAGGATTTTAAATAGAGGAGAAACTGTAACAAAAGGCTTTTGAGAGCCAATACTGACTTTAATGCAGAAACTGGATTAAAGAGAGGTAAGAATTCAGGAAAGGACTTTACCTTGGGTAAACAGTGAGGGGAACAAATATGAAATAATGACTATGAGAGGCAAGGAAGAAATTCTGTGACTGCTGACATGCCAGAGGCTCACAGGGAAAGAAAAGGGACGAGTCTGGATGATTCCAGGTTTTTGGTACAGGTGACATGGTGAATGGCCATGTAATAACAAAAATGGGGAAGTCAGTCAAGGAAGCAAGTTTAGAAAGACATAGAGAACAAAGAGTTAATTTTTACCTTATTGAGCCTGAGATGCATTTTGGATTTCAAGTTGGATCTATCCAGAACAAAGTGGGATAGAAGAAATTGGGCTCAGGAAGGAGATCTGGGCAGAAGACAACCAGGCTTATCAACCTCTGTTTATTTTTGATACAACCTTCTGAAGCAATACAGAGAAAAGCCTTCCTCTTTCTACAAGACAATATGTATCCCTTATCTCTGCTTAGGCTGTTCTTAAAATTAAAGAATCCCTGGTTCTATAAACATTCTTTAGAGGATGCCACCATCCTGGTAAAATCCAGCTAAAATTCTAAAATACAAAGTGCATTCAAACCAACGCAGGATAATAATTATTACTCCTTATAATCCAGACACTATACCATGTCCAGGATTGCATTAATTTACTAAGAATCTGTATTATCTTGCTTTAATATTAATCTTGTGCCCAAGAAGTGTCTATCTCTCTCTCCATATATGTACACACAGGCATGTGTATGTGTGTATTAAAGAAAATGTAAATGTACATAAATGTACATTTGTATAGTTATATATACTTACACACATATATATACACTTACATGTATGGACGGGAAGCGAGACCTTCCTCATCAAAAACTTAACTGATTTAATGATATTACCTTTCACAAGCAGCAACAATTCAAACAATAAACATACCCTTTCTGATTTAAAACATGAAAGACAAGTATATGACATTTGAATGTGACATTCTAACTTTACATGACATTGCTATAAATCTTCTAAAGTCATGTGGGAGAAGAAATCATCCATTAACCACTCCAGTTTGGGTAAAATGTACACAGTGTCCCAGCTAACTCCTCAAATGGCTTCTTTCCCCCAAATTTTCTGACACTGCAGGATAAATAAAGGAATCCAATCATTTTCAGTCCAATTCTCTGGCACATAAATCAGGTACCAGGAAAGAATATATTAAAACACAGACATTCTCCACCAGTCCATATAGGGACAAGAAGGCTGACCTTATCTATCCAGAGACATATCATGGAAGGCTTTGCAAAATCTTTTACGTAAATCCAAATAATTGATATTAATTCCACTCCACTGGATCAACCAACTTAATAAGTTCACCAAAAATCTGTCTTAATAATACCACATATTTGTATAAATTGTTCAATGTCATCTGGTATTAAATTGCTTTTCATGTCTTCATTATAGTGAATGTATTTTAACTCTCAGAGACCTTATCTTCAAAAACTATTATTTCATGCAATAAATAAGTTTAGTAACTCCATCAGATGAGCAAGAAAATTAGCATGGATATATTTGATAATTTGTTCCAAAATTGTATTTTCTAGGTTATTCTTCTTCAGAAAAGGATGCTTGTCTGTATACACTCTTTTGATACACCTTCAATTCTCCAAAATAGTAGGCAGTAACTTTAAAATGAAGGCCATTGAACAAAATATTCCAAACTACTTTTATATGCCAGAAACTCACCTGGGTCTGTGCCTTAGACAATATTAACACATCTAGTAGGATTCTCAAATGGCGATGTGTATAGAGGAACATCTACAAATGGGACTTCAATCACTGCCTTTTCTCTGGAAGATGTTTTCATTAGAACAACTTATATAGACTAGAGGCCTATGTTTCTGGTTCCTTTTTTACTAGAAACCTCCCTAGAACAATAGGTGTTATTTGTGCTCCATTTATAGTCTTTCTCCAGCGTTCAAATGCAAAAGGCTCCTAAGGACCTGTGTATCTTCAAATCACCTCCCTCGCAGGTATCACAATCCCAGACTTTAGCCTCTACTACAAAGCAGTAGTCATCAATACAGTATGGTATTGGCACAAAAACAGACACAGAGACCAATGGAATATGAGAGAGACCCCAGAAATGGACCCACAAATGTATGGCCAACTAATCTTTGACAAAGCAGGAAAGAGTATCCAAAGGAAAAAAGTCTCTTTAACAAATGGTGCTGGGAGAACTGGACAGCAACATGCAGAAGAATGAAACTAGATCACTTAAACCATTCACAAAACTAAACTCACAATGGATGAAGGACCTGAATGTGAGACAGGAAACCATCAAAATGCTAGAGGAGAAAGCAGGAAAAAAAACCTCTCTGACCTCAGCCACAGCAATTTCTTACTCGACACATCTCCAAAGGCAAGGGAATTAAAGGCAAAATGAACTATTGGGACCTCGTCAAGATAAAAAGCATCTGCACTGCAAAGGAAACAATCAACAAAACTAAAAGGCAACCAACGGAATGGGAAAAGATATTTGCAAATGACATATCAGAATTTACACAAGGGATACAGGAGTGCTGATGCATAGGGGCACATGTACCCCAAAGTTTATAGCAGCACTTTCAACAATAGCCAAATTATGGAAAGAGCCTAATGTCCACCAACTGACGAAAGGATGAAGAAGATGTGGTTTATGTATACAATGGAATACTACTTGGCAATGAGAAAGAATGAAATCTGGCCATTTGCAGCAACATGGATGGAACTGGAGGGTATTATGCCAAGTGAAATAAGTCAGGCATATAAAGACAGATACCACGTTTTCACTCTTATGTGGATCTTGAGAAACTTAACAGAAGACCATGGGGGAGAGAAAGGGGGGAAAAAGTTACAGAGAGGTAGGGAGGCAAACCATAAGAGAGTCTTAAATACAGAGAACAAACTGAGGGTTGATGGGGGTGGGGGAGAGGGGAAAGTGGGTGATGGCTATTGAGGAGGGCACCTGTTGGGATGAGTACTGGGTGTTGTATGGAAAGCAATTTGACAATAAATTATATTTCATATAAAAATTTCCAATATGAGGGGCGCCTGGGTGGCGCAGTCGGTTAAGCGTCCGACTTCAGCCAGGTCACGATCTCGCGGTCCGTGAGTTCGAGCCCCGCGTCAGGCTCTGGGCTGATGGCTCGGAGCCTGGAGCCTGTTTCCGATTCTGTGTCTCCCTCTCTCTCTGCCCCTCCCCCGTTCATGCTCTGTCTCTCTCTGTCCCAAAAATAAATAAAAAACGTTGAAAAAAAAAATTAAAAAAAAAAAATTTCCAATATGAGTGAAATCATACAGTTAAAAAAAAACACCTCCCTTGCTTTGTTTTAGTTTCTACTTAAAGGCCACCTTTGCAAGGAAGCATCCCCTGACCACTCCCATGTAAAACTGCTCCCTTCCCCAGTGTATTTTTTCTTTATAGTTACCACCTTTTTCAGAGTATAAAACTTGCTGATTTATTATAGCATGTGCTTATAATGTAAGCTTCATAGAGAAACAATCTACGTTTTGCCCATACTTAACCTCAAAGCTTAGACTTGGCTGGCAGCTAGCAGCACTCAAGACATGGTTGTTGAATGAATACTGTTCTTCCACACAGAACACTTCCCTACCCTTGACTGTTGCCTAATTTAGCTTCCACTTTCCTGACCCTCTAGAGCAAAATAGGTCATCTAGCAATGTATGCTTTTGTGCCAGTGAACTAACTCATCACGGCCATAATATTACATTTCATTGCATCTAATTGGTGCAGGTCCAGGACAGCAGGTGCCAAGACATTTGCCGCTGCCCATCCCACCCACTGTAGTCCCAACTGTCATCTAAGCAGAGAGCTGCTGCTCAATACATGTTTATTGATGGAATTTTGGTGGAGTTTAGCATCGGACAATAGTTCTAATGCTTAGGTAAGTAACTAAGCTCCAAGCCCCTTTTACCTGGTAAGCCTCCTCTAGCATCACTCTTCTGAACCTCAGTGTTGTAGCCAAATTTGTTTTTTTTTTCTTTTTCAGTTCCTTGAAGGTGCCAGGCTCACTTGATTTACCGCTTCCCCTTCCTGGAAACTACCTGCCTCCACCAATCCCCTTTACACACACTTGAAACATATCCTTTAGACCCTAGCTTAAATACTTTGCTAGGGAATCATTCCTTGCCTTCAAATATCAGTTGAAGTCAGATTAGTGTGTTATTACAAAACCTTATTTCTTTCCTTCATATAAATAAGGTGTGTCTGTTTTTAAATATTCACTCACTTTTGTAAATATTTGATTCATGTCTATTTCCTCTGCTAGAGTGCAAGACACAAGAGAGCAGTCACCATGCCTACCATGGTGACCACCGATGAAAGGAATCAGCGCTTGATTTCAAAGAAAGAGCCTCAGAAATGGCTACCGTTGTTTCTAGGTTCCACATAAGGCAGCAGGCTCACAGATTACTCACTCCTGACCTAGGAAGGTAATGACAAATTCTCTTTTTGTTCACTCTTTTACCTCTGTTACCCAGCACAATCCCTGAGACATAGCAAGAACATAGCAAGTACTCGCTTAAAAAAAAAAAAAAAAAAGAAAAGAAAAGAAAAATGGAAGGCAGATACTTTAGAAGGAGATGTAATAAAGTCCTCCAGGACTGAATATTGTACATAAATTACTAATCTCAGTTATTTAGCCAAGGTATTTAAAATCAGTTAAATGGCATCACTGCTTACAAATCAGACTCTCTGTGCATTGATATCCCAGAACCCTCAAAAGTGAAGGACGAGTTTATGACCTGTGGTGACATTGCTGAGGGACAAGTTGAACCTCTGAGAGAGTATCAAATTAATTTACGACAGACTGTACTTTTCAGAATATTGTCCTTCATAAGCCATGCTATCTTTTAGAATCCCTAAGCATGTGTTCTGACCTAACTTTGTTTTTCTTCAAATCTTTTAACAGAAAGACTTCTAAAAGTCTTTTAAAGTTAGACAAACTCTAACTTACAATACAGTTCATAGAATTAAGTCAACACACGTAAAAAATATTCTACGAGGAGTATTTTCAGAGCACTAACTCAAAATGATAAGAACACGTCCCTCTCTTATTACACTAAATCAAAGACTTCTCTTTCTAGTTTGCCCCATCTACATCTCTTAACTGAAGACCACTGGGTATCTATTTGGAGGCTCTGGATGGTGCTTGAGCACACTGGAATGAAAGAGATTAAGGCATTGTAATGGTGGAGAAAAAAAGCTGTGGAATAAACATGCAACACTAACAAGTCTAGGCAAATAAACTATGGACCAGACCTAGCTCCAGTGAAAGCCCTCAAGGATTCTTCTCAGATCCCTGCCAGGTTTGTTCCCCCTTATATGGAGTCCATATACCTGTTTTTCTCTCTTAAAATTCTTCCCATTCTAACAGAATTCCTCTGGGCGCAGCACAAAACATAATAATAGTCCACGTTTTCTGAAGCACACATGGAATTCTTATTATGTGCAGAGAATACTTGTGCTGCTGTTAAAGTGCCTCTTGTATTTATCTTTTTATCCTTTATTATTTCTTCTCTCTTCCTCCTTCTCTGCCCACTTCTCTTCCTCTCCCCCTTCCTTTTAAAAATTCAACTAGTTTAAGAGCAGATCATATCACGTGCAAAGAACCTAAGCGAGAATCATGAAAATTTCAAGTCTAATGGGAGCCCAGCATTCCAGAGTAATTCAAACCAAAGGTTAAATAAGGCATAGAATTCAAGCATGGTTTCCTCTAGCACTGAGGAAAGTGACAGAATGAGAAGAAAGAAACATTAAAGCTGGGGCATTCTCACCACAGAATTCCTTCCAACTCTGCCCTTTTAGATACTAGTCTAGATTAGCTACAAGTCAGGGCACAGTAACGGGAAATATAGAGAGAGAAATTAGGATATCAAAAGGGAAAAGGGCGTTGAGGGGAAAAGAGGAGGTTTGGAGGCAGTAGTCAACACTAATTACTGGGAGGTGATCACGGACAAATGCAGAGGGGGTCTATATAATTTAGGAGTAGCAAATATATGCACAGCTATCTCAGGAGGTATCTCTGGGCCGAAGAAATAAAGACAGAAAATAAGGCAAAAAAGAAAGCACATAGGATAATAAATAGAGAAAACCTGAGGGACACAACTCAAATGATCCTAGTTAAGATCCAATTCAGTCAACATCTGTGAGTGCTATGGATTGTTCTTCAAGGTGGTCTAGCCTCACGGACATCAAGGTGGAAAGATTATATTCTAAAGCTAGTTGTATGAGGTCTAGTAATACCAAAATGGATGTCTTTCAGTTGTTTTAACTAGAAATAGTCTATGACTTAGAAAAATGGGTGCCTTAATTTTTTTTAACCTGTCACCCTCCCAACTCTGCCCCCTAGCCTTCTTTTATTGTCTCTGAAAATTTCTGAGGAACGCTGAGTATTACATTTTTACCCATCTATATATAATTAGTTACAACGCTATTTTATCAGAACTATGGAATTCTTTCCAATGGTCACAGAAGTGGCCTATCAATACAATCCTTTAGCTGGTCACAAGTGGTGTGTGTATACAACATATGTGATCATATATATGATGATATATTATAATATCAGGTGTCACAAGCCTTTCTACATCTGTAATCACCGCAATTTCACTGAATCATAAGCATTTAACATGGGTGACTAATATAGGTCAAATGCTCGGTTGTAGCAGTTCAAGAATTTCCTTTTTGTCATTTAATGATAGAGAAGAAGATAACATTGTTAAAGACTGGCATTCTAAAGCAGTAACCTGAGGAAATGACATTTTCCTGGGATAAAAAAATACAATTCACACAAAAAGAGAAGAAAACAGAGATAAGGCTGTAAGAAACTGTGTTACAGGTTAGGTAAGAGAAATGATGTTTAGAACAACCTTGGGCTGATAAAGCTATTTAAGCCCACACTGATTGGATCCTTAGACATGTCAGACTATTGGCCCCTAACAATCACATAGAAAAGGCAGGGATTTCATGATTTCACGGGTACAATGAATGCCTCAAGTATTATTTGCAGTTCTGTGTGTGTGTGTATGCGTGTGTATATATATATATATATATATATATATATATATATATGAATGTATGTATCACAATCAGAACAATAAATTGTTCTATTTTTCCTTAATGCTGATGTTTTGGTATATGTACATATTGCTTCATTGAAAATGTTCTCTTTTCTTTCTTTTTTTTTTTTTTTTTTTTTTTAACAATAAAACATCATTGTTCCCAATTAGGAAGAAAAGATAAAAATACAAAAACACCCACCTTACCCTTTGTTACTATGTACTGGTTATATTCCCAAGCACACAATTACTATGACTCAAGTTGAATGAGGGCTTGCTTCTCCAATAAAACTTCCAAAACTTAAACACCCTTCTATGCCCTCATCAAGACTATAACTGAAGTTTTCTAGGAAAAAAAAATATACTGAAGGTGTTCAATTTCTCATTATTTGATTGAATCCTTGTGTGTGTGTTTTTTAGTTTTGTCCTCTTCCCAGCTGTAGGTTATTTTTTATTAATGTTTATTTTTGAGAAAGAGAGACAGACTGTGTGTGTGTGTGTGTGTGTGTGTGTGTGTGTGTGTGTGTGTACATGAGTTGAGGAGGGGCAGAGAGGGAGGGAGACAGAATCCGAAGCAGGCTTTGCACTGTGGACACAAAAGTCCAGGGCTCAAACCCACAAACAGTGAGATCATGACCTGAGCTGAAGTTGGATGCTTAACCCACTGAGCCACCCAGGCAACCCCACTTGACTTCTGAAGAGGGCATAAGTAATATCTTCTGACCACTTCTCTAACACATATTATTCAATTACAATTTTTTTTAAAAACAGCCTTTGGGGAAATACATGAATGCAGGTTTTTTTATTATATAATATTGTGAACAGTGCATAGTTAATGAAAGGGAAATGTGCACAAAAGGGACATAATTTGAATTAGTTTAAATTAATACACTCCATTGTAAATATGTGTAATATACAAATTACATTATAAATTTTCTAAATATTTTCTGAGTTGCAGTTAATTATTTTGAATGATAACATTAGTGTATTAAAGAAAAATAACCTGACCTTAAGCTGTTCTTCCAAAGCAGCAGTTGCTTGGTCTCCACCAGATTCATCGACCACCACCACCATGTGAGTGAGAGAATTGACCCTGACTTGTTCCTGTTCTAGGTCTTCTTGAAGCACCTGAAAGATAAAAATAAAAACAAAAATAAAAATAATAAAGGTAATTAAAATAATAGTTCCCTGAACTGAATGCCAAAAACATTTCTCCCCAACTGTGTGGGATTTGTGTGTCATCTTTTAGGTAAGGTAATGTTTTCTTAAACAAGAACCATTCCAAACATATTTTCTGCTATGGTGCTCAGCAAAATTGGCATACATTTACTGTCAACTGTTGGAAATACAGAGGGAACATCTGTTGAGAAAGGTATGGTAGGATGTTCTACACCTTATCCCACCTTCAACCATTTTTTGAAGGACTTTTCTCCTAAAATTACCGGCTGCCTCTGGCATCGTCGTTGTCTCCCTCTCTACTGAAGTTCTCCCTTATCAACACACACAAAACAAACTCTCTTGACCCAACAAACCCTTTCTACTACTGCTTTATCATTTTTTTTCCTCTTCACTGAAAAATATTTCGTTGTCTACACTTACTCTTTCCATTTCCTTACCCTACTATTCTCTTTGCCAACTATCCCATCGAAACATCTCCTGTAAAGGTTGCCATCAACCTCCAGGTCCTCAAATCCATTCTTCTTTCATTCTCTTCTCGTGAGTGCCATGTATCACTCTTCCGTGATTATCCTTGCACCTCACTGAGTCCTGCTTTTTAACTCCTTTACTGGTTCCTTCTCGTCTGCTCAACTACAAATCAGATGTCAATCCTCTGTATAAAAACCAATGGCGTCACACTTCATTAAGAGGGAAAATACAAATTATTTATCTCCTTAAACAGTATAGTACCTGCCTAGCTCTCTAATCTAGTTGCATACCATTCTTGCCCTCTGATACTATGTTTCAGCCACAATAGTCTTCTCTTCCATCATGTGTCAAGTCCTTGGCTTCACCTAAAGCGTTATCCCTCCATCTCTCTAAATAACGTCTCCTTCTTAATGTTCAAGACTCATTTTAAGTGTCACTTGCCCAGAGAGGCTTTTCATGAAGCTGCTATGTACATTTCCTTCTCATTTACTCTCAATCTCTGTAATTTTTTTAATACAACAATTTCACAACTCAGTATTTTCTTGTATATTAGCTTAGTCATTTATTGTCTGTCTCTACTTACTGGAATAGAAGAGCCACTAGAACAGACATGTCCCTTGTCCTTCTCACTACAGACTCCAAGCAACTGAAGATCAATAAACTTTTTGAATGAATGGTGCCAGGTGGAGGGATAAGGGCAATACACACAGATGAATGTGGATAAAGATTACAATCTAAAAGGGGGGATTCATTTTTTTAAACTGTAATCATAATTACACTGACATCACATATAACCACAGAACAGTATTTTAATCTTTCAAACATCATAGTGTACAAGGTTTTTTTTTTTTTTTTGGTAAAGATAAACAGGGTAAACCGAGTAATAAAATAAATAGAGAGGAAATATAGAAGAAGTCAACAGGGAAGGATGCTCCAATGCCTCCAGGACCTTGTCACGTTACACTAACGGTTATTAAAAAAATCCCTAAATGCATATGCGAAATGTCTGACCATCTAGTTTGCTCCCTGAAATACTTTATTGTATACTATAAGAATGGAGGAGCAGGTTTGGGACAAGATCTGTTATTTTCTGGACAATCGGCACTCCCTGCCTGGGAAACAATGATGCTTGGTACCTACCATAGTAGCTCTTAGTTATGCATGCCCTGTGGTGGATGTAAGGGAATTTATTGGGATTGGTCACACCACAAACTCAAATGCATGCACATTTTTACCCTAGGACTTTCATTTTTTGAGTCTCTTTTATTTTCAGAGCACTATAAAATCACTTACTTTTAGTTTCTCTCTCTAGAGTTTTATGCTATATTTTCAAGTAAAGCAATTTAGAATAAAATGACTCTGCATTTATTTTGTGTGTGGAGTCTATACTGCCTATCATGCCTCTGACATTCCAGAGCTTACACTGGTTAATAAAACTCTTTCTGCCATGAGGCCAAAAATGGAAACATTAACATTCAGAGTTGTCCTTGAAAGTCATGTTGAGTCTGTGTTTTCTGAGTTATATAAGGCAGGACTGGGAACATTTCAAATGTGTCCTCCAGGAATTTTAAGAATAATTAAAATAATATTTTGGTAGCTGATATATGATAAGTTGATGTCTTTAACTTGGCCAATTCTTTTCCCCTATCATTCAAGTATGAGAGTATATATAATTACGTGTATTAAAAACTGAGAAATAATGCTATACTGCTCACATTTTTACATCTAAATTGTTTTTTTTTCACTGTTTTAATATATTTTAGTAAAGGAACTTGAGAATATCATTGTTTGATCTGTGAAGTGCTAATTTTAAACTCAGGTCTAGTCTTTCTAAAGCATATGTGATCAAATGCATTATTTATTTTCTCCATTCCTTTGATTTCTGATTTTGTTTTGCTTATCTAGTTGCTTTTTAATCAGAAATTATATTCTTGACATATGCATCAAGGGTTTACTTCTTATGCTTTTGCAAAAGTGCTAACACAAAAAAATCACAAAAGCGAGTTGTGAGTTGATAGCTTCAAAATCAAACAGAAGAACTACTTGGATTTGTAGTGAGTAAAGGGAAATAAAGGAACATGGGAAAGGTACTCCATAGTGGCTGAAATTCTGGAAGAGTGCATAGCACTGGAGTGGATCAGCGTAGACTATTTGATTTAAGTTAATTCCAGTGTGTCTTTTTCCCTTCTAAGACTTTTTCAAATCACATCTCTTCTTTTACCCATAATCAGGAATTAAAACAAAAAGGGTTCCACTGACTTTTTTGAGCATACTCAACAGCCTCAAGACAGAAGCTATGGCAACATTGTAATCATCCTTCCTATTTCCTCAGATGTTGCCTCTGAAAATAAATAGAATGCATACCACAGTATTTGCTAATGCCCCCAGTATCAGCAAAAGACAAAAGACTATAAAATATCCAACGTCTAGAGTTCATTTTTTTTTTTTAATTTTTTTTTTTCAACGTTTTTTATTTTATTTTTGGGACAGAGAGAGACAGAGCATGAACGGGGGAGGGGCAGAGAGAGAGGGAGACACAGAATCGGAAACAGGCTCCAGGCTCCGAGCCATCAGCCCAGAGCCCGACGCGGGGCTCGAACTCACGGACCGCGAGATCGTGACCTGGCTGAAGTCGGACACTTAACCGACTGCGCCACCCAGGCGCCCCTAGAGTTCATTTTTTTAAAGTTGATTCTTAGAAGTAGCAAAATGTCACATACAAAAAGGTGAGATTAAAAAGTTAAAATTTTTTTGCCCACCTACGTATCCATGAATAAGGGTGTTGAACGCTGGCAGAAACTATGCCCTTCTGCTTCCCTCTTTGAAAAAAACACAGATTCTCAAACTACTATTTTTTTAAATACATTAAAAATTTTAAGCTATTTTAAAATTAATTTTAATTATTTACTTATGTATTTGAATTTCTCATAGCTGGATTTATACAATAGACATTTATAATAGATTCGCTAATTAATCCTGAAATAGGAGCCAAATTATTCCAAATATTGATGTATCCCCAGAGATATATGCTAACATTTTTGCCTGTCAGAAGATAATAGCTTAAAATTAAAATGCTGTAATATATGATTGTTAAAGTATGTTTTTCTTTATTAAAAGTATATAAATTATTTATATACATATAAGTACATGCTAGGTATTTTATTATGCATTTCTTGGCATTATTTTTATTAAAGTACTCCTTTTGTTACACTTACCACATTAAAAAACAATTGTCATGCTCCTAATTAAATTTCTATACCATTATTAGATAGATACAAATGTCAGCAATGTTTGTTCTCTAATGTCAACTAACAATCTTTATTTTTCCTTATGACAAGAGAAAAGGCCAACAGTGAAATGTAACATTAAAAATGCTTAGATTCGACAAACAGATTTTGTTATACCTCTGTAAATAATTCTATTTCTTATAAATTATTCTGTAGTTAAAGGTCCTGACCAAATTTGTTATTCCCTTAGTACATATTCACAGTTTTGTGATTTAAATATGACTTTTCTTCCATTCTCTTCAAATGTCATCAGTGGTAGTAAATTCTTCTTTCCCTGACCCATGTCAAGTTGGTTTTCAAAAACTGGCTTAGAACAATCACCGGAGAAGAGTCATTTCAAGTGTTTACTTCAGACGTTAGCAATTTAACTCTAGATTAGTACACATATGAAATAATGCATGGAAAATAAAAGAATGGAAATATGTAAGGCTAGGGAATTATTAGATATGATATCTACAGGTGAAGATGAACAATTTATAGAAATGTAGAGAAACAGAATGCAAAAAACAAGGTCAGTCTCTTATATTCTCCCTAGGAAGCTATCTATATATTATTTCTCTTGGACATCGTAAATGCTCCACAACATGGAATACAAAAGGGCAGTGGCTGCATATGTGCATAGTTTACTTTATTACTCCTTCTACTTCAGTAATGAGCCAACAGATAATTGCCAATACCAGGTCCTACATGCACACACATAAACACACACATCTAGAAACAACACAGATCATGGACTATGCATGGATTCCCAGCCCATCTACTGCCCCTTACAGATTACTTTAAATTAATATAATTAAAAGATGTTTAATAAAATATTAGGTTTAAGTATTTTTTACTTTTTTAGTTTAGCCAAAAATATGTTCACGGCAAGAAGGACTGATGAAAACAAAACTTTCATCAAACATAAAATTTGCAAAAAATCTTAAGAAACTAGAAGAGTTTCTACAAACATGGGCTAAGTCCAATATCTAGGAAAGTAATATTTTAAAAAGTCCATCTCAGGGGCGCCTGGGTGGCTCAGTCGGTTAAACATCCGACTTCAACTCAGGTCATGATCTCGCAGTTTGTGAGTTTGAGCTCCTCCTCGGGCTCTGCACAGACAGCTCAGAGCCTAGAGACTGACTGCTTCAGAATCTGTGTTTCCCTCTCTTTCTGGCCTTCCCTTGTTCATACTCTGTCTCTCTCAAAAATAAACAAACATTAAAAAAATTAAAAAAAATAAAAAGTCTACCACAAAAGCAAAAAAAAAAAAAATCCCTAGACACTTATGAACAATTAGCTAATGCAATACATGTGGATATGAATTGATTTTGTTTTCAAATAAAAACATCCTGGCTGAATCGGAAATTTTATGATTTCCTAAGAAATGATAAGAATGTAGGCAATTTAATCTTCTCTTTACCTTTTCTCTTATGGCCATTCTTCTTTCTTTCTTTCTATCAGCTCTGCACTGGCCTAGGCTCTATATCTCCTGCTTCCCTGAATGAAATGATCTGGAAATGGTTTGCCATTTTCAGTTCAATATTCACTTAGATAAGCCTAATTGGTCCCAGTATGGTCTAGTTCTTCAGGAGGATCTATTTATAGTATGTAATTTTATAGTACATTTGCTGAATACTTTTGAAAAGCTACCTCAACAGGTCTTTCTAAAAGACCTTCTACTTTTATATCCACTTACTAAGTATGAATGCACAATTATATTAGTTTTTATATCAGAACCCACTGTTTTTACTTTTTTGTTAGAAAAAAAAAATGTTTCAGCCAACTCCAAAGCTACCAAAGAGGGTAGCCCTAAAGACCATTTCAATGAAGACATTAGAAAGATTTTAAAAACCTAAACTTTCCAGTTGCAAAAAAGGAGGCTCAATAAATATGAAAAATTGTTTTAAATAGAGCTGACAATTAATGTACCCGGCCTCATTCAGACTATAAGTGGGATTAGGGTATGGTTCGAATGACAGACTCATAAAAATACATGTATGTTTAAAGGTGTAGGATCTGAAGTTAGATTTCCTAGGTTTGATTCTTGGATGCATTGCTAACAAGCTATGTGACCTTGAGAAATACTCCAACTATACCATGCCTCAGCTTATCAATTTTCAAAATTGGGATGATAGGGTACCTATCTCTTTAGTTGGATAGGAAACCTGAATATAATTGTTTAGCACATTGCCTGGCACACAGTATAAACTCAATAAACAGTAATAGCTAGTTAATACTAAAAAGTACTCACATTTTGGCACATTCAGAACAAATACTTTAATTTTAATTTTTTTAAGTTTATTTATTTATTGTGAGACAGACAGAGCGAGCGAGCAGGGGAGGACTAGACAGAGAGGGAGAAAGAGAATCCCAAGCAAGCTACATTGTTAGCACAGAGCCCAATGGGGGCCTCAAACTCACAAACCATGAGATCATGACCTGAGCTGAAACCAAGAGTCGGACACTTAACCTACTAAGCCACCCAGGTGCTCTCAAAACAAACACCTTAAACCATACCGCAAGAACTCAAGAGACACCTAATTCACCCTCATCTAATTCATGATGTCTATCATCCTCTAATAGGTATTATGAGTACAGAAAGGGTGTGGTTTTGGAAATCCAAGAACTGAAGTTACAGCCAACTGTCAGGATCTGGAAATATACAAAATAATTTTAAATCCATAAGTAAGTCTTTAACTCCCAAATTATTTACAAGATATTAGTATCAGTAGTTTTAAAGTAACTGATCTAGTGAGCTCATTGCTAAAAAAATGAGCTTGATCAGAAAAGCTTTATCATGGAACATGGAGGACATACCCTAATCAATAAATAGTAGACCTCAATTGTCATACTTTTCCTTCTTCCTCTATAACCCATGTAAGCATGCATGTATCCATACATCCTGCCTATAGTTACACCACTGAAATCAGAAGTTAGATCAAGGTGAACACCAAGAAAATCTAACGAATAATCACAAAATGCCTTTAGCCTGACAATAATTGATGCAAAAGAAGAGGAATATTGGGAGAGAGGGGTGGGGTAGAAGTTTGCAGGGGCAGCACAGAGGAAGTGATATGCATTGATTGGCTAATAGCAAACAGATGTGATATTGAAGTCTACTGATAGATAGCAAGACTCTTGCTCAAACATTACTGCCATTCTCATCATAAACCTATTTTGTTCTATGCCCCCTTTGTAGTTCGTTTTGCCCTAATTTTCATGAAAGAGCTGCAGGATTAAGGCTGAAAAATCATTTCCTTAACCATTTTAATTCTGAGCATTTCAGACCGGGCCACCACTAAGGTGTTGTCTTTCCCAATGCTTACTCTCAGTTTGAGGACTTATATGCAGTCTCTCCGTCTCTTCCACCTAGATATTCCCAAGCCAGGGAAACCAAGCACCACAATTCCCCATCTCTTTGCTACTCTCTGCATTTGCTCTAACCTCTAGGATAGCCACTGGTGTCAAACTTGCTTGGAATCTAATAAAAGAGGTGAGAGAAGCAGGTCAAGTTGAAAAGCCAGAGTGTGCCAATTACTAGTTAAGTTGCCTTAGGCAACTCTTTAGCCTCATTGAGCATATTTATTTAACCGAAAATTAAGGATGTGAATCTTTCCAAGAGGTTTAGAACTGGAATTAAATGACAAAATACATTAGAATCAGCTACCACAATGCTTACAGTTGGTACATGGGGAGGAAATGCTTATTTTCTTCTATTTCTGACATCATCACCATATCATTCAATTCTTCGACTAAGATCTATGGAAATAGCCCCTCTGGGCATCAGTATTTATTGCCAAAACTTTTGATAATCACATCATATATATTCTAATTACTAAATATTCTCAGTGTACTGAAACTACAGAATGTCATATAAAAATGTCTGATTTAGTAGTTTTTTCATTCTCACTAGATGTGATCTAGATCTTTAATTGATAATTGATTCTCAACTATTATCCATGGGGCACCTGGGTGGCTCAGTCAGTTGAGTGTCCGACTTGCTATCAGCTCAGGTCAGGATCTCTCCAGCATGGGATGGAGCCCTGTATCGGGCTCCCTGCTGAGCAGAGCCTGCTTGGGATTCTCTCTCTCCATCTCTCTCTGACTGTTCCCTGCTCAGTCTCTCTCCCTGTCTCTCAAAATAAGTAAACTTTAAAATAAATGAATGATGGGGCGCCTGGGTGGCTCAGTCAGTTGAGCGTCCGACTTCGGCTCAGGTCATGATCTCACAGCTCGTGAGTTCGAGCCCCGCGTCGGGCTCTGTGCTGACAGCTCAGAGCCTGGAGCCTGCTTTCAGTTCTGTGTCTCCCTGTCTCTGCCCCTCCCCCACTCATGCTCTGTCTCTTTCTCTCAAAAATAAATAAACATTAAAAAATTAAAAAAAGCCAAAATGAATGAATGAATGAATAAATAAATAGTATCCAGTATAAATTATCTCTGCAATATGTAGCTCCATTGAATAACAGAGGACTACCAGTTGTACCACTAGAAATCCTTTGTTCATAACAAAACTATTAAACATAAAATTATTGTATACTGTAGTTACCAATTTTATATTCCTTAGACACAGCGCCACATTCAACCTTATTTTTAACAGGAGAATGGATTTATGGTCTTGCATTTTGTTATAAGATATATGAATATATTTTTCAAGAATAATTATTCTCTTAAAACTCATATTATCATATCTTTTGTGGCTTTCTTATGAAAAAGTTTCCCCTAAAATGCATTCTAAAATGTTTTATATATATATAAATAATTCATTTACATTATTAATGTTGCATTACCTATTCAAGGGAACTGAAATTAATTGGCATTGGTTCAGAAAAACAGATACTTTACATGAGACTAACTCCTTAAGTGACAGAGTCCCCTGTTTTCCTTTATGCTCCCCAGAGCCAGAAACTTTTTTTTTTTAATTTTTTTTTTAACATTTATTTATTTTTGAGACAGAGAGAGACAGAGCATGAACGGGGGAGGGTCAGAGAGAGGGAGACACAGAATCTGAAACAGGCTCCAGGCTCTGAGCTGTCAGCACAGAGCCCAACGCGGGGATCGAACTCACGGACCGCAAGATCATGACCTGAGCCGAAGTCGGCTGCTTAACTGACTGAGCCACCCAGGCGCCCCGAGCCAGAAACTTTTAATAAAGAGGAATTATAGGAGAAATTAAAAATAAAAAAAATAAACCTAGTGTCTCAAAGATTAGGGCATCTTGGATAGTTATATTTCAGTAGATGTACTGATGGATTTATTTATTTGTTTTTATTTTAGAAAGAGAGAGATAAAGCGAGAGCAGGGGAGAGGGGCAGAGGGAGAGAAAGAGAATCTCAAGCAGGCTCCATGCTGAGAGTGGAGCCTGAAGCTGGACTCAATCCCACACCACTGGGATCGTGACCTGAGCCAAGATCAAGAGTTGGACGCTCAACTGACTGAGCCCCTCAGTCACCCCAATGCACTGATGTACTTTAAAACAAGGCCATGATATTTTGAGCAATGTAATGGTATTGAATCAGCATTCAGTGATTTTTATGAACCAATTAGTAATCTATTAGCTGGAATCACTTGATCTGTTAAAAAAAAAAAAAAAAAAGAACATGAGCACGGATTTCATTATTGTTGTTGTTGTTGTTGTTATTGTTATTTTAATTTAATTAATGGATTATCTAGTATATAAAGTTATCCTTGGAATCTGGTGCTTGTTTACAGCTTGTTGATGGGAAATTAGATGCTTTCTCAACTAGATTTCTTTTTAAATTTTTTTAATGTTTATTTTTTTTTTTTGAGAGAGAGAGAGAGAGACAGAATGTGAGTGGGAGAGGGTCAGAGAGAGGGAGACACGGAATCCGAACCAGGCTCTAGCCTCTAAGCTGTCAGCACAGAGCCCAATTCAGGCTTTGAACTCATGAACGGTGAGATTAGACCTGAGCCGAAGTCAGACACTCAACTGATTGAGCCAACCAGGCACCCCTCTCAACTAGATTTTAAAAAATTAACACTGAGTATCATACATATATGACTCTGTAGACTATAAAGTGTGATACTGTCCTTTTCCACTTTAGCTTGTCACTTCCATATATCAAAAGAATATTATTGTCACACAAATTAATTTTATTTGGTTTGGAGTCATATCTTATAATAACACTTAAGGCCATTCATATACTTACGGGTACCACGTATTATTATATGTGTTTTTTATGTAATTATGTTTCCAATGTTTTTATCATTCCCATAAAGTAGATATCATCATTATCATTAACATCATCCTCATTTCATAGTTGGGGCAACTGAGGCACAAAATCATTAGGTAACTTATGCAAAGCTATTCAACTCACAAGTGACAGGAGCTATGTTTTAATCCTAATCAATATGACTGCAGGGTCTATAATGGATTGCCTCGGTATAAGAGATATTAATATAGCTTAAATAAGCTTAAGAGATAGACACATCTGTTTTCTATAACTATACGACATAAGGCACATAAACAGAAACTTAAACTCTTGTGTGTAAGTGTATGTGCATGTGTGTGCACTCACTTGAGTTCCAGGTTTTAGCCCTCCGGTGACACTTGAATTGAACCTATTATATTTTATTTATTTATTTTCTTAATACAGTTTGCTGTCAAATTGGCTAACATACAGTATGTAAAGTGTGCTCTTGGTTTATGGGGTAGATTCCTGGGGTTCACTGCTAAACCTATTATATTTTAAAGGCCACTACTACAAAGCTAGCTTTAAAAATATACACACATATAGACAATAGTTAGGTCCTAGTATATGTTCTTCCTGTTTCAAAGCAGGGTTAAGATTGGGTTATCTTAGCAATAAATGTTCATCAGAACAGTGTTTCATGTCTTAGCTTCTTTCATTAACTTTCCTCTCATAAATATTTCCTATCTTGGAACATATTTCTTTCCCTCTTAGAACATATTTGTATTGAGATGGTCATGGGATCTTCTCCCACGTGAGAGAATACATGTTTTTCTCCCATGGTTCCTATTCTGTGTCCCTTGAGGGTCAAGTAAGGTATATATGGAATGTAAAAAAAGAAAAAGTGTAATGTCTCTAGGCCCTCTCTCTCCTTTCTTAGTAAGAATCTGGGGGAAAAGATTAAGTTGTATGGCCAGCTTTATTTTTTTTAATATATGAAATTTATTGTCAAATTGGTTTCCATACAACACCCAGTGCTCATCCCAAAAGATGCCCTCTTCAATACCCATCACCTACTAAGGCCAGCTTTAAAAAAGGGCCAACCAGAACTAATTTAGCCTATGATTGAGACCAGAGGGCAAAAAGTCCTTATAATTTCTATCAGGTTCAAGGTGACTCACACCACCAGAATTTTGCACATAAATTTAAGAACAGAGTCTTATGATTACAGACAGTACAGTTTGTCCAGCTGGTGGAGTCTGCATATATTCCTCATGAACTGACCATCCTGTGGCAGGTATCCAGCTAAAAATGTGATTCCATCAAATGGACTTCCTTTTCTGCATACGCAAGGGTTACAAGTTTCATTTCAACAGACATACCTAAGTATGACTCCTGGTAGCATCTTCTGCGCTATTTATGAAGATGCCAGGGTTACAACCATTAACATATTTTAACAGGAAATGAAACAGGGATAGAAGAACAAATGTGAGGGGTAGTGAGAGGGCATCAGGGATTATATCTCCACGTAAACTGCTTTATCGATGTGTTCCTTCCTCACCTGTAAGTTGTTTCCTTGCCCCTACTCACAATTTTTTTTCTTTATTTAACTTGTCAGATTTATGTGTCTGCAAGGAAGGAAGCAATGATGAGGCTTCCATGTGGAAGAGAACTAGTCAAAATAATTTAAAGCATCTGCTACAAAAAAAAAACCATTTATTGAGCATCAATTATGTACTAAGTATTTGGCTAGGCAGTGGAGAAATCAGAAGAGGTCTATCTGGTTCTGTGGCTGTAGCATAGTATTTTTTCCTGATTATATTGTTTATGTTTACTGTGATAGCCATCAAACATTCATTAATCACTTATAAGGGTAAAAGGAAATAAACTGGAATTTCATAGCAGTAATTAATAATGTACTTATAATCTTATTAAAGATTGAGGAGAGCTAACTAGACACTAAAAGCACTACTTGATTCCATGGCATTCTGAGGCTTTTCAGAATCTGCCTCCTCCTTCCAAATACTGCATTTCTACTTAATACTGTCTATTCTTTTCTTATCCAATTTTGGGTTCCTAATTGCCCAGTCTCACAATCTATTATTTCAAGCCCTTTGCTCATTTCCTACATTTAGTCCTGCTGCTTGTGCTGTTGATTTCCAAAATGTTCCTTATACCTGTTAACAATTTTCACTGACATGACTCCATTCAGGTTCTATGTACTCTCTGCACTACCTTCCTAACATATCTTCTGGCCTCCTATTCATCTGTGCTCTGGTTTATCTTATAAGACGTATCTTCCTAAAAAATTAAGATAAATTTTCCTAAACAACCACTCTTTAGTTTCTCATCAATAATAGGTATCTATTACTGATAGAGTAACTCCAAATGCCTGAGTCTTGAGTTCAAGACCCTTCACGATCAGGTTGTATGTAGTCTTTTAGCACTGAAGATAGTGCAACACATGATCCAGGCAAGTGACATACACCCTACATTTCTGCCACGTCATTTCCTTTGCTCAAACAAGTCACTGTTTTTAATATTCTCAAGTCATTTGCCATATTCTGCCTTGTACAACGGTGTCTTTATCTGCTGTACGAACCTGTGACTTTCCTGAGGAAGATTCCGTATATATAGTCAATCTCTATATTCTTCACAGCATATGATGCTTTAATGAGTGTTTGTTCAATGATATGGAACAGAATGCGATGGGATAAAATGAAATGCCAAGTCCTTTAGCCGGATTACACTTAAAACTTCCCCATTACATGCACATCTAGATCATTTTAAAGGTCACCAGAAGAGGGTATTTTACAATCTTGGCAACCCAAATGCTTGAGATTAACTAAGCTGCAAGCAAAGGATAAGTGACTGAGCTTCTAAAAGACTATTTAATTTGTATTCATCAGTAGTCAACACGGAACATTCAACGAAGTAGGAGTGGAGAGCACATGTCATATTTACATCTGCAGATTCTAATAACTAGTATGGTAAGGATTTTGTTGACGCTGTTACTAAGCCAATGTAGGTAAAAACAGAAAGTCTAAACCTCTCAGAAGAATTGGAAACTTGGCCAGTAAACTAAGCCTTCAACTACATCTCAGTCCGACTGTGCTTTGAAACAAAACGTTCCTCAGTCAAATACTCTCATTTTGATGAAAACACCCCCCCCCAAAAGAGCAAACTTCCTTCCCATTAATCAGTGCCCAAGCCCACAACACACTATGACTCCTCAATAATACTGTCACTTCTTCAAGGGAAACCCTCATTCCTTATCAACATCATAGTCCGTCTCTGAAGACAAAAATAACCCACCAGAATTATTTCCGCCATGTTCCTTAGCAAAGGGAAGGAGAATTTCAATTTATTCATTCCCAAGAGAATAAATTTTGGGTGGCTCAGATCTGAAGTCAACCTATAAATGCTCTCCCCAAAGCAAAAGCCTTGAAGACCAATTGGTTTTTCCAAATTCTGTGACACACTCCACTTTTCCCAGTTACCCAGAGTTAACCCTTTGGCTACATTTAACAGTAACTGCCAATAGAGGTTTGATTGTTTTGCCTTGCCTAATTGACAGACTCCATACAAGTGACTTATCTCCATGACATTGTACAGTAGTTGCATTTCTAGCCTGCCTTGTAATAAAATGCTGTACAAATGGACGTGGCAAAAGGTCCTGTCACAGAACACAGAGAAGCGTATCTGTGATATCCATGGTGTACTTGCAAGGCTCGCCAACTTTTTTTTTTCTGGCCTCCAACAGAGGGAGAGAGGGAGGGAGGGAGAGAAGTAGGGAGAAGGGGAGACAGAGAGAGAAAGAACCAGGCAGAGGCCTCTGACCTGAGCAGAATTTAAATGGATTCCGGGCCACAAAATCTGTGTCTTTTCTTTGATTTGTCATCTGTAATCATCTCTTAGAAAAAGAAGGAAGATGACTAAAGAATGTGATGTCTATCTATACATAGCTAACAACCCTACATGTTATCTTAGGTGACAAGTGTGGCGATGCAGCTGGGTGGAGTTGCTTTCCTCGACTACTAGGGTTGCTGATGTATTTGGTTGTCACGGGAAATTGCCTTATTTTCATTCACCTACAATTCTTGGGAAGAAAAGCTGCAAAGCGAATTGATGACTACTTAAATCAGGCTTTAGGTTGGACTCAGTTACTTCAAGAAAGAACATTTATCTTTTTCTGTTTTATGAAACATGGCAAGAATAATAACAACAAAAAAACATACTCCTTTTAAGTATGTACTTTTAAGAGAATATATGTTACCCATTTAAATAAATTCAACTACTGGGGCGCCTGGGTGGCTCAGTTGGTTAAGTGTCTGCCTCTGGCTCAGGTCATGATCTTCTGGTTCCTGGATTTGAGCCCCGAGCTGTCGGCACAGAGCCTGGAGCCTGCTTCAGATTCGGTGTCTCCCACTCTCTCTCTGCTCCTCCTCCACTCATGCTCTGGGTCTCTCTCTCTCTCTCTGTCTCTCTCTCAAAAATAAATAAACATTAGAAAATTTAAATAAATTCACCTATAGAGAACAATGGATGGTTATCAGAAGGGAGGTGGGGGATGGGTGAAACAGGTGATGGGGATTAAGGAGTGCACCTGTCCTGAGGAGCACCAGGTGCTCTGTGGAAGTGCTGAATCACTATACTGTACACATGAAACGAATATTATACTGCCTGTGAACTGGAATTTAAATAAAAACTTTAAATAGATAGATAGATAGATAGATAGATAGATAAATTTAACTCCTTTATAAATTGTTTCATTTTCTTCTCCCCGTAATTGCTTCAAGTAAAAAAGATTATTATCAATTGTCAGGCTTTCTCTTATTATTCTGCCATTTCTCTTTTGGAATCCCTCCTGGCTTCCTCATACTACAGAGGTCCAGTGTCAACATCATTCCCTCTGATGTTACCAGCCTTACTCTTGCCCTTTCCTAAAAAGCCTCACATTCTAAAACCAACAGAAAAATTAAAACCAGTATTATTTCCAATGTGAAGATATGGAGAACATAAGAAAAAGTAATTACTTTTTTAAAGATTATTTATTTATTTTGAGAGAGAGGGAGAGGGAGAGGGAGAGAGAGCACACTAGCAGGGGAGGGGCAGAGACAAGGGAGAGAGAGAATCTGTGCTGTCAGAGCAGAGCCGGACTCGGGGCTTGACCTCACCGTGAGATCATGACCCAAGACAAAATCAAGGGTCAGACACTTAACTGACTGAGCCCCCTAGGTGACCCTTATGAAAACTACACATTTATTTGGTGTCAAAGCTGGATAGTACTCTGGCCTCCAGGTAAGAAGGCTGTCACGTTGAGTTCTTTCACAGACCAATCTTGAACCAAGGATTTAGGTGCAAAGAGTTTAATTGGGAAGTGATCTCAGGAGGCATTATGAGTGAGAATGTGAGGCAGTTTACCTCATGGACACCTGGGCCCAGTCTTGCCGGGACACCTTTGAGGGATTGTGGGAATTAAGAAACACCTTGGGATTGTCCTACCATGGGCCAAGGATTCTTGGGCATTTATCCATCATCTCCCATTCCTCATGGGTTAATTAATGGAAGCTCTCAGCACTAACTCTGCTTCCTTCCCACCCCCAAACTAGCTGAGACTCTCTTGTGGCAGCAAATGTCTTCAGACACAGAGAAACCATTAGTGTATACAGAAACTGTCTGCATGACACTTCCAGGGCAGACCGAGGGGAAGAGGGTTGCATAGTGTCTACAATAGGAGTGCATGATGCACACATGAAATGTGGTCCAGTTTGACATCCAGCACTGGATCTAAGTTCTTTATCAGATGTTCACTTAAAACCTATGTGACAGGGGCGCCTGGGTGGCTCAGTCGGTTAAACGTCCGACTTCAACTCAGGTCACGATCTCGCGGTCCGTGAGTTCGAGCCCCGTGTCGGGCTCTGGGCTGATGGCTCGGAGCCTGGAGCCTGCTTCGGATTCTGTGTCTCCCTCTCTTTCTGCCTCTCCCCCGTTCATGCTCTGTCTCTCTCTGTCTCAAAAATAAATAAATATTAAAAAAAAAAAACACCTATGTGACAAATTAGCCTCTTTTCATCACAACTTTCACATGAAAATTAGAATACAGTTGATGTTTTATTTTTTTCCCCCTGGGTGCAGAGTACCTGGATTACCATAGCTATAGCTGTCCCCATACTGCTCCACTGTAAACTCCTGTGGCCAAAATGGCTGTGAGGGCGGCAAAAGCGAAGGCCAGCCTTGTTTGTTATTGAATCAGAAGCTCATTACATAAGAAAAGAACTCTGCGACTTAGAAGGAACAGTATCTTGCATCTGCAAAGAATAACTTCCAAGCTACCTCTGAAAAATGTTATAAAAAGAGACAATAAACTTGAGCGAGATGCAGATTTAGCAGGAATGAGTTGAAGGAGCAGATATTTCCTTCCAAAGCCATGAATCCAAGAACCAGAGAATCCTAAATAGAGTTGTCAGATAAAATCCAGAATGCCAACTAAGATCTCAATTTCAGATAAACAGTGAATAATTTGGGACATACTTCCACTAAAACAGTATTTGTTGCTTATCTGAAATGCAAATTTAACTAGGTTTCTTGGATTTTTATTTCCCAGATTTGGCAAGCCTACTCTGGACCAATTATGAAGGTTATTCTGTGTGTGTGTGTGTGTGTGTGTGTGTGTGTGTGTGTGTGGTGTGTGTGTGTGTGTGTGTGTGTGTGTGTGTTTCTTGATGGACTGAGCAAGCTCTTGTTCCTATGGTAAAACCCAGAGCTAGTTTTATAATGGCTATTAGAATGAAGCACTTTCAAAATTCCAACTTAGAAATAACTGTCACTATTTGCAGGCAACATGACTTTAAACACAAGATCCTAAAGACTCCACTGAAAACTGTTAGAACTAATACATATAGTAAAATTGCAGGATACAATAACATTATACAAAAATGTGTTTATACACAGGAACAACAAACTATCCAAGAGAGAAATTAAGAAAACAACCCAATTTACAATTGCTTCAAAAAGAATAAAGTGCCTAGGAATAAATTTAACCTAGGAGGTGAAAGATCTATATACTAAAAACTACAAGATATTGACGAAAGACTGAAGAAGACACAAATAAATGGAAAGATATTTCATGCTCATGACTTAGAAGAATTAATATTATGAAAATGTCCATATTACCAAAGCAATCTACAGATTCAATGCAACCCACATCTAAATTCCTACGGCATTTTTCACAGAACTAGAACAAACAATCCTAAAATTTGTACAGTGCCATAAAAGACTTGAGTAGCCAAAGCAATGCTGACAAAGAAGAACAAACTGGAAGCGTGATCTTCTCTGATTACAAACTATATTACAAAGCTATAGTAATCAAAACAGTATGGTTTGGGCATAAAACACACACACACAGATTGAGGGAATGTAATAAAAATCCAAGAAATAAATGATGCGTATGTGGTCAGTTAATTTACAACAAAGGAGGCAAGAACGTACAATGAAGAAAGGCCACCCTCTTCGATAAATGGTGTTGAAAAAAGGGCAGAATCACATTTAAATGAAACTAGACAACACTTACACCATACACCAAAATTAACTCAAAATGGATTAAGAATTGATGTATGAACTGAAACCATAAAACTCTTAAAAGAATACATAAGTGGTAAACTCCATAACAGCAGTCTTGGTGATGAGGTTTTTTTTTTTTTTGGATTTGACTCTAAAAGCAAAGATAATAAAAGCAAAAATAAACAAATGGGACTACATCAAACCAAAAAGCTTCTGCACAGCAAAGGAAACCATCAACATAATGAAAAGAATAACCTAATGAATGGGAGAAGATATTTGGAAATCATATACCCAACAAGGGGTTAATATCCAAAATATATAAAGAACTTAAACGACTCAACAACAAAAACACAATCAGATTTTAAAATAGGCAAACGATCTGAAAAGACATTTTTCCAACAGGCACATCAAAAGATGCTCAACATCACTAATCATCAGGGAAATGGAAATGAAAACCATAGTGAGCTCTCACTTCACATTTGTTACAATGGCTATTATCAAAAAAAAAAAAAAAGAAGAAAAGAAAAGAAGAGAAAAGAAGAGAAAAGAAGAGAAAAGAAAAGAAGAGAAAAGAAAAGAAAAGAAAAGAAAAGAAAAGAAAAACACGAAATAGCAAGTGTTGGGGAGGATGTGGAGAAAAAAATAACCTTGTCCACTGTGGTTAGGAAAGTAAGTTTATGTAACCGCTATGAAAATCAGTATGAAGTTTCCTCAAAACACTAAAAATAGAACTATCATATGATCCAGCAATTCCACTTCTGGGTGTTTATCAAAACAAAATGAAAACAATAACTCAAAAAGATATATGTCCTCCTATGTTCATTGCAGCATTATTTACAATAGCCAAGATATGGAAACAACTTCAGTGTCCACTGATGGATGAGTAAAGAAGATGTGGCATGCGTGCGTGTGTGTGTGTGTGTGTGTGTGTGTGTGTGTGTGTGTATGTATGTATTTATACATACATATATACATACTGCAATATACTCAGACATAAAAAACGAATTCTTGCTCTTTGTGACAACATGGATGTACTTTGAGGGTATTAAGCTAAGTGCAGTAAGTCAGACAGAGAAAGACAAATACCATATGATTCCACTTATATGCAGAAGATAGAAAACAAAACAAATCTTACAGATAAAGAGAACTAAATGGTAGATGCCAGAGGGGAGACGGGTGAGGAGGTGGGCAAAACGGCTGAGGGACAAACTTCCACTTCTAAAACAGTAAATCATCTGTATGCAATGTACAGCCTGGTATGACAATCAGTAATATTGTAGTGCATGTTTGAAAGTTGCTGTGAGGGTCCATCTTTACAGTTCTCATCACAAAATAAAAAAATGTACAACTCCGTATGGTAAGGAATGGTAACTAGACTTATTCTGATCATTTCACAGAGTGAACAGATTTTTGAATCATTATATCATATACCTAAAATGTATATTATGTTATATGTCAATTTTATCTGAATTTAAAAAATGGATACTGAAGAAAAAAAAGAAATAAACCTGTAGAAATCCTACTCACAGAAACAACAAATGCTTTTTGGCGACCAAAGAGCCTAACTTGTAAATATACCAATAAACTGAAAAAAGATATGATGGAAGTATTGCAAATAATAGATTCTGTATTTCATACAAAAGCAACGTTACAGATGTTCATTTTAATCAAACTTCGCCTGTTCTAAGACTTTCTGAACTGAAGGTAAAAACGTACAAAAAATCATGTCTTATTAGTTTAATTTGCATTGCAAGTAATCCCTACAGAGTCCCTCTTCCAAGAAACCAAAACTTTAATAAATCACATATCCAGTGTTGCTGTCCTCCAGGAATGCATTTGATATTTTTTCAAATATGAAAAGCCTAATTATGCCACATTTGAAAAACACAAACGTTTCAGAAAATATTAGGTAAAAATGACTCTCAAACTCTTCCTAACTGAAGCTTTAATTCTTTCCTACCTGTAAACCCTGATATATGTATAAATGTGTGTATATAAAACACATATGTATACACAGAGTTTGTTCTCCAGAAGAAAGCAAACAGCATTAAATATACTAACCTTATGTTGTTGTACTTGGCGTTTTAGGTCTTCAATATCAGGTCCAAGGGGCTCTTTCTCCATTTTCCTTGTTCTCTCTTCTGTTTTAGTTAGCCAATCATTTAACTCTTTCAGTTGCTGATTCTGAAGATCCATTAGAACTTTATGTAAGCTGAAAATGTGAACGATGTCTATTACTACCTCTATCAAAATAACTTTACTTATTATTATTAAACCTAGAAGATAAAACTGTTGACGTTTTAATCTATGGCATGTTCACATTGTTTGGCATCTAACAGACATTAAGAAGAGAAGCAGAGCCCATGATTAATCACCACTGAAGTTATTCTTTCTCCGACTTATTATAGTTCATACATCTTGAGTTTTAGAAAGTTTCACACAACTAACTAAATGTGAACATGTTAAGTAAAGTGTGACCCATCTCTGATAACTGAACTAACAGCATATCCTGGAAATGGTTCATTTAGACCTCCATTATTTTAGTATGTATGGTGATTAAAGATGGCCACAAATTTTTTGCCACTCTGCCCCAGAATCTACTTCCCATCCTCACGAATATGGACTAGCCTTGTGATTTGTTTTGACCAACAGAACAGGGCAGATGTGACACTCTACGAGTTCCAAGTATAGATGCTGTAAGGGAACAAGGAAGCATTTCTACTCTGCCTCAGAACCCAGCTGCCATGGTGTTAGAAGACCAGGCTACACTCCTGAATGATGAGAGGCAATGTTGTAAGTGACTCTAGAGGATAAAATGCTATCTTAAAAGTTGAGCTTCCTGCTGAATGCAGCCCAAAGAGTGACCTCAGCCGTATCACAATTGCAGAACAACCACCGAGATGAACCCTGGCCACATCCCTGCTCTACAGAATCATGATGTAATTATAAAGTATTGTGTTAAGCCACTAAGATTTAGAGACATTTGTTATGCAGAAATAGATAAGTGACACAGATGTATTGTTTACAAAGATGTAAACAACAGTGGGCTGGGTAATGAATTTAAAGCCTGGCTATATGCCCTAAAACCAACTTAAACCTTCTCAGATAGATTGCCAGGATCAGGGACAAGGGACAACATCTTGCTTATCAATCTGCATGGTGAGGATGAAAATTAAAACAGGTTATTTTATCCATACAATAAAAATATGAGACTCAAATGAGAAGTGTTAATACCTATTTTGAAGTAAATGTTCTTCATGAAGACAGGTTTAAAGCATTTTTAGGAAACTACAGTATGCTGAACATTAATCTTATAACACTAATAAAGAAGACATAATTTGAATTAGGAATTTACTATTGTGATTTATAAAATTTTTACCAGAAATTTCCATTAGTCAGCAGGTTTAAACACACAAAATACACACATAGTTGAGGGTTTAATATAATTTAGATTTCACCATTTACTGATCTTTTACCTTTCACAGACACATGTTCACTGAGGCACACTGCAGTCAAAAGCCTATGAGAATAAGCTTTCATTTATCAAGCAAAAAAGGCAGTCATCTTCTTTTTATGAGCAGTAACATAAATGAAGAAGCACCCATTTAAGTAAAAGCAAAAACTCAAAGATGCTAGTTTAAGCCTCTTAGATAACGAATATCATCCTTACATTGTAAAGTATATAAATCATTCACTTTATTGGTTCAGTCAACCCCTTGAGAACTGACCCGAGAATAAGATTTCATGAGAATTAGCTACAGTATCACTCTTTACTTTCGTTGTTTTTCCTGCCCAGTTTGTCTTTACGTTAAGATACAAATCTCACCTTTCAAAAACTGAAGAAAAATTCCCACAATGTTATTTATACTTGAAGAACTATTACAACACACATTTGTTAGAGTTAATAAGCAATTTAATTTTAAAATATTTACTTCCTTTTTGTAAACTTTTAGACAGACATTTCATTCAACAGATATTCACTGAATTCCATACCTATGCTGGAAACTCCTAGTGAGTAGGATGTCCCTGTGGGGAAGCCTCTGTGAAGAGTGAACTTTGTATGGCTTTCCTTTGGCCTTTAAGAACAATTTTTTTAATGTTTATTTTTGAGATAGAGTGTGCCAGTGGGGGAGAGGCAAAGAGGGCGGGGCAGGGGGGCCGACAGAGGATCCGAAGCAGGCTCTGTGCTGACAGCACGGAGCCTGATGTGGGGCTCGAATGAACCATGAGATCACAACTGGAGCCAAAATCGAATGCTCAACTGACTGAGCCACTCAGATGACCCTAAGAATAATTATTTTCACTATAATGTTCAAAAATGTTTTTGCTTTCCCAAGGCTGTTACTTTAGAAACTCTTAATTATTCAGTAATGTCTGGTCACTATTTACTGCTTTCCGTGCAGGCGTTATATGGAATAAGTTAATAGGTGGTAAAAGGTGCTATGCTTCCTCTGCTCACTGAGGCCTGCAAATAGACAGCCTCAATATATGCAGGTGAATCGCAAGCCAGAGTTCTCAGAATGAGCAGCAGGGAAGTGAATGAACAGTGGCTCCTGGCAATGCCTGAGCAGAGACAGAAACAACCACTAGGAGGCACTGCTATCAGAAGCCTGTTTAGAAGCCTTTGCAACACAAATGCCCCTTTTTTAAATGTGGTAGAAGAAGGGGTAACTTTAGAAAGGGGTGGGGGATAACTACCCCTTGGGTGAAAATATCTTTAAAATAAATTTTTAACTATATTGGTTAACATGTATTCAACACTTTTCGTGTGATAACTCTGTTAGTAACCATAAGATGCACTATTTCAGTGGATCCTAAATGATGGAATGAGATCTATTTGTGCTTTGCAGAATGATTTTCATGGCAAAAGGAAAAACTTATCAAATTATTTTAGTATGTCTTGGCATATATCTATATGGCTGAACAATATATGCATGTGTATGTATACACACGTACATACAGTGAGTCTACATATAACTTCAATGCATATATAAAATCAAACAGTTTAGGATGAAGCTAAGTAAAGATAATTATTTTAAGAAGGAGTCTTAAATATAATAAAAGTGCAGGGGCAACGGGGTGGCTCAGACAGTTAAGTGTCTGACTCCTGATTTCATCTCAGGTAAGATCTCATGGTCTTGAGATCAAGCCCCGTGTTGAGATCAAGCCTTGAGGCTGACCCTGCTTGCAATTCTATCTCTCCCTCTCTCTCTGCCCCTCTGTGGCTTGCAATCTCGCTCTCAAAATAAATAAACACTTTATTTAAAAAAAAGAGTGCAGATATGAAAGAAATTGTGAAGGTGGAACATGACTGACATGTTTGAAAAACACCGAATAATTACATTTGGTCTTCATTATCACTTACTGAGGTAGATAATACCATTATTCTTTTATTTCTGAGGACAATGGAATTTGGGAAGGTTAAAGAACTTGCCCAAGTTGCCTCAGTGACAAGCTAAGACAGTGTATAAATGCTAAACTATCTGTGACCCAAGTCTGTGCTCTTAACTTTGACTTATCTTCCTTCTTCATGGACTTACCTTCCTTCTTTATGTTAGGTTGGGTCATATGAAGCTGCTAATACACGAGTTTTCTTTCCATGAAAATGACAATTTCATATTGTTCAATTTAAAATATTATTAAAGTGAAAAAGAAATTCCACATTTCCAACTAACATTCTAAAGATGCAAATAAATTAGGGACATTTGTCAAATTCATAAAATAAAAATCTACCACCCATGGGCAAGAAAAGAGTTTGCTTTCTCCTTGGTTTCATTTTATGGTTTTCAGGTGGTCATTTGGAAAGGCCTGTAAAAGCGAAAGGAAAATGAAGGATAAATACGTGACTGGCAATGGAGGGAGAAGACCGTGGAACTAGAACAAACTAGCGCCAGACTGGAGATAGTTCTGACAACATCTAGAGACAGAAGCAGGTCAGGATATGATGCTGGGAACTGCTACAGCCAACTTCCAATTGTAAAATCATTTAAGGACAGAAGGAGGCTACCAAAACCAATAAACTGAAAGGAACTAGAGACTATCATGGCAAGTGAAATAGGCCAGTCAGAGAAAACTATCACATGATTTCACTCATACAATGACCTAAGACATAAAACAGACGAACAAAGGAAAGAGACAAACCAAAAAATGGACTCTTAAATACAGAAAACAAATTTGTGGGGCACCCGGGTGGCTCAGTCAGTTGAGCGCCGAACTTCGGCTCAGGTCATGATCTCACGGTTCATGGGTTTGAGCCCCCATGTCGGGCTCTGCACTGACAGCTCAGAGCCTGGAGCCTGCTACGGATTCTGTGTCTCCCTCTCGCTCTGCCCCTCCCCCGCTTGCACTCTCTCCTCTCTTTCTCTCTCAAAAATAATAACTAAACATTATAAAATTTAAAAGAAAAGAAAAGAAATTTGGTAGCTGCCAGAGAGGTATTGGGTGAGGGGATGGATGAAATAGGTGAAGGGGATTAAGAGTACACTTAGCTTGATGAACACTGAGAAACATACAGAATTGTTGGATTATTTTATTGTATCCTTGAAACTAATATAACACTGTATGTTAATTATACCCTAATAAAAAAAAAAAAAAAGAAAGAACCTCAGATTTTGATGGCACTATGGAGTCATATACTTAACGTATAGCTATCGCACCAGGGGATTTATTGTAATATAAGACAATGACATCCTTATGGTTTTAACCAGGGCTTCCCAAACTTTAATGTGCATACAAATCACCTGGGGAATATGTTCTACTGTGGATTCTAAGTCTAGAGAGGGGCTGAGAGTCTTCATTTGTATGCCCAAGGGATACCAATGCTGCTGGTCCATATATCACACCTTAAGAAGTGATACTATAAGGCACTTGGATTTGGGTTGTTAGTTGCAGTAAAAAAGCATTTTAAGGAATACCATTTTCCAAATAATTTTACTGAAGATTTGTCTCTCACTCCACACCCTGCTTCAGGGACATACCTCTATGAACATAAAGGAAATTGGTGCAAACATAGAGTCTGCTTTACAGAGACTTTGTTGGACTGCAGAAAAGCATTTCTACTCTAGCCAGTACTGCCCAATAGATCTTTATAACAACGTAAATGTGTATCTGCATTATTCAGTACTATAGCCACCAGCCCTGTGTGGCTATTGGACACTTGAAATATGGCTAGTGTATGCAAATGAGAAACTGAATTTTAACCCATATCTAATTATAATAATTTAAATTTGCAACTAAAAAGATGCATGTGGCTAGTGGCTGCCATATTGGAAAGCACAGGTCTACACCAACAGATAACTGGCTTGACCATAGCAAGGAATCCTTACTGGGCAGTCTTTATCCATAGTATTTTATTATGTCACATAATATTTATAAGGAATTATATCCTGAGTTAAATTATCTAGCAATAAATATAAATAGGATTTTCTGAAATTTTGGTTCTCTAGACAGATTTATACATGCCAAAACTGTACATGCTTTCTTAAATCTCAGCCTATATTTTATAGTCTAACTAGTGTTTTCTTGGGCTTTATGGAAATACATTATAAAATATATAAAACTACTTATGAAAACACAATAATATGGTAGGCAATATACTAATAAATATGTAAATGTATAGACTTCATAAATCCTAGAGACCTACTATTAAAAATTACCAAGAAGGGGCGACTGGGTGGCTCAGTCAGTAAGCATCTGACTTCAGCTCAGGTCATGATCTTGTGGTTTGTGTGTTCGAGCCCCACGTCGGGCTCTGTGCTGAAAGCTCAGAGCCTGGAGCCTGCTTCGGATTCTGTGTCTCCCTCTTTCTGGCCCTCCCCTGCTCACACTTGTCTCTATCTCTCAGAAATAAACATTAAAAAATTTTTTTTAAATTACCAAGAGGGCTAAACTATTTAATAAGCTAGGTTCTCAGGCCCAATTTCTTATACTTCATAATGACTTGCTTATATGCAATTCTCAAATAAGAAATACAACTAATGAAAGGAGGTAAAATATTAATGTGAATTTACAAATTACAAAAGAATCCTCAGTGGTGTTAAAATATGCATGTTATACATGCAAATACAATACAATCACATGATTTAAGCTGTCAATAAAACCTATATATTTGATTTAAGGAGGGCTACCAGTATGAATTAGAGAAACTGAATTTTTAATGCACTTTTTACTTTCAAATGCATGCCATTTTGTAACTAAAATCACACTGATAAACACCAAAATTAATTTATTTCCTTATTCAAACTGTTGGCCTGAAAATCTCAGCAAAATGGTTTTAATGACTAGATTATAGAATTTTGATTTTAGCTCACAAATTGTTTATGTACAACTAGATGTTCCAGGAAGGCCGAAGTATACTTACATATGTAGTTATTTTAACCCCCTTGTATAGGTTTTTGTTTCATTTCCTCTGTTACAAAAGTGATCGATGAAGATGATGTTTACACAGCAGGTGTTTATTAAAACTATCACAAAATGGTGATTTAGTGCAATTTAAATCCAACCAGGTGCTTCCAGTGAATATTCAGGGTCGAAAATGAGTGTGTTGCTTTAACTTGAACCAAAAGCATGGAGAAAACATGGAGGCAGGTTTAGGACACATAAAAATGTCTTTACCGAATTATTTATAAATTAATAACACTACATAAGTAGTACATTATCTACTAAATAATCATTTTGACCTTGTACACTTTGGGACATTTAAATATCATTTTATATATGAATAACAAATTATATTTATTGTGTGTCAGACAATAGATGTATTACTATAATTAATCCTAATGATGCAGGAACTGATCTTAGCCCCAATTTACAGATGGGGAAACAAAAGTATACCTGGGTCAAAGGGCAAACAAGGGGAGGTGGGAAACTGGGACTCAGGTCGTTTGGCCCTTGGGTCTACTTTGCCATCATGCTGCACTGTCCGCACTGATGTTATTTTTTTAGAGCTGATTTTCATACCTATTCCTCATTTCATTTATATCAGTAATTATCAGGATACAAAAACAGAAGGTAAAAAAAGGTCATTTAGTGGGTTTTTATAGCGATTGTCATCAATGGATAATTTTGTTCTTTGTTCTCACCAAAATGAAAAGTACGGTTGTTGCTATTGAGACAAATGCTCTTAGCATAACGTTTACATTAATGGTAGAAACCACAATACACTGAGACCCGATTTTCCTCACACACATGGTGACAAGGTAAAATAAATGACCAGATATTTTAAATATTTATAATGTTTCAGTAAATGTAAGAATCAGAGCGTGATATATCCTAGGCAAAGCAAAACCGACAAAAAGAACCCCACCCTGCTTTAAAATAGGAAAGCGATATTGATTTTTTTAAAGGAAAGTTTCAGTAATGCATATACAAACATACGTAAAGGCTTTTGTTGTATGGCAGTAATGAATGGGCCCTATGAAGCACATTAGTAGTTTTCAGCTCTCAAGGTTTGGGACATTTATCAACGCTCAATAATGAACACCGTGTGAAATACAAGGTTCAAAACCGAGAATCCAGTAAAAGCAACGACCTCAAATGTGTCCAACTTTCACCATCACTGTTACATGGCTACCACCACCTTTACCACCCCTGCGTCCACCACCGCTGTTGGCCAGTTCCCATTCTGAATTTCTGAAAGTGTAGTATGTGCATCTGTGCAGTGGCCCCCCTGTGCCCCCCTGACTCAATAAATACATCCTCTTTCCTCCAAGTCCTAACCATCCCTTAAAAAAATCCGGCTGCAAAGGCTGACAGTGGACACTGGTCTTCGAGCTACTACCAGTTGAGTAGTTTCCACTGGAGAACGAAGAGAGGCAAAGGTCTAACCAAATCATATAAAGAGGCTTTCCTCGCCCCTAAAACCAATGCGTCCGTCCTCCTCTCTACGGCACCCCCACTCCCACCAACTGGTATGCTGACATGTCTCTTGGGCCAGAAGAGAAAGCAAGAACAGGTCATGTACATTTATCAAAAGCTCCCACTAAGCCTGAAAGCGCCCTGCAGCTTGTATTACAGCTTGTATTACAGCCTGAAGCCCGGTCTTGGAGGCCCCAGTGTTTACTCTGCGACCTCACAATAAGTATCTCAGAAAGAATTCACCTGCGAAGTTCCCCTTCCAACGGCTAGAAATAAAAATAAATTGTCAACCCTCCCTCAAAATTAAATGCGTACGAATATTTATTTGTTCACTGAATGGAATGTGAGAAATAGCAGTGTGCCTAAAAAGGATTCTGTGAAACAAAAATGAACCACTGTTTCCAAGTCCTAATCTATTTTTCTCCTCTGTCCATATAACTCAACAGCAGTTTAATTATTGATATTCTTCAACTATCCAGAGCAAGATTAAAGTTCAAAATGCAAACAAATTCACTTGCATTTTGAAAGCATAAATTCAAAATAGTAACAGTAACACAATAAAGAAACTGCATGGCTGGATGAAAAGATTCTTGTGGCAAATACATTATGGCAACCCTCAATTCAATCTTCCTGATTAAATACTTACAAAGTAGATGAAGACACTCGCAGATGTCATCACAAACCAAGGACTACTATTAAATACAATGATTGAAAGATTGTTTAAATTATCCCTAGTAAGAATGAGAAATGTTGACACTCAGAGATCACATTCATTTCTATGGCAATAGAAGCCTACTCAAATTCAAAAATTGTGTCACTATAGAACATCTGGCACGGTGCCTGGCATATACAAGACACATGACAAATATTTCGTGAATGAGTAAGTGGTATCATTGAATTATCAATCAAATATAAGACATAATACAAAAAACAGGAACACTTTCCCAATCTGAAATATCAGAATTCAGATTATTAAAATGTCAATTTCCATAAAAGCTGCTCCTGTTAAGGATGTCTATTAACCTAATTTGAACCATTTTTTAGTCCTAAATCACAAGGACATCATTTTTCCTTTTGTCAGCTCCGGCACACTGTTTCGCAAACATGGCCAGCACCCTCCTGCCTCTGGAATTTTCCATTTGTTTGCCTTTGCCCCAGCTACCTGCATGGCTTATTTCCTCCCTTCATTTAGGGCTCTGCTTAAATATTACCTGATCAGAGAGGCCTTCCCTGAGTGCATACATACGATAACACACACAATGATGTTTCCTTCTCTAAATCTATAGCCTGCTTTCCTTCCCTTTTAGTCATTTCTCACCAACTGATACATTATACGTATTCTTTAACTAACTGTCTCCTCCCATGAAGAATGCAAGCTTAATAAGAGGGAGTTAGTCTGCTTTGTTCACTTAGATTTCCCCAGTATCTAAAACAGTGCTGGGAATATAGTAGATAAGAATTGTTAGTGAGATGGATGAATGAATGACTAAACTTAATTTACCAAACAAAAATGATTTCACCTCCTGTCCATAAGGTTGCCAACTCGAGGATGCCAACTCGAGGATTTCTAATTATCATTGTTTATCTTTGTGAAAAACCATTCTTCCAAAAAATCCTACTCTCTACTCTCATTTCTTTTTTTTTATTTCTTTTTTTATTTTTTTTATTAAAATTTTTTTTCAACGTTTTTTATTTATTTTTGGGACAGAGAGAGACAGAGCATGAACGGGGGAGGGGCAGAGAGAGAGGGAGACACAGAATCGGAAACAGGCTCCAGGCTCCGAGCCATCAGCCCAGAGCCTGACGCGGGGCTCGAACTCACGCACCGCGAGATCGTGACCTGGCTGAAGTCGGACGCTTAACCGACTGCGCCACCCAGGCGCCCCTCTACTCTCATTTCTAAAAATTCCAGAGATTGGGCTTTCCTAGTTGTAATTTAAACTATAAGAATCATATACTTGTTATTACTTGAAAAAGGACTATCCATATTTTAAATGCGCATTATCTACACAAAAACAAATTGTGATGGTCGGTCATATCCATATTTGAAAAGGACTATCCATATTTTAACTGCACATTATCTACACAAAAAAAAAATGTGATGGTCAGTCATATCCATTTCAACCTGACCAGATTGCTGTATGTTAATTACTGCTGCTTATTAGGCCAGTGATTAGTTGTCAGTACCCACACATTGTCCCTCTTGTTTCTTCTTTCACAAAAATCTTGCAATTCCATTAGTCACCCGTGTGAGATAATATTACCATTGAAGGATTAAATTAGACATCACCAGCATTGTTTATGGAGCTTCTAAGAAAATAGTTCAACTGTCTGTCCCCTCCCTTGATAGAAAAATAGGGACAAAAGATATTAAAAATAGTGGTCTACAAAGAAGGAGTATGGATTTATACTATTCCGTAATTGTGCCAAGAAGATCAGTTCTTGTCAAACTTTAATGTGCTTAGGAATCACTTGTGATCTTGTTAAATGGCAGATTCTGATTCCATAGATCAGACGGAGGACTAATTCTGCATTTTTAATAAATTCTCAGGGAATGTTGCTCCTGCTAGTTCTTGAACCACCTCCACCTCGATCTCTAAGAAATTCTCATTGTAACATTGTTAGAAGAATTTAAAAATGAATTAACAAAATGGTGATATAAAATCACACACAAGAGTCTGAGATATTGCATCATTAAAACGCTCACTACAACACATTTATCTGACAAACTAGAACTACCTGGAAAAATTAATTCATTTGTTCATCCATTCATTCCTATATTCACATATGCGATAGGTCAGCTACTTCACTTGGGGAAAACCCACTATTTGTTCAGCATCTCCTTTGCTCTGTTCACTTACAAAGGCCATCTCATTTCAAGACTGGAACATACACTCGGGGGAAAAGAGATGAACCAAATTTGTGAGACATATTTTTCTCTCCAAAGTGTTGATGGTGATTCACGACTGTTTGCCATGTTAGGGCTTGCGTTTTCACCCACATACTATTCAGATCTCTCCTCCTGCTGATGTAAACCAAGATGTAACTTCACCTGGCCTCCTTCCTGACTTGCTTTCATTTTCTTCCTTCACCACCACCAAGGCTTTACTTTCCCCCTGCGTGTCCTAACCACAATTATCAGAGAAGCTGACGGAACTTGCTGTGCTTATCTTGATGAGTCCTTGTAGAAATGTCAGGAAATCTCTTTTTCTCTCTGCAGGTTGCATTTTTCAATCAAATTAATTAGTTTATTCATAGAGAAGAAGATTTGCTGTTGTCCATATGCCAGTTGTCTTCTCATGCTTCCACAGTTGGAAATTTTGCCTTTTTCTTCTCTCTCCCTCACCTCCCACCATCCGAAGGGTATTCTCCAGCATAAAAGGAATCCAAACAAAAATGATTTCACCTCCTGTCCATAAGGTTGCCAACTCGAGGATGGCAACAGGCACTGTCCTGTTTTCATTATTTTATTTTAACTATGCAATCAGGGGCACTTAGTTCTTTCCAATTTCATAAATAAAGATTTTTAATTGACCGATAGCAGCATACGTTAGTGCCAAGGCTACCTTAACAAACTTCTTTACTGCATTAGCTTCATCATCAGCTCACATCTATGAAGGTATCAGAATTGTAGTGGAAAGAAATTTATAGAATTTAAGAATCCAATGGAAATGGAGTAATAAGAGGAAAAAAGGAGGGAGAAGCATCTGCATGTTTATGTTTTTTACTGGCATTTCTTTATTTATATTTCCATTGCAAAATTTTAACTTCAAATGTAATTTCAGTTACCTTGAACATACTCCCTCACCCCCAGAGAACACACCCAAGATCACGGCCTTTGGGGGAAAAAAATCAAAGAGGCAATTAGAACAAGCCAGGGGAAAAAAAGTGAAAAATATATAGGAAGCAAATTGTTAACCATTATGGTAGAGTTAAAATAATTAGCCTATGGCTAGTCATCTTATTTACGATGATGATCATTCTTTGCATTTTGTAATTATTTTGCATTCACGATCTACTTTTTCATACTCTATGTCAGCTGATATCTTCTCGAGGTGTGCCAGGTTCATAGAAGTGCTGCTGTTTCAACAATCAGTAAGTGAGAATCACAGAGGGGAAGTATGCAACCCCAGTTCACATAAACAGGTGATTAAGAAAGTGAGACCTGGGGGCGCCTGGGTGGCTCAGTCGGTTAGGCATCCGACTTCGGCTCAGGTCATGATCTCGCGGTCCGTGGGTTCGAGCCCCGCATCGGGCTCTGTGCTGACCGCTCAGAGCCTGGAGCCTGTTTCGGATTCTGCGTCTCCCTCTCTCTCTGACCCTCCCCCATTCATGCTCTGTCTCTGTTTCAAAAATAAATAAACACTAAAAAAAAAATTAAAAAAAAAAAAAAAAAGAAAGTGAGACCTGGGGTGCTTGGGCAGCTCACTCCAGTGAGCCTCTGACTTCAGCTCAAGTCATGATCTCGTGGTTCACCAGTTTGGGCCCTGCATGGGGCTCTGTGCTGATAGCTCAGAGCCTGGAGCCTGCTTTGGATTCTGTGTCACCCTCTTTCTCTGCCTCTCTCTCTCTCTCTCTTAAAAATAAATAAACATTAAAAAAAAAAAAAAAGAAAGAGAGGCCTTATCCCTTTGGCAAATCTGAGTAGATTTATGGTTAGGTAGAAATAGGAGCATTTTGTTACCCCTATATATTTTTAAGTTCCTTGTTTGATAACTATTAACGGTTTGTGGGATACATAGTACTTCCTAGATGCGACCTGTATATAGCTAACATTCATGTGTATAATGCAAGGATACCTATTTCCAAAGCAAAAAGGATCCTGACTAGGGCAACCGCTCAGTTGCTTAAGTGTCCGACTCTTGATTTCAGGTCAGGTCATGATCTCACAGCTCCTGAGTTTGAGCACCGCACTGGGCTCTGCACTGACAGCATGGAGTCTGCTTGGGATTGTGTTGCCTTCACTCTCAGCCACTCCCCAGCTTGCTCTGTGTATCTTTCTTAAAATAAATTAAACTTAAAAAGAAAGGATCCTGACTGTTAAAAAGGCAAAAAAAATAACAAAACTAAGTATAGCAGGAGTAGTTTATAAATTAACTGTTGGGCTAAAATAACAGAATATACTCGTGGTATACCACAACTACCACCTGGCATAAGATCTGTCATTTTTTACTTGGGTTACTTCAATGACCTTATAACTGCCCTTTCCTCTTCCAGTAGCATGACTGGGATGTTCTTTACCTGTCTCACCCCTACTTAAAACATTCTGGTGGCTTTTTCTTGTATGATAGGGAAAGATAGGATCAAATTGGCAGAGAGGGAAACGTTGGGACCTGAGGTCCCTTGGTGGGGAAAAACACAGATTTTTGGAACGGTGCTGGGAGCGTCACGGCAAACCCCCTTGGACATAAGGTTCCTCTTCAGAATGTAACAGACACCGCCTACTCCCCCTCAGGTTCCCCTCAGTAATCTGACAATCAAAATATCTAACTAAAATAAGTAAAGCATAAAGCTTATGCTATAAGAGGGACAGTATGACCCTAGTCTGATTCCTCACACAATGGAATGGAGCCAATCATGAATGGAGGACCCAGCACGTAGAGTTATGACGCCAGTGAGGGTAGAACCTGAGAAGGAACAAGGGAGAAGGGAAAGAGGGGGCAACCAGAACCTTATAAAACAAAGACCCTTGCCTATAGTGGGGGGTATTCACTTTTAAATGCCCCGTCTCTGCAAAGAGAGCTTTCATACTATTCTCACTTTCTGATCTCATACTCCAATAAACTTTGCCTGCTGTTCATTTTGTGTCCACCTCTTCATTCTTCCAAGCGGTGAGACGATGAATTCCAGGTACTGAGGTAAAAAAAAAAAAATCCTGGAACACTTGCACTTCCACTAGAACTCCAAAGCCCTTTTCTCTTACCCTAACACCACCATACAAGAGGGGACCCTTACCTCTCTTTTAACCCTGTCTCATACCTCCACTACCTAACCTTCCCTCCTGCAACTTTCCACTCATGCTGATCCTCGCTCCCTCTAACAAGCCGGTTGTTCCTATTTTAGTGCCTTTGCATTGGCTGTTCCCTCTGCCTGAAATGTTACTCTCCTGGTTAACAAATGGAAGTTCCTTCTGGTCATTCAAATTCAAATTAAATGGTTAACACCCCAGAAATAACATTCTTGGATCACAAACCCTAAATATCAGCTAGGAGTAAGTTTTCTGAGGAGATTAAAAGGCGCTGTGATACGGAGATGCTTCTCCTGCCTTTCATCCTCTGGGGTTCATTTAAAAAAAAAATTAATGTTGATTCATTTTTTTTTTTGAGAAAGAGAGATAAAGAGAAAGCATACACAAGCAGGGGAGGGTCAGAGAAAGAGGGAGAGAGAGAAAGAATCCCAAGCAGGCTCTGTCCTGCCAGTACAGAACCCAATGTGGGCTCAAACTCATGAAATGTAAGATCATGGCCTGAGCCAAAACCAAGAGTCAGACATTTAACCAAGCATTCAGGCACCTTTCTCTTGGGTTCTTTCTTTCTTTCTTTTTTTTTTTTTTTTTAAAGAATTTTTAAAAGTTGACTTATTTATTTTGAGAGAGAATAAGTGCGAGTGAGGGAGGGGCAGACAGAGAGGGACAGAGAAAATCAGAGGCAGGTTCCGTGCACTGTCAGCATGGAGCCTTATGTGGGGCTTGATCTCATGAACCATGAGATCATGACCTGAGCTGAATTCAAGAGTCTGCAGTTTAACCAACTGAGCCACTCAGGCGTCCCTCTTGGGTTCTTGTTTTAACAGCCTCTCTAGAGCTAAAGGAGATCTGGGACTTAAACTCTTATGACCAATACTTTGTCCCTAATGCCTGGAAATGTATCTGATATCTTGAGGTACTCCATTAATATTTGTTAATACTTCTGTTTGTGTGTGTGTGTGTGTGTGTGTGTGTGTGTGTGTAGAGTTTCATGTATGTGTGTGTGTGTGTGTATAATTATAGTACATATATAAATATATACATAATATATAGTTATAAGCTTATTTGTATTCCCAGTTAGTTTTTTTGTCGTTTTGTTTTTTACGTTTATTAAAAGATAGCAACTTAAGAATCCTAGCATGGTTTCGGTTATATCTTATATACCCAGACAAACTTTAATTATCATTCCTCTCATCACAAAATCTATGCTTAGGCAGGGATGACAACTTGGGATGGGGTCTATCCACACTCTGTCTATGGGAGGGAGAGATGAGAAATGTAGACTGATCCATTTTTGTTTGCTAGCAATTTATCATGCCTTCCTACTTCATAGGATGCAGAGGTTTGGAAAGAATAGGTGATGCTCCCTATGAAGCTCATCATCAACAAAGCTCATGAGAATAGAAAGTGAATGGGTAGCAATCTATAAAAGCATGAAATAAAACCTAGAATTATTATTATTTTTTTAAATACTGATGATATCCTATTGTCATAATTAGCTCTTTGGTTCCTTCAAAAAAATCTATTAAGAATCAGGTCCAGCACGGTTTGCATAATGGCTTATCTCAATTAGATTTTAATAGGTTTTATGCATGAATACACACAAAGTTGGGGAAAGTGATATGGAAGACTTACTTTTACAACCTTACAAAAGATTTCTGGATTTGCTTTGCAAAATCATACTTTGTGTATGGGTATTTCAATAAACTGTCCAGAAATGACTGTGTGCTACAGGTGGTTCCATATTAGCGTCTCATTTTCAAAACTCTGTGTTTTAGCAAAAACTATGCCAGCTAAGAGGCCACCCTTGCCTTCCTAATAATCATTCCAAGTGCTTAAACACATACCAAAGTGCCCAAATCTTCCCTCAGGACAAACTTTTTTTTTAAGTTTATTTATTTATAGAGAGAGAGAGAAAGAGAGAGAGCGCGCACAAGCGAGCAGGGGAGAGGCAGGGAGGGAGGGAGAGAGACAGAGACAGAGAGAGAGAGAGGGGACCCCAAGCAGGCTCCACAGCATGGAGCCTGATGTGGGGCTTGGACTCACGAACCTATGAAATCATGACCTGAGCCAAAATCAGGAGTCAGACGCTTAACCGACTGAGCCACCCAGGGACCCCAGGACAAACTGGTGTTTTATGTCAATCTTAGCTAAGGACTGATGTTGTTATTTTAGCTTTTCCATCCTCCAGCAGGATGGGGGTAAAGAAATTATACACATACACACATATGTATGTATGCATGTTTGTGCATGTGTATGTGTGTAAATATGGGCATGTGCACTATCATCCACGTATGTGTATCTATGCTATTATCTGTCATCTGATAGTAGATATCCCTTCAAGACAGGCATTTTTTAAAGTAACCTTGCTTTTAAAACTGACTACAAATTTGGGATTTTAAGTTGAATTCACCTTTTCTTGTAACTCAGTCTCAAAGGTAATTAATTGATTAGCATGAACACTTCATGCCATATTGTCCGTCTTACCTAAAAAAAGGGATTGGTGGGGCACCTGGGTGGCTCAGGGAGTTAAGCATCCAACTTTGCTTGGGTCATGATCTCATCGTTCATGAATTAGAGCCTGCATTGGGCTCTGTGCTGTCAGCTGAGAGCCTGGAGCCTGCTTTGGATTCTGTCTCCTGCTCTCGCTGCACCTCCTCCGCTCACACTCTGTCTCTCTCTGCCTCTCAAAAATAAATAAACATCAAAAAAAAATTTAAAAAGGGATTGAGGGTTTGATGGGGGCACTTAGCCTCCAGGAGGGAATGGGAAAAGAGAACATAGGAAGGAGAAGACAGTGGTTCTACCATGGGATTTTAAAGACAAGCAAATTTTATCTGAGGTTACTTTAAGTTGCACAGATCAGTGAAAATAGGAAGTTGCTACCTAAGAATGTTGAGACACGACCATAAGTAAGAGAGGTTCTGTATCTTATAATTTATGATAATAAATGGGGGGAATAAATGAGTCAACCCTTGGGCATGGATATGAGACTGACTCAATTGTTAGAATATAGCTGTTGTAACTCTAACTTCTAGGGTTAGTTGTAATCATTAAAATGGGCACATCAGGGGAAAACGTCAGTATGTATAGAGACTCATATCTCCTGGTTTGGAATACCAATATTTGTGAAAATTCTATCCTGCATATGCCTTATTTATTCTTTCAAAAGACAGGAGTTTAAAAATGTGTTTCCCCCCTCCCTATTGTCACACTATAATTTAGTACTGAAATAGCAATCTTCCCAGCATATCTAATGAGCTTCTTTGGTCCTAGTTTAAAGCTTTTAATCTTCATAAATAATAGCTAAGTAAACTTAAGGCGCTTGGACAATTTCTTTAGCTTAATGTATTCAAATCCACAGTTGGCGCTTCATTTCTTTTCATTTAAAAATAAATCTATCTTGTCTCGATAGGCTCTACATGAATACACACACCTAACAATATAAATCAAAGCAACACATCCAGAATGATGAGATCTACTTGTTACCTTTATAAGAAACATGCCATTTTCACAAGTACCTCAAAAATTCTTTTTTGATAAAGTCAATATGTATTCTTAAAATAATTCACTACCATATAGTACTTGCACAAGGATTTCCAAACATAGATTAGAAGTATTTTTTTTTTCAAGAAGGTTTCCATAAACACATGAGAAACTAATATTTTGAGAGCTTTTCCTTCAGAAGAGAAGTTTCCTGTCAACTGTGCCTAACAGATGATTTTATGTGCATGGTTTCCTGTTTACATTTCTGTTGCCTTCCATGGTCACATTTTAATTTTTGGCAAAAACTTAGAAAATATTAACTGTGACAACAATTTTGGCAACTTTGAGAGCAGAGTTCTGTAGATAATGGCTCTTCTATCCAACCTCTCCACATCAATCACAAAAGTGAAAAACAAAATATAACAGACATGAAAGTACAATCTGAACATGCCCTAAAAAAGAGCTACATGTTCTAGGAGCAAACTGAGAATCCCAACTTAAACGAGAAACTGCGTCAAAGTAATCATGCAAGTCCAAAACTCACTATTTTTAGGAATTAAAAACAAAGACTTACTTGCTCTGTTTTTCCATGCTAGCTACCCTGAGGCATTCCCATCTTGAATTTAGGAGATTCATTTGTTCTTGTACTTCGGTTTCTTCATCTTCTGATAATTTCCCTGTTCCAATCAGTTGACTTCCCAGTTGTAGAACATTACCAACTCGTCCCTGATGAGATGTCAAATCCATCATGTACCCCTGACAGGAAAAGAAGGTGAAAAAGTGGGCGCTTTAGGTAAATCATTATGGTTTTGAAATTTATTTTTTTTTCTGCAATTTTCAATTTGTAGCCCAGGTAAATTATATTCCAGTAAAAGGATGTGAGTTTTTATTTAAGAAAACCCAATAGCGTTTTAAATATGAATTAAGGGCAACTAGCAGCCTATGTCGCCTTCCACAGAAGCAGATCCTGAGATAAGGATCTGTATGCAAGTGATGTACTAAGTAAAAGCTCCCAGAAAGACATGCAAGGAGCCAAAGTAGCAGAAAATAGGACAGCAAAGGGGCGGAAAGCAAGTTAAGGGTGTCACTTCGAGAAAAGTCTCCCATGGAGGGCGGTGTAGCCTGATACCACATGGGTCCTCCAGAGTGACTGTTATAACTCAGCATCGCTTTGACCCAAGAGAAGGGAGCTGGGCTCTCATATCCCTGGCATGAGTCACTGGCAAAATGAGATCTCGGCAACTTCAAGTGTCATTCTGCAAGACAGAACTTTAAATGCAGGCTGTTGGAATCCCACGCCCATCAACACTGATTTGTTTCCATCTCAAAATAAAAGCTAAATTACCAAAGTACAAGGATCTCACAGAGTAACTGAGATAAAAAGAGGGACTTGTCATTATGACAAGTCATGTGCTTGGTTTCATCCATCAACGTTTTGCTTTACCTCGTGAGTATGAAATTGTTCTTTCACTTCTTCTACATCATTAGAAATCTCTCCTTGGGCTTGCAATGTGTCCTCAGCAGAAAGAAGCCATGAGAGTACTTCTTCTAAAGCTGTTTGGTAACTGTCCAGGGTTACCTCAGTCTCCATTGATGAACGGCCAATATCATCAGGAGTTTCCAAGTGCTGCACAATAAAATAAATTGGGTGTTATACAATGAGTATCTTTGCAGACTGTTCCAGTACATTACATGATAAATCGAATGAAATATTTAAAATGCTAGAAATGTCCACTTGCATTATCAGAGACATGAACAGCAGACACATACAATACCAAGTCTGCATTTTAACATCTCACAAACATACACACAAATTCTCAAATGGCAGTTGAAATCCACTTCAAATTAGTATTTCATTAAAGCTTTTCTGGATTATAGTAAAAATGAATTAATACATCATCTCTTCATGCTGTATTTTAAATGCTACCCATTTTCAGCCATAGGTAACTTTTTCATTTTATATTTTCAATCATTTATACATAAGCATTATTGGTATTATATTTACATACTTTTGCAATGGCATTAAAGGAAACATCTCTTCCCAAGAGAAGGGAATGAACTATTTCTGAAAATTTAAAGAGCAATAAAGTTATCGGGTTGAAAATAAATGAGGGAAACAGATGAAATTTAAACAGAAATACCTCATTCACACAACTGAAATTTCTAACAGTATGATGACTTCTATAAATTAAGCTTTTATTTCCAGAAGGCCATGGTTTCAGTAGGAAGGCATTATCTTACGAGATGTAAAATATGAAGCATTTGCTTCCACATTCTTTTAAAAATGTTAATTTATTTTTCAAAGAGAGAGTGCATGAGTGGAGGGAGGTACAGCGAGAGGGGGACAGAGGATCTGAAGCAGGCTCTATGTTGACAGCAGAGAGCCCTCTGGGAGGCTTGAATTCATGAACTGTGAGATCATGACGTGAGCCAAAGTCAGAGGCTCAACCTACTGAGCTACCCAGGTGCCCCCGCTTCCACATTTAATTAGTACGATGTTAAGTAAGATTCCCAACAGTTGTCTTGAAACTCTGAATTTCTGAATAAAGCTGAGAACAACAGGTACATAGTCCATAATTGTAACGAGAAGATCCAGGCCACCTATGAAGGCACTGCTAAGAAGGAACCAGAAGACTGGCCCCACCACTTTCAGCCCATTCCCTAGCTGAAGGTATAGAAGAAGAAGTACAGTGACTGGAGAAAACTGATGGGGAAAGATTCTTCTGGAGTAGTGGGAGTACTAGGCATGTCCATACCTCCTCCCCACCTCTAGCTAAGTAATGGAGACTTTAAAAGACTCACCTGTAGATAACAGGTTAGTTTCCAGGATGGAACACTGACCTCTAAACCTGGTTGGGTGTTAGCAGGGATTCCGAAGCAATGGGACCAGTACTACCAAGTACCAGGAGACAACTCTTGGGGTAACTAATGTGTCCGCTGCTTTAATACTAGGGCAATTGCCAATGGTAACGATTCGAGTAAATAAGAAAATGTGCATGAATTTTTATTTGGGTAAAGTACACTCATGGTACATTGCTGGGCTTCAAATATCTTAAGAAAGACGGCATTCAAGAGGGTTTCCTGCTGAAGTAGGGGATACAAACAAAGTGTTGACACAGTGAAGCAGAGCAAAACTATTGAAGAAGTGTTTGGAGAGGAATCTTCTGTATACTCCAAATACACTAAGCAAACACCAGGCCCTAACAAACAGGGTTCTGCAAAGGAAACAAGAGGCAGCATAGAACAAGCAGAAGCTACTTGGGAGACTGCATGATCTTGTCTAGAAAAAAAATCCCCCCTTTTGATGGCTTTCCTCTGACAGGTCTGCCTTGAATTTCTCGTCCCTCTCAATGCTGGGCCTGATCCCACGGAGCTGCCAGCACCAACTTAATTGTGCTCTTCCAACAAATGCTCCTATTTTGAAACTTTATTATTAAAAATTTCTTCAACTATTAAGTCCTCTAAGATGGAGAGACATTGGGGGAGGGCTTTGTGTGATATTTTCATCAAATGATGCATTCTTCATGTGTTTCTAGAGAACTGGCAGAAATATGTCATCCTGATAGGTCAAGATCACCCAACTCTAGTATCTCGAATAGCACAAGGACCCTGAGAGACCTAGTTGCATGGGCCCACCTCAAAGTCAAGGCAAATTTCTGAACGTCTTAGGGGTTTGAACAAGTTCCATGGTGTATCCTTTCTCTCCATCCCTAATTACTATTAATAACAGATATCAAAGTCAGCATTAAGAGGAGAAAAGTCACACAAAGGTAGCCTGGGAGATGTATGTAGTCAAGAGCAGCTTCACAGTTGTGCAACCTGAGCAGTGGTACAGTGCCCCAAGGCTCAGAAACATACCTTGCTTGTTTTAACTGTTTCCTGACACTGCCCTTAATAATGTTATCTTTGAACGTGGGTAATGGAAGTGAAGTCCAATAAGGTGACAAAGGAAATGTGCAGGGGAAGTAAGTATAATGTGTGTGTCGACCCCCATTTGCATATAGTGTTACTGACGTGCCATGAGCATAAAATTCGGGTGGACACACACTATTGCGGGCATGGAGCAACACTCAAGCCCGTCCAAGGGAAGTATGTCTACGAACGACCGATGGCACTAACAGCCCCAAGAACTCGTGCTTTCTGTTTGAACCAGAACTTGCTTCAAATGCAGAAAGAAGGCAATTCTAAGAAAACAAGAATGACCACAGAGTCCTTGGATACCCCTTCTTACTTGTATTTCGTTCCCATATTAGCCAACCATTTAGGCTGAAATTGAGGACACAAAAAGAAAGGGAAAGGGCAACCCCGGGTTCCTTGTCCTTTCAATCCTGCCTTACTCATCAGAATGATGAAAGTACAGAATAGGAGTAGAACATGCACCTATCGAGAAGTGAAATAAAAACAGCTAAGTTAGTGGTGCAATGTTTCCACATTAAGAATGAAATACATAGGCATGCACAAGCTACAAAATACAAATTGTATAGTGCCGGTGATTCTGCAGGAGTTAAATGGTCTTATATTTACATTTACAACCGCAATTGCACAATGTAACAATGAGCAATAAAACCCATGCTAATACTTTAAAATTTTAATTTTCTTTGTTCAGTATGAAGTTCAACAGCAAATAAAAAACACAATGGCAAGTCAAGAAAGAGAGACCATGGAATAAGGGAAAACAGCTTTATAGTTTAATTTTAACAGCACTTTCCTTCCTGCTCTTTGAACAAGGGGCCCTGTATTTCACTTTTCACTGTACTGCACATTGTGTGGCCAGCGCTGTGTGTAGGTGAAAAAAAATACAATTCAATTCTGAATATTTTGGCTTCTCTGGGTTACAGGTGAGAGGAGACGGTGCTTTATTATCATGTACGCTAGAGCGTGGTTGTAAAACCCAAGGGCTGTGGAGGCAGTGTTTGAATCTTGACTCTGGTCTGAGGTCTTATCACCCTGGGAAGGTTACTTAGCTCTATCATTAGCCTTAGTTTCCTCCTAAGTAAAACAGGAGCAGTGATACTTTCCTAATAAGATTGTGGTAAAAATTAAAGAACAGTATATCAAGTGTTTAGCAGAATGCCTGATCTTCTGTAAGAACCCAAGAAAGTGCATGATAACTGCAATTATTATGGGATTCTTATATGCATAAGAACCATTATGAAACTCAACCTACTCCACTGTTATCATCTTAAGTCACTGTCCAGATTTCAAAAGCCAAAAAATTATTGTGGAAAAAATGATCCGAAAAACTTCTGAGGGTAAGCATCAATTAAACCTTTATGAAACGTGAACCTTAACCTAGCTCCTACATCAAAGTTCTAAAAATCATTAATGATCTTGATTTCAAATGTATCTTCTCAAAATGATAAATTATAAACAACACTATTACTCAAGTAACACAATACATTTTACCAATGTACAATTTGGATTACAAAAGTAAACATTCCCACTGATAGATAAGTAGGTAAAGAAGATGTGACATATATACACAATGGAATATCACTCAGGCGTAAAAGAGGTGGAAATCTTGTCACCTGTGACAACTCAGATGGACCTAGAGGGCATTATGCTAAGTGAAATAAGTCAGACAGAGAAAGACAAATACCTTATGATTTCACTTCTATGTGGAATATTTTTTGAAAAGCAAAACAAACAAACAGCAAAACAGAAACAGACTCATAAATACAGAAAACAAGCTGGTGGTTGTCAGAGGGGAAGCAGGGAGATGGGTACAAACTTCCAGTTATAAAATGCTTAAGTCATGGGGATGTGAAGTGTACCACAGGGAATACAGTCAATAATATTGTAATAACTCTGGTGATAGATGGTAACTAGACTTATTACAGCGATCATTTCATAATGTACATAAATGTCAAATCACTAGTTGTACACCTGAAACTAGTAAAATATTGTATGCCGACTACACTTCAATAGAAATAAAATAAACACTTCATGATTTATTGATATTTACAGAAGCTTGAAATTTTGGAGACAATTTTAAAAGGCAAATCTTTATAGTCAAGGACACGAGGTCTAGTACTCATAAATTCTGAATCTCAAAGTTTTGTCTGAGGATGTTCATAAAACAAAAACTTTGCAAAGACAGCCTTATTAAAGCTAAACTCAAACATGAATAAGCTGTGTAAAATAAAAAATAACTCAATTCATTATTATTTGTATGCATAAAATCAACTCTACATACATAGATGATTATGGTCAAAATTGTCATCAGGGCTCTGAGTAATTCCTTCTTTGTCTAGACAACTATTTTTCAAATTTGTTAGTCATGATTCATCAATGATTCATGAAATCATTTTAGTGGGTCATGACCAGGAATATTTAATGGGTCATGACTAGGAATTACTTAAAATTAAATAAAATTAAATTAATAAAATAAATATTAGCCTGTATCATTTATATTAAGGATTAATATTGCTTTCTGAACTCTTGTTTGAGATATACATATATATGTATCTATGTATATATGTGTACATATAAGTTCCGGGTCAAGAATAAAAAAAGTTATTTTCCATAGGTCAGGAAAGAAAATTGGAAACAATTCTAGAATTTCAGCACAAGTAAACCCATGAAAGAAGAAATGTGCTTGAATTTTCACATTTGCACATTTTCAATAGAACCTTTGAAAGAAAATACATTCTTTATAAATCCATCTTTAACACTGGTGGTTCTGAAGCTCCTTGGGAGCTTCCCAGGTGTAGTCTAAAATTGATCCATCTGTGTGGAAGACAGAGAGAAACCAACTAAAGAGGCAAGCCACTCCAGATAGGTAGGTGGCAAGGGAACTTGCATACAAGCCTTGTTTACATACAGACCTTAATGGAGTTCAGTCACATATACTGTCCAGATGGGCTCAACATCACATCACTCTCTCAGAGCTGCATCCTTGGGGCAGCTCTAGGAGTGGGGAAGGCAGGTGGAATCATCCCAAGGACACAGGCAGGGGTGAGGGGACCTCCAATTGCCACGGTCCAGCTCATGGATCAAGGAGTAGTCATGTCCTCTCAAAGACCTCCCCCAATGAACAGAGAACTTAGAAACAGATATATGTAGACAGGCGAATACTTTTGGTTCCAGCTCCCCAAAACATGTATTTATTGCTACAGTATTTCATATTTTACTAAACTTGTGGCTAGTTCATACATATCATGGCAGCAAAGGAAACTTTCTAGGAAATTTGATCTTTGCTTTTTATAGAAGACATATGCATAAGAAAATGTTACCAATCATTTCATGACTTAAGATGCCAGTATCATCAAATGGAACTAATTTTTTTTTTCCCTAGGCTTCAATCTTCTTTTAATTTCTATCTTTATCACAGTGGTTTATGTTTCTCTGCAGTAGACTGGGCAAATAATGATTCAGGTGAGAGGTATAACGATGGACGGATGGAACAATTCTGGCTGTTTTCAAAATTAAGAACACTAAAGTTGATTCAACATTCTCCACACATTTCAGAGGCGTAATGATTGTCCTTTCGCATGGGGACTTACAGATATTGTCACCTATGTTCCTTGAAGATGTTGCTATTCCATAAGGTGGAAGAGTATAGAAGAGGAAATGAAGTAATGAGGGAAGACAAATGAATGTATGTGTTAGTCCTGCAATGTCTAGGACAAATGTCTGGAAACGGATTTCCAGTGAGGGAAATTGTTGTGATAAAATATAGAGCAATAGCCTTGACACTACTTCATTATGTAACTTTTTTTAAACCCAGCTTACTCTCCGTCTAATCTTGAGTAAGTTGTTTAACCTCTCTAAATCTCAGTTTCCCCATCTGTAAAACAAGGAGAATAAAAGTGTATCTCCATAGGATTGGTGAAAAGATTATATGAAATGATGCAAATAAAATGTTAAGCACATTCTAGTTTCTAAGAAATGTTCTACAACGCCTGTATTTGGGGACCAATGTTCACTGAAATGGCAAATGACTTTTACGAGGAAACACAGTTGAATGAGCTGTGTGTATTTTTAGAAGCACGGCTTTGGCAATTGAAAGTGAGGTAAGTCATCAAATGGCTACATACAGGTAGTGAAACCAGCAATCCAGCAAACCACAAAGCTCTTAGAAAAATAGCTGGGACGTTTCCAGAGGGCACATCTATTACTGAGTACTTTTATATTTCTGTTGAAACCAACCTATTTTGGCAACTTCCCCAAATGCCACCTTAAAATGTGACAGGACTTTTAACCTGGATAAAAACAGTTCTTTTGTTCTTGAATGTGTAAACACTTCAAGAACATTTGAAAATGTTATCACTTAGCTCCCTTAAATGTGTCATACGTTTTTTAGAGTCAAGTCAGTGCATGGATAGTGAATTTTTTGGTGTATTCTATAATCTTTTTATTGTTCAGTGAAAGATTACTGGAAAGCTAAAGGATTACAGAGGGATAACGAAGTGGTTCGTTTACTAAATAACAGAAGAACCATTCATAAGAACTAGGATTAGTATGTGGAAATATTCTTGCATCAGTTCCCCTGTGTTTCCTCAGAGATATAACATGTAAACCAGGGTATAATTCAAAGTATAAAAAATGATTGCCGAAGTGATTTATGACAAATTAATCCATCATGCAACACTGTACATGACATTCAATCTAATCATACGATCAACGAGGTAATTTTTAATACTGCTTGGGCCTGAAATTCAGTTCAAAGTTAAACCCTAATGAGGAATTAGAAAAAAATTATGGTCTCCTGTTAGGGCAATATTAAAACAACAGTCACAACAACAACGACTACATCTATAAAAGCAGTAACAACAGCTGCCGTTATTTATTGGGCACTTAGTGTCAGTTAATTTGTTAAGCACTTAACGTGCACTGTATCATTTTTTACCACAACAAATCAGGATGACAGAGCATAGTAGGATGAGGGAATGGGAGCAGAAAAATTAAACAATATGCCAAAAATCACAAAAGTGATTTGCTGTTCTGTGACTTAAAATCAAGTTGTTTGGTTTACAAACGCTTATCTTCACCACAATTTTATAAATCTCTATTAATGAAGAAAATGATTTCAGAGTCTGGGAAACAGCACTTTCACAAAATATCTTAATAAGAGTTCTTAAAAATAAAATAAAAATGTATATTTCTTTGTAAATATGTTTAGTGATGGATGTTAAGTAGACTGCTGCAAACATTTTACAATATCATGAATCATTATGTTGTATACAGGTGTTGAACACTGGAAACATAATGCTATATTACAATTACATCTCAATGAAAATAAATAAAATTATTAGAGGAAGTTATAGCTCAGGCTCATAAAAAGAAAACAGTTATTGAACTAACATTCTAACCCAAATCTCCTAGTCACCTAAGAAGGATTTTAATTTCAAACAGCAACTGTATTGAAGTTGTCTTATGTCAAGTATATAAGATGAGTCCATTTTTTTTTTTAATGTATGTGTATTTTGAGAGAGAACACACAAGCGTATATGCAAGTGGGAGAGGGGAGCGGGAGGGGCTGAGAGAGACCGGAGAGAGAGAATCTCGAGCAGTCTCCCTGATAACATGGGGCTCAATTTCCTGAACTGGGAGACCATGAACTGAACCGAAATCAAGTGTTGGATGCTTAACCCAATGAGCCACCCAGGTGCCCCTAAGATGAGTCCATTTAAAGAAAGCTAACAGGAAAGGTCAATAAGATTATGGTTCAGCTAATAAATTGTGCCTTGAAAAATTGTATGTATCTATATATTTTCTTCTTTTCTTCACTTCCACAATTTCCCAATCAATGGTTTTGAAACTACTAAGAAAATAATATCCGGAACCCACATTGCTAGTCGGAAATCAAATGTAAAGTCAAGAATAATGCTTGCAAGACTAAGACACTGCTGTAACACTGAAAAAGGGGACAACGCAAACGCAGACAGGAGTGTGACATAGCCGAGGTGATGGCACAGACTCTCTTTTATAAGACAGAGGAAGATGCACAAAAAGTAAGTAATGTAAATATTTTCTAAAGGAAGACATGTGCCAAATCTACTGTTTGGACTCTATACTTTCTATAATTCCTATCACATGCCTTTCGTTTTTGTATCAGTTAAGTTGATTTTCTTCACTATTATAGAATGTCTTGCAGAAATGGTATATTGTGCTTAGAACACTCTGGTGAAGAAGACAAAAGAAGTCTATCATCGTCTGTATACATATGTGTTATATCTATGTATATACTTCCATTTTTAAGGAAATCTTTTCCCAAAACCTATTAAACAAAAAGGTTATGGAGCCAAGTATTCATCTTGATACCCAGAAACAAGTGTCCACTGCAGAGACTGCTGGTCCTTCAATATCTGTCCTCCTCCACTTCTTATATAGGAGAAAATATAGATGAGCTATGGAGCCTGGCTATACAGAGTATAAACTATAGTTCCCAGCTTCCCTTGCAGTTAGGTGTGACACGTGACCAAATACTGGCGAGAGGAACAGGATATGTGCAACCTCTTTGTGAAAAGTTAAGAAGAATCAAAATGTTCTTCCCTTTGTAGTTTCCTTCTTCCCACAGGCTGTAATACAGACATGACGGTGAACGATCCTTGATGAAGTCAGTATCCTAGGGGATGACAGAGTATCATGGCAAAGAAAACGCTGGTCCCTGGATGGGCAAAGCTTTCCTACAAAGCCTGGACTAGCAAAATACTGATAATTCTGAAAGAGAAATCAACTTGTTTCTTAGATAGTCCATTACTATGTTGTCTCTGTTACTCCCACAATGCCTATATCCTATCTAATACATGAGCATGCCCTAAGTTTCTAGGAACTGAGATTTTATTATAAAGATAAATGTTTTCTAAGGGCTAATATGTGGTTTTAAAATAAACTTTCTACCATAAAATCATACGCCTCTCTGCTTAATATACTCTCCCTCTATGAAATGTATTCTCAATGAAGGTTCCAGTTCATTTTGTTGCATCATTTTTTCTTTCTTTTTTATTCTTTTATAGAGTGAGAGTGAGCATTAGCAGGGGAGAGGGACAAAGGTGGGGAGAGAGAGAGAGAGAGAGAGAGAGAGAGAGAGAGAGAGAGAATGTCAAGCAGGCTCCACGGTCAGTGCAGAGCCTGACGTGGGGCTTGATCCCATGACTCTGGGATTATCATCGTTTTTCAACCCATTTAACTTTTAAAAATTTCTTTCCAGATTGATTTATATAAGTGACATATTACATTGTGCAAATTTAAGATGTAATTACCACTGTAGCTTTAGCTAACACCTCCATCATTTCACATAATTACCATTTCTTTTTTTGTACTGAAAACATTTATGATCTACTCTCTAACCAACTTTCAAGAAATATAACAGAGTATACACTTCTAGACATTACACAAATCTCTGTATTCCTTGAAGGCAGGAACTCTGTCCCATACTTAACAGAAGATACAACATACAGATAACTAATAAATACTAATTGAATTTAATTGTTTTAGGTATCTAATTTTAATTTATTATTAAAACTCATTTGCTCTTCCAATTTATGGTCTTGTATAAAAGATGTTTCAACTGGTGATCATGTGTGGAAAATAAGTGTATCATGGCATGAAGCATTCATGATTTTAAATATATATATTTTTCCCAACATTCCCTTTGACACATACCATGTGTGTGTTTATTGATTATTTCCTTTTCTTTATCTAAGTCTACTTTTCAAAAATTTTTAAGTTGATTTATTTATTGAGTGAGAGAGGGTGCACAAGTTGGGGAGGAACAGAGAGAGAGGGAGAGAGAGAAAATCCCAAACAGGTTCTGCACCATCAGCGCAGGAATCGATGCAGAGCTCAAACTCACAAAGTGTGAGATCATTACCTGAGCGAAATCAAGAGTCGGACGCTTAACTGATTAAGCCACCCAGGCACACCTTATTCTACTTTTTCATGTTACTGGACATATATTACCTCTCTTAACTATACTATCTTTCATTTCTTAATTTTCTCTTTTCTTGATCTCCTTCTGAAAAAATTTGTCTTGGTTATTGTCATCAACAAAGTCATAGGATCTTTCATAGAAAATCAAAAAGGATGGAAAATAAGTAATCATTGCTACAACAAACCCTTCTAAAGCAATGAAAGTTTAGAAAGAAAATAATAAAAGAGTTAAATAGATTTTATTTCTTTATTTTTACTTATTTAATTTTGAGAGAGAGTAAGCAGGAGAGAGGTAGAGGAGGGAGGGAGGGAGGGAGAGAGAGAGAGAGAGAGGGAGAGGGAGAGGGAGAGGGAGAGGGAGAGGGAGAGGGAGAGGGAGAGAGAGAGAGAGAGAGAGAGAGAGAGAATGAATCCCAAGCAGGGTTCCCACTGGCAGCACAGAGCCCGATGTGGGGCTTAAACTCACAAACCATGAGGTCACGACCATAGCTGAAATCTAGAGGTAGACAGTTAACCGACTGAGTCATCCTGGCACCCCAAAAATATTTTTTTTGTCATTCATGATTTTATTTTATTTTTTTAATATGAAATGTATTATCAAATTGGTTTCCATACAACACCCAGGGCTCATCCCAAAAGGTGCCCTCCTCAATACCCATCACCCACCCCCCCCACCCTCTATCAACCCTCAGTTTGTTCTCACTTTTTCCAAATAGATTTTAAACGTACCTAATATAAAAGATATGTCTTTTTATTGATAAAGTTTACAATAAAGTTTTTTTGATAAATACCAATAAATTCATATGTAAAACAGCTTTCTCAAAAACTCATCAAGTAGTTAATGAAGAGCATCCAGCTTAGTGATTTCTTTGCACACGTTATGTCATATAATTCTCACAACAACCCTAAAAGAGGGTCCATTGCCCAGATGAGAAAGTTGAGGTCACACCCATGAGGTGTTGGATGAAAAACTGGACCCTCAGCAAACCAACATCCCTTCTTGTCACTCTGAAGGGTTAAAGGAATATTATGAGATCCATGGATTCCAGAGAAGAAAGATGAACACAATAACTATAATAATTTTGGTAAGCTTCAATAATTTTAAAAGTCAACACATACAAGTAGGAAAATTCATACAAGTAGGAATTTAAAGAATTGGGGATTTTCTGAAAGTAACTTTAAAATAAGGCAGTTGCAAGATATGTGAGAAGACCAAGTCAGTTCTTAACGCTATCCTCCTCAGTCCTAAGTTTAACAATCGTATCTACTTTCAAACATGCCTAATGCAAATATACCAAGTCTTACTTACTTTAATCAATCTTTTCTAAGTATTTGCCATCTCTGGATAATCTATTTGCTTCCCATATTAAATCTCATTTCTTTCATGGAATCAAGAATCTCATTCCATTTCACAGAATCAGGAACTTGCCACTGTGGATTATCTCTTCTCTGTCCAAGCTCTCCCCCCATCAAACTGAGCCTAGGGGGTTGGTTTCTCAGTCTATTGCACGTCCTAGCTAGTGTTTTCTAAAATGTCACTGCCTTCCCTGGCTCCATCCCCACCTCTGTATGTGGCAATGTCTCAAAGGTGTCCTGGTGCACAGAACCAGCGCCTGCCCTCAGGGAACTTCAAGTGAGTCTCACTTTGGAGCAAGATAAACCTGAATTCCAATTCCTGAGGCTCTAGAATTTTGAAGGAGTGTGTGTTCGACTAAGTAATGAATCTCAGATTCCTGGTACACACCTGATAATACATAGGGCAGTATTAACTTAGAAGGTATTGTAAGGCTCACAGACAACATACACGGAGTTTTTATTGTCATTCCACATTACCCCTTTCCACTCAACCTTTATAAAATCACTTCCTTTTCTTCATTGTTCTTATTTAATGCACCACAGAATAGAGAAGTAGCAAGTGATATCAACAAAAGGAGTCTGCCTAAATTTGAGACCTGAAACCACAAAACTCCTAGAAGAAAACACAGGCGGTAATCTGTTTGACATCAGCTTTAGCAGTATTTTTCTAGGTAAGTCTCTCAGGCAAGGGAAACATACAAACAAACAAAAAACTATTTGGTCTACACCAAAACAAAAAGCTTTTTCCCAGTAAAGGAAACCATCAAAAAAAAAAAAAAAAAAAAAGGAAAGAAAAGAAAAGGCAACCTAATGAACATAAGAAGATATTTGTAAATGACTTATCAGATGAGGAGTTAATAATCCATATGACTCAACACCAAAACAACAAAAACAATCTGATTACAAAATGGGCAGAGGACCTAAAGAAGACAATTTTCTAAAGAAGACATCCAGATGGCCAAGAGACACAAGGAAAGATGCTCAACATCACTCGTCACAGGGAAATGCCAATCAAAACCACACTAAGGTATCACCTCACACCTGTCAGAAAGGCTGGAGTTAACAAGACAAAAATTAACGAGTGTTGGCAAGGATGTGGAGAAAAAGGAATGCTTGTGCACTGTTGGTGGAAATGTAAATGGGTGCAGTGACTAGAGAAAACTGTATGGAGGCTCCTCAAAAAATTAAAAATGGAAATACCATATAATCCTGTCACTTCCATCCTGGGTATCTGCCCAAAGAAAACAAGACTAATTAAAAAACACATCTGCATCCTATGTTTGTTGCAGCATTATTTACCATAGCCAACGTGCAGAAGCAACCCAAGCGCCCATCAGTAGATAAATGGATAAAGAAGATACGGTGTATGTGTGTGTGTCTGTGTGTGTGCAATGCAGTATTTCTCAGCCATAAAAAAGAACAAGATCTTGTCATTTGTCACAACATGAATGGACTTACAGGGTACAATGCTAAATGAAATAAGCCAGACAGAGAAAGACAAACATGATATGATTTCACTTGTATGTAGAATCTAGAAAACAAAACAAACAACTGAACAAAGCAAACACAGACCTATAAATACAGAAAACAAACTGGTAGTCGCCAGAGGGGAGAGGGGTAGGGGGATGGACAAAGCAGATGTAGGGGATTGTGAGATACAGACTTCCAGTTATAGAACGAGTAAGTCATGGGGTGAAAGGTACAGCGCAGAGTGCATAACTTAATGGTATCATAATAGCATTGTATGGTGATAGATGGTAGCTAAGCTCACAGTGACCAAAGCATAACATACAGAGTTGTCGAATTACTGTCTTATACACCTGAAACTAATTTAACATCGTGTGTCAACTATACTTCATTCAAAAAAAAAAAAGAGGGGGATTGGTTTTATTTCAATTCTAGCTTATAAAAATATACAACTAAGCTAGCAAGCACACTTTTGTTAAGTAGGTCATTTTCCCTCAGACACAATGGTTACCTCCACTTCCCTCAGGTACACCAGCTACTTGGCTTATCCTTTCACATGTATCACTAAATTCTTTAGATTTTTTTCTTTATTCATTTTACATGCTTTTGTCTCCTTTCCTTGTTCTTGAAAGCGTGGTATGGTATATATTTCAGAAAAACCCTCACAGTAAGCTTCACAAGTGTAGAGTGTTGTTTTATTTTGTTCACTATAGTGTCTGACAGATAGGAGAACATAACAGACTTTTGTTGAAATAATGAATCTCCTAGCACATACCTGGTAATGACTTCCCATCTCACTTTATATTAATATTAGGACATTATTTTTCCTAAGGGAATTAGATCATATCTGACCATATCAGAACATTCCTAAGGGAATCAGATCCTAAGGGAATTAGATCATATCAGACCATATCAGACCAGAGAGAAGAAAGAGTACATTTTGTTTATAGCACCTGCTACCTTACAAGCATACTATTTGCCTGCTTATTGTCTTCAAGGAAACATCCTTTGTTTAAGGCCTTTAAAGCTTGACATTTGTAAGGAAAATGCTAATGGTATTAAGCCCTGGGAAGACTCTGGGTAGATTTCATTAACAGGTGAAAATTCTGCCCTCTGCCTCAAGGCAAATAAAAGACCAGCAGTCTTCTACCCTGTAAGGCCAGGTGGACTAAAAGGTGCATGCAGAGCATCAACTGAATGCAATGGGCAGTTCTTCCATTGTATCATTCGCTCCTAACAGGAGTGAGCATGCTTCAAAGCTTATACCTCAGGGTCTCACTGACAATGAAACCCTTTCATCTTAAGGTTCTGAGAATTGAGAAGCGTGCACATGCACGTGATAGAGATAAAAAGCGTGGAACCTTTGGACAAGTTTTAATCTCTTGTACTAACGCTTCTTCTCATATCTCAAAAGTCAGGGTGGGCTACAAGATACGAGGAATCACTCCTGATGTAGTAAAGACACTATAAAAGCATTTTAGGGTGTTATGCGTGTATTATAAAATAAGGCAATAGCAAACTGAGTAGGAAAGCAAGACAGAGAACAAAGGGAGGCTGACAAAGAAAATACCTATCATAAAGACATGTGTGTGTAGTTTTTTTTTTAACATCTATTATTATGGAATTAACTTTATTTTTTTTTCCTTTAGCAGTTTGGTTGAAAGCTGTCCAGCAGACAACATCCTCCACAATTTATTTTGCATTCGTCTCTTCTTTTCTATTCCTAGTGGCATCATCCTAAAACACTGGTTCTCCACCAGGTAATATTTTACCCCCTAGGGAATATTTGACAGTATCTGGAGAAAGTTTTGATGGTTACTGCTGAAGTGGAGGTTGCTACTGACATCTAGGCCATTTAGAGATGAGGAATTCTGCTAAACAATCTACAGTGCATTGCTCAGCAGCAGCTCAAGTACAGTAGTCACCACCCCTCCCCCTCCCCCGACAAAGCACGATTGGGCCCCAAATGTCAGTAGTGACACTTTGAGAAACCATGCCCTGAAACATCACAAGAATTACTTTACTGACATTCTTTCCACATTGATTCCCTCTCTTCTTCTGGTTACTTCAAGCCAACTTGAGAACAGTTGCAATATTTATACTGAGTATGTTATTCTTGTATGCAATAAACCAGCAATTTTACTCTTAATACACAGTCCCAAATATATACCCTATCATGCAATGGGCTCAGATGTTTCCTTCCATTCTCTCTCTCAGGGTTCTGGAAACCTACACATCAGCCATTTGCATGTTTTACCTTCCTACTTGTTTATTTCTACTACAAACATATTTAAAAAAAAAAAAACACTTTCCAAACACATTTAAATCATATTCTCCTTTAAGTTTCAGCCCAAATATCAACTCTTGTATGACTTTTCCTGATCCTTTACAATAATGCTCTCCAATTTTATAAATTTATCATCCTTATCAAATATTTCTCCTTATCAAATATTTATGAATGCATAATCTACATTTTTAATCACTTTGTTCAATACCTATTTTCAGGACTGATACAAATTAGCTGCCCTACTCACTTTTCACCCAATCCATCAGGTATTTTAAAAAGTCTGGCTACAAAATTTAATCTTTTGCCATCTAATTCAGAATTTCTGAAGTATCAAATGAGAATGTTTTTATATTTATAATACAGATTCAAAATCTCATGGAAACATTTCACTTACAACATTTTAAATAAGTTTTAAAATTCTCCTTTCAAGTTTCTGTGGGTCCATGTGAAATCTTTTTTCTAAGTGACAAACTTATGATGAGAATATTGCCAAATATCGTTTCTTAAAATGCTCTCTCCATAGCATGCACTTCTTAGAAAATGCAGCTTCTTTCTTGATCATTGTTAGTACAAAACTTTGCCTTGACAGCAAATATCAAGTGTTTCTACTGCTTTTGGAAATAACTGAGAAATAACATAGTCCTCACACTTCCGACTGCCAACGCAGCAAAGTTCACCATATTTGGAACACTTGTCTTTCTGAAAAAGAAGACACATAACTAAGTTTTTTCCACTGTTTTGCCATGAGATAACTAGAACACTCCTGTTCAGTAAAAAAGACTTTCTAGGACACTTCCAATTTGGTGGAAAATATAAGTATCCTACTACTTAAGATAACACAATCTATAAACCTACAGAACTGTTCACATGCATTACAATGCATCCAGAACCCCAATGGTGCTAATAAATAGGGGAGGGCCCCACTACCAACCTATCCTATTGAAGATCTCTGACTTTCCACTAAGGTATCAAGTACCCTATATAATATGAAATCACATGAAAACCTGTATACTATGCAGCAACAAACTTTTAATAAAATTTTTCTTAATTTTACATAAAAAAACATATGAAGACACATTGTGATATATTCTACCGGGACCCCAGGAGATCATCCCATGTACATCTTAGGTGAGAGTTCCCCACTTTGTAGACTACGCTCTCATTTATAATACTTTCTTCTCCCTCTAAATGGCTACAGAATTTATAATTAGAACACAAGTACAATGCATTGAGTGTTTACTATTCCTAAGGTATGGTATAAGCATCCCATTAAATTACCTAATTTAACCTTACAACATCAGGGGTGATTACTGTGTAAATGTTACAGCAAGGAGACCAGATATATAGAGGTGAGAACAAGGTCACACAGTTAATAAAAAAGAGATGGGAGATGAACTCAGTATCTGGCTCACAGAAGTTGTAATTGTAACTATGTTGCCAGACATTTTTAATAACTTAAGGGGAAGAAACATTTCCCAGAGATAGCTAGATTGGGAAAATTGCAGTTAAGGATCAAAATGTAGTACTGTGCCATATTTTATGTAAGGGTAATAACTGCAACTCTCTCATACATCTCCAGAACTATTGATGGAATTCTGTGACTCACCCAATCTCTCTCCCAGACCCTTTTGGATCTAAAGTCACATGTTATATGGATTGACTTTGGCATACAATTTCTGTATTCTCAATAGATAACTTGTTCATATAAAGATTTAAAAAACAATCTACCATGGGTTTCATTAGCAGATGCCCTAAAAATTATTTACATACTTAAATTTTTTAATCACCACATAAAATTATGGATACTACCATAAAGGTACTACCATAGAGGTAGCAATTGTATCACCGGGATTTTTTGTTGATACATAATCATTAGTAAAACATATGTATGTCCAAATTGAAAACATGCCTATGAACATAGGGGTAAAAAAAGAGGGACAAACCAGAAAACAGACTCTTAACTATAAAGAACATACTGAGGGTTGCTGGAGGGGAGGTGTGTGAGGGATGTGTTAAATGGCTGATTGGTAATAAGGAGGGCACTTGTGATGAGCCCTGGGTATTGTACGTAAGTGATGAATCACTAAATTCTACACCTGAAACTAGTATTACACTGTATGTTAAATAACTTGAATTTAAATAAAAACTTGAAAAAGGAAAAAAATAAAAAATAAAAAAAAAAACATGGCTATTGGCATATTTCAAATTGATTGCTCTACTTTTGAAGAAAACGAAGGGAAAGAAACAAAAAGAATAAAAATTCTATGTTCACATACTGAGATAATAAATACTATATTTAAAAACATTTCATTACATTTATCAACTACTCTCAAGGTATATCAGTTACCATTTTCTTGATTTGTACAATATTTGGAAATTTTCTACAAAGTCACTACTTAGTCTATAAAAAGGTATTTTTCATATGTTGGCCTTATTTCATATACTAGGAAGGGATCAGAATTATCATCAAATATACAAATTAAAACAATAAATGAAACCTTGAATATTAAAATATGGCAGCAATTAAAAACCTTAACATGAACAGGAATTAAAAATCATGCAAATGAGCAGAAAGGGAAGGTCAAATGTGTGTCTGTTCTGGGGACACTATAAATCAAGGAAAAGAAATTCATTTGAGTGAGAAGGGAGTCATAAGTATGTTTAGAATCTCTTGATTTAGCAATGCTGGGATACAACTCAATCTGACCTATAAAACTTTTCAGATAATCCAATTGTGCCTAGGCCTCAAGGTACACCCATGACCTTTGTTTAAAAAGATTGTGATTGCCTTGTAAACTTCTTTTACAATGTTATTAACATGAGTTGCTCTGTGTACTTGTCCAACATTGCTTATTTCTCCCACTGTCCCAGAAGAACCATAAACTGCCAATTATCATGGGAGTACTTTATCAGACTATGGATTATCTGGAGCTCTTATTTCTCTTCCATTTGGCCTTTTCACAGCTCATTAGCACCTCAACAAGAAAGTTAAGGCTAAGGAAGGAAAGGCTGTCGAAATTCAAAATAATTAAATTTGCTCCTTGTCAGCAGCATATACAGTGAAGCATTTAGAAATGCTGCAAAAATTAACCAAAATGAGATCCACAAAGGTATTGAATGTATACAACAGTAATTTGCCTTGACCGAATATTCCCCACTGCATTGTCTGAAAACTGATTGAACTAACTAGAGGTTTGGGCATTCTATAGGACTCAAAGTCCTTTGTTTTTAGCATATAATAGGCCACCATTAGAGATATTGCTTGCCAGTGATCAATTCATAACGCTCACTGCCAATATGTTGACCATTTTTCAGTACGAAGACACGAAAATGAAGATCAGCTTTTCGAAAGAACACTTTTAATGAGTAAACAGTTTCTTGGGGAGAGAAGAGTATGCCCAGTAGACAATGTCAACTAGAAAGCTTGTTTGGTTTTCAGTTTCCCTTTGCATTTAAAGGCCAACAGTATCCCTGACTGTCCTCTAGGGGAAGAAAAAACACTTGAAGTAAAGCACAATTAGAAATGATGGCTAATTCAATTTGCCTTAGGTTCTTCCACAATCTAATAGTTTTATGACAAATCCATAAGCACCTTTTTTTTATATAAAACAGATATTGATTGTTCCTTAGGAATTTAAATGTCAACAAAACAAATTCAGGCTAAAATAATAAAGAAATCCAAAGCATTATTCAGAAAATGTTACACAAAATAGAAAATGTTATAGAGGAAACAAACCTTTAAACTATATAATGTATATATAAGGGTTATTACACGTGATGTCTGTAATGTCAATTTCACATCATTAGAAATGAAATATATATAAAAGTTTACAAGAACTTTGTTTCCATTCATCACACCCTGGACTTCTTAAGAATAATTATCTTCTTCAAGTGAACCTTCTTTATCTAATTTTCATTATTTAAGGAACAGTAAAACATGGCTTTAATAAAAGTGCTGACTATAATTATGTAGACCTCAATAAAACTGAACCTTCTCAGGAGGCAACACATATCATTTAAAACACAGCACAAGTGATGTACATATGCATAATCAAATTCATATCAAGGTTCATGAGACAACAGTTGAATTCTAAATCACAAATGTGGTACCTAAAAAGAATCTAATTGCTATATTCAAAGAAACCTTAATATCCTTTGCATTGCCTGGAGTCCCATTTTGGACTGGTTTCCCTCAATCCCTCGGACTGGGGATCAGGGTGAATGGTTCCAGGTAGATTCTGCCTCTGGGGATGGGCACTTTGTCTGGCATAAGGAGTCAGGAAACATAAAATATCCTTATCCTTAGATCTTTCAGCATCCTTGGATGGGGAAAAGATACTGCCTATAAAATCCAAAGCTAACTCAGAAATTCCAGGGTGCTTTGTCAATGGACACATTGCCCTAAGACTGGTCTGATGATCTGTTTAAAGTCCTGAGACCTGGTCAGACTAAGGCAGACTAATAGAATAGATTGTTCGTCTGTTACAGTTAGTCTCCTATCAGTAACCTGTGAGAGGTAACCTCTACCTCCCTGATACTGAGTGCCTACGGGATGTCCTGTGTGTGTGTGTGTGTGTGTGTGTGTGTGTGTGCGCGCGTGTGTGTGTGAGACATGGTGAGAAAAAATAAACCTCATGTTTAAAATAAATGGATTTAAAATTCAGTGCATTTTTCTTTTATAAAAACTTTCCGATCATGCCAAGATGTATTTTATTGCCTCTGAGAAAAGGATTTTTTTCCAAAAGATTATCCAAAAGGATGCATACATATATATTTTCATAAATACCCTAAAAATGCTTAATTATAATGAATGTTTCAAGTGTGGACTAGAAACTACACACACACACACACACACACACACACACACATCCTTGTTTGGGGGAGAAATGACTTCAGAAAATTAAGCCTCTTACTACCTAATCATCATAGATAATATATCCTTAAACATGGAAATAGGAGTGTGTTACATCCGCTATCATTTTATTTTTTAATAAATATGCAAAACATTCATGATCAATTGGTAAACTTTGCCTAGCCTATGTAGGGGCAACTGAACTAATAATATTTAAAACTTCAAATAGACAATTTGTCATAAAGTCATTATAACTGCAGACTTACCAGGCAGAGGAACAATTAGCAAAATAAATATTATACATTCAATACATCACACTTTTATTTATTTTATAGAGAAGGACTCTGAAATTGTATGAAATTCTGGCTCTAATACTTATTAAAAATAGTGTGTCTTCAACAAGTACTTATTGAGTAACTACCAAGGCCAGGCACTGTTGCAGACAATGGTGATACAGGCATAAAAAAAGAGACTAAAGTCCTTATTTTTATGCATTTAACCCTGTTAGAGGAGACATACTATACAAAATAAATAAGTAAATTTGGAGCTGGTAAGTGCTATGGAGAAAAAAAATCAAGGAAGGGGTAGACGCAGTAGAAGGGAAGGGGACATTGTAGATTTAATTGGGATGGCAAGGGAAAACACCAGTGAGTGAATGTCATTTGAGAAAAAGAACTAAGGATGTGAGAGAGAGAACATTAGGGGAATATGTGAGGAGAATGTGTTCTGGGGAAAGGCGTGGAGAATGAGAGAAGGTAAGAATTAGTCAATCCAAGGCCAGAAGAGAAAGGAAGGAGGAGAGAAAGGTGACTGTATATGGGCTTATAAAATAGCAGGATTGCATTTTCCTCGGACTGGCAAGCCAAGCCCTTGGAGGATTTTCAGCAGCAATGTGATGTGATCTGACTTACATTTTAAGGAGGCCATCTGGCAGACAAAATGGATTGCAGATACAGCAAGGACCAAAGTAGGCAGATCAGCTTAAAAGGCTATTTTAATAATCCAGACTGGAGATGATGGTGGTGGCAATGGAAGTGGCGAGGAGTGGTCAGATTCTAGACTGAGGGAGACTGCTCACAATGACCTGGCATACTTTTCTGACTGATGAAGTAGGGTGTGAGGAGAAGGGAGACTAAATTTGGCTCCAAAGCGTTTGGCTGGGGCACATAAAAAGATGGTCTCACCATGTACTGTGCTAGAAAAGACCGTTGATGAAGCAGATCTGGGGGTTAGCCAGTTCAGTTTTGAATATCTTAACTTTGAATTGACTGGGAGTGAGTAAATAGTTGTGTATCTAAGTGTGAAGCTTACCAGAAAGTTCTGAGCTGGGATAAAAATTTGGGAGGTGTCAACCTCCAGATGGCATTTGGTATCATGATGCTAGATGAGATCATCAGGTAAGTGAATTTGGTCTAAGTGAACCCCGGTTACTGTAATGCCTTATTTGTGAATTACATTAAATCACTAAGGATACATGATGAATATACTCATAGGTTCATATGCATACCAACTCTGTGGAATGTGATTTAAACATATTTTCCTTTTCCTCAGCTTTACAAATGTAAATACTAGCTATCCAAACTCAGAACATTTAGTGACATTTTTATAGATAGGCAAGTTGCTGCATTACTTTTAACTGTGTGAAATCATGGTTCTGAGAAGGCTTGTTTCCAGACCTGGCTTGAAGGGTCCCATCATCCCTCTGCATTATTCACACGGAGCTGTGGAAGGTGCTAAAAACTTGGCATCAGGGGACAAAGTCCTACTGATCAGCAAAGCTTTTGAATAAATAAGAGAATTCGAACAGTGAATGCTGTAAAACAAAGCAACGCCTGATCCTCATTTTATTGTGTTTTATAAAATCAAATCATGTTAAAATGTTCCAGCTATGTCGTGGTCTGCGCTCTATGCCCTATGCCACTTTGCTCTCTGACAAAATGTGAATTTGAAATATTATTTTTTAATAAAGGGCGGAAATACACAGAGACTCAGAGGCATGGAAAAGGGCTAAGTAGGAATCAATACTAATAATAATCACTTACTAAAAGTGGAATTATATGAGTTAAATATTAATGGAGTAACAACTTGTTATTGAGGATGCATCATGAATGTTCATAGATTTTTGTACGTGCCTGTTTGTCCACAAAATCAACCTGGAGAAATTCATTCCATACATTAATAAGTAGCACCTTATAGAGTATACACAGCACACTAGAGTTTCCTACCACAGTGTACTACCACAGAGTATATTAAAACTCCTGCTTAAATCTTTCCCAGTCTAAAACACATCCTATCACTCTTCCATCTACTATTTCACCTTCCCCTTGCTTTTATCACTGAACTTCTGAATAGATTACTGTACTTTTCTGCTTCAAATTTGCCACCATCGACCTTTAACCCTGTGCGGTCTTTCTTATTCCCTACCTCTCTACAGAAACAGCCTTCTCAAAGCATACAAGTCCACTTCTAAAACGCCAACTCCAGCTGCGTCTCCCCCACGTTCGTTCTCTTCAACTCCACTGCAGCATTTGACACTGTTGAACACGACCACCTTTTTGAAGGTCTTTTTCAAAATCTTTTGTGGTGAGAGGAGTGCACTTGTGATGAGCACCGAGTGTTATATGGAAGTGTTGAATCATTATATTGGACACCTGAAACTATTATTACACTGTAATAATATAACATATTATATTAAATATGTTATATTTATATATATATATATATTTATGTTATATATATTAAAATATATAACATAAAATAATATAACATATAAACTAACTGGAGTTTAAGTAAAATTTAAAAGAAATCTTTTGTGCTATACTACCCTCATGAGGAAGTTCTGTAATCATACCTAACCGTCCACCCCCTCCCCCTACTACCCCTCCGGCCACTCCGATTCCTTCTAGTTTGTTTGCTTATATATCATCTCAAATATTCAACGCTTGGACCTCTTCAAACTTTACTGTACTTCTTCCGGGAAATGTTGTAAACTGTCAAGGATTGCTTGCTGTGTTTCCATCTCACGGGTGGCCCCTTCCATCCCAGTCACTATCATTCCAGGTGTGTATGTCTGTGTCACTGGCCTTAACTAATACCTTGAGAACAAACCCTGGTCTCCAAATACAGTTACATAGCTCCACCTAGAGGCGTCATGGGCACTTCCAACTCAGCCTGACCTTTTATAACCATCTCAGTGCTAAAATGCCTCTAGACTGAGCTCCTTCAGTCCCTGGATTGAAACAGAGCTCCATACTCCAAACCTGTAATGGCTTTCTCTTGCCTTCTGAATATAACACGTCCCCCTTAGTCTGATATTAGGATCCTCTACAATTTGTCCTCAACCTTCCTTTCCAATTGTCTCTCCCATTCTCCCCCACCACCATAGAGCCTGCATGCTATTTGCAAAATGAACTTTCATACTTCTGTGTCTTTCTTGTGTGGTTTCATCAAGTAGAGTTATCGTTATAGAAAGACCCCCCTATGAAAATCACATTTACCCATCAGGGCTCATCATTCGGTTATACCTCCTACAACCTGCTAAGTCAAGATTTATGCAGCTACGGTTTGTGCTCCCCAAGGGTTTGTATGAACACCTAATACACTTCTTAAGTCTACTGTGCCTTAAAGCAGTTGTAAGAGTGTCTCCTCTTCTAGTCCATAAGGACCCTGAGGACAAGTCAAATAACACCTGGTCGTTAACACAAATTAGATCATCAATATACGTCTGATGGATTGAGCTATGGGTGTTTGACCTTCACATACTACATTATTATGTAAATTTTAAAGTATCATTATAAATTAAAAAATAAATTTTAGTAGAAAGGCACGAGGATATAATTTAAAAACCATAGACTTAGGAATCCAACATGTCTGGACTCCATTTTACTCTGCCAGTTACTACCTTTGTCGCTTTCAGCAAATTATTTAACTCAGTCCATAAAGTGGGAAGATTCATTAGTGGTAAACATTAAAGATACTCTCTGTGAAGCAACTACCACATGCTCCTGCCGTATAGTCAGTGAATGGTAACAAAATGATTGTAATATCAATTAACAGTGATAGCATTTATATGTGGTCATTTTTAAGAACTGTTTTTTTACATTTATTTATTTTTGAGAGACAGAGAGAGACAAAGCACAAGCGGGGGAGGGACAGAAAGAGAAGGAGGCACAGAACCCGATGCAGGCTGCAGGCTCTGAGCTGTCAGCACAGAGGCTGACATGGGGCTTGAACCCACAAACCGTGAGATTATGACCTGAGCCAAAGTCAGACACTTAACCAACTGAGCCACCCAGGCGCCCCTATATGGGATCATTTTAAAAACCTTGGTCTATTCTGAATTTCAAGAAAGTAAGCAAGATAAAACCACTGATTGAGAAGTTATAAAGAACTACTTGTAACAAAACAAAGACCTGTATTTTTTACTGAAGATTCATAATGGTAGTTTGTCAGATTTTTCTGCTTCAAATGATTTGAAAATAAAAGTTGCAGAATTAGAGCTTCCTGTGGTATTGCAGTAGTGAACATGGTATTAATGTGAACAAATTCTGTCAAGGCCAAAAGCATTATAATGTTAAGACAAATGGGATCTCATAAACAGGGAGGATGTGTGTGGGCAAATGGGAGAAAATGTATACACAGTACATTCTGTAGGATTTTCTTAGATTTTCTCAATTTAGCCAAAACAACAAACTCTAAAGATCCACCAGTGTGGATAAAGGTACATGTTCATAAGCACTTTAAGAAAGTAACCCCAGCTATAAGTGGTATAAATGGTTAATATCCCAGGGCCAACACTACTCATGAGCAAGTGACCCTAAGATATTTATACCTCTCTACTTGGTTCCTTCTGAAATTTGGCCTACGTGCCTGTAGAATTTTCTTAATAATGTATATCTCTCTATTATTCAGTGAAGTAAATCTGGTTCACAAACATTTCTCAATTACCAGACATCCATCTGTTTTTATAAAATTTAATTTCTTATTCCAATTAATCATAACTTCAATTTCTCAATTTATGATCCTACATATTGAAATAGACACACATAGTTCTTATTCAGCTACATTCTTATTCATCTCCCGAACCTACCCTACATAAATATGTGGTGCATATACATACATATATATATACGTTAAATATATTATATATCATTTTAAAACAAAAGAAGAAACCATATTGGGTTTGTAATGCTATCATTGTTAGCAAATATTCTTTGGAAATTTATATATATATATATATATATATATATATATATATATATATTTACTCTATGATTCAACTATAATTTATGGGCAAATAGAGACATTATCAGGTAATTACTCTAAATCTGGTAACTACTGCTAAAATATTTAAGTCAATAAAATTTACTTAAAAGTATTGTAAGTCATACATTAGAATGACCTATGAGAGTCCTTTATTCTTGTACTTTACAAAGTAATCTATCCAGGTAAATAGTTTCATTTTACTTAGCTTATTAAATTCTCTTGTTTGTTTTTATAAATTGTATGATGCATATTGAAAGCTAGCCATCTTTAAGAAGAAGATAGAAAAATGGCAAATTTAATAACAATCTAAACTATGTAAATATATGCAGTATACTTCTTACATGCTTATGTTCTTACATAAGCTGGATAGTATGCAACTAGTTCAAGTAAGCTCCTGTGTCATTATTTTCTTCTTTATTCTAGAAAACACTCGAGGTCTTCCTATGATAAAATGAGAAATGACAGAAAAGAAAAATGCAACGATATTGTAAATAGGCACATTCGGAAAGCCAATTTGTCATTGTTGTATGACATATATTTATCTTTATATACACAAGAGCACCTAGCATAGCACTTTGCTTATAACAGGTACTCAATAAATGTTTTCTAAATGTTGAATATATTTTGCTCTGGGAGAGAGCCTGAAGGATTGCTTTAGAAATACTTGCCTCAGCAGTAATAACCCAATCTACACTAAGCATGACTTTGTTTTGTGTGGGGCATCCTCTTTTAAAAGCATGCTTCCGAAACTTATATAAGATAAAAATTTATTGGACATGAAAAATATATTCCGAAGGAAAACAAACATATTCCCAGAACCAATGATATGTATGTATATATGTGTGTATACATATATTTATATATATTTTTTCAAATGCACATGCACAGACACACATATAAACACAAAAAATGCACACACATTAGAACAATAACACATGATATCTCTAATCCCATCAAAGACTGATGTTATCAAAACATGGAAAGACACTGAAATCATTAAAATTTTAACTAATTAGGGGCGCCTGGGTGGCGCAGTCGGTTAAGCGTCCGGCTTCAGCCAGGTCACGATCTCGCGGTCCGTGAGTTCGAGCCCCGCGTCAGGCTCTGGGCTGATGGCTCGGAGCCTGGAGCCTGTTTCCGATTCTGTGTCTCCCTCTCTCTCTGCCCCTCCCCCGTTCATGCTCTGTCTCTCTCTGTCCCAAAAATAAATAAAAAACGTTGAAAAAAAAATTAAAAAAAAAAATTAACTAATTAATTAAATTCATCAAATTTTTAATAAAATAATTCCCAAAATGCATTCAATGTATCCCACCTTTGTAGCAACCTTGCGGTTTGGGTGGGATTAATCGCAACCCCAATCTGGGGATGAGCCCTGACTAGTTTAAGGGAACCCTCCATGCCATAGTCACTGACTCAAGAAGATGTAATAGAAACTCTTATGCATGGCTTTCTGCTGGTCACAGTATAATAATCATGGACATATGACCTAACGTGTTCCAAGCAAAAGAATGCTCAGGCTTTTTGTATGAAAATTGAGGGAGGGGGAAAAAGTAGTTATTTTTCCTTGGACGTGAAGAAGAAAAGAACTACTGGAGATTCTGGTACCCATCATCTTGCTATGGTGATAAAACCATCCTGGAAAAGAATCAACTAATTGACAGAGGTAGTGGAAGAGAGAGCCAAAAGAATCAGAGAAATGGAGCTACTGTGTGATGACAGTGTGAACACCCAGATTAAATTTTCACCAGAATCTCTCACCGTTACTTGGGAATTTTTGGTTATATAAGCCAATAATTCCCAAAGTATGACCACAAAAAATATTTAGCGGAAGAAAAGATGTCACATGACTGCTCCAGTGTAGATGTTTTCTGTAGATATGTATGTGTATTTGAATTTGTCTCTTATGGGGAGAAATCAATTGGAAATTTCATTCTTTTAACAAAAGAAAACACTAACGTGGCTCTGTGCAAAGCAAATGCATTTTACTTAATAAACATAAAAGTTAAAAAAGTGTATTATCTAAGTCACTGTTACAAGAGGCTAAATGTTCTACAAATGTACTTCCAAAGATACTTTACTATTTAAAAGTAACTTATTCAACTAAGACAATCTAGGTGATTATATTTTAGAACACACAAACTCTATAAATAGGTAAAATATACTAACTCAATTCTTTTTAATTACTAATTAATTTTAGTACAACAGAGAAAATACTAAAATTGTAACATCATTGTTCATTTACATGTCTCCCTTATGACACTTAAAGAGAAATGCTTTCTCCTAATACAACTGCTAAAGAACCAAATTAGACTTACTAAGAAAAAGAACAGTTTCCAGTTTCAGGTATATATGTGACAGGGAGAGATGAAATGGCCAAAGTTTAACATGAATTACTATCTTTATAAGGCCTAGATTCTTTTCAAAGGAAGCACTAACTCTTCAGCAGCTCACCCATTTATTTATATACATACATATATATGTCAACTATATATATATATATATACACACACACACACACACACACACACACATACATGTAAACTGTAAATATATGCTTCGTATACTTCTTATATACTTATGTTCTTATATAAGCTGTATAGTATGCAAGTAGCTTAAGTAAGCTCGTGTATATACACATACACACACACATGATGTGATTATATATATATGTATATATATATATATATATATATATATATATATATATATATAATCCATATGACAATGGCCTTAGGAACTATTTACAAAAATCATATCTAATATCCTTTGTATGTAGTCTGGGGTATGAGAGAGTATGGGGACAAATTCAAATCATTAAGATGACCAATGCCTGAAGTTGCACGGTTAGTCTTTTCTTAATTAGCTTATGACACTGATCCATGTTAAAATGCAATTATTTTCCATACAAGAGTTTAACACAGAAATCTCATGCATGAGTTTTCCATTACTGTAACAAACAGCATTCTAATTTACACAGAATTTGGTACCAGGGAGCGGAGAGTTGAAAGTAACAGATCATGAAATAAGATCAATTACATCAGAGATGAGGACCAAGAGTGAGGACACTCCTATCTCAGGGTGTAATTATTACATGGTTAAGCCAATCAAACAACAGCTTATTTTATCTGGAGATACATACCTTATACCTATCAACACTATTAAGGGACTTAAGAGAATGTAATCAGATGTGAGATGTAATCCACAGTCAAAGGGCAGATTGGCTATGCCTCCTCTCCCAAATCTTTACTGCAAAATGCCTCAATCAGGGGATATGTAAAGTAGAGAAAACTAGTAAAGAAGACAAAGGGGCTCACATTTGGAAACTAAAACCAGACCAGAGGACTTAGGATACTAAGTCATAGAACTGAGAGAGAAAAACTACTAAAAGCTTAAACATTTTAAGAAAACTTATTTCCAAAGAAATCCTAGGTCTCACGAAAAATACCTTATTACTCAACCCTGGGGCAAACACCAGGACCCCAAAACAATGAAATAAATAGAAGCTTAACGTGGCACATTCCCCTGAAATGACATTTTCCCCAGTGTCAGTCTCAGATATAATCATGTTAGGTGAGGGTTTTAATGAGCAGAAGGGAGAACAGTCAAAAACTCTCAGACAATGCAGGATATGATATGTATTTGTTTCCATTCTTTCTTTCTACACATTTTGTTTTCATCAGGATTTCTTGTTCTCTTTCAACCACTTATTTAGGGATACTGGACTTCAATCTTTATCTCTCTTCGTTTAATCATAGTCCATTGGACAATGGAGCATTGCATCATAGTCTGACTGAAAAGGACTGCAGATCATCCAAAAGTCCTGAACTTGGAATTGGATGTTATCATTGAAAATGTTTTCGACTCTCTCATCTCACGGATGTTATCTGGGTGTTTTTGAAAGCGAGTGTATGCTAAGGAGGGTGTGGAGCAATGTTGTCTATTCAAAGAGCAGGACTGCAGTAGGCACTGCGACACCTGCCTCACTTCCTTTCTACCACTCCCCCATATGGCAGCCTGGCAATTGGGACAGGATAAATCTTACCCTCAGTTCTGGATGTGACTTTTGTTTTTGTGCAAGCCAACATGGATAAATCTATCCCCAATGCTACAGTAATATGCTCAGGGCACACACATGATCTAAGAGATTCAAATCAGAGAGAAGCTCATACCTTTCGTTTGATATTTGGGGAAGATAAACTTTATACCTGGCTGAGAACAAGAAAACAAGAGTTTATAAGAGCTGCTAAGAGAAGGCAGCCTATATCAATCTTACAAGCTGTGGAGGATAGGGTTGAAAATTTAACAGAGAAACAAAGACCCATCTCTGACTCCATAATAAAACTCTATTAAATCTTTGAGGAAACCTTGAACTTAATACTTCCTGGGTCAATAAATGTTTTGTGGCTTAGGTAGGTCTGAAACCAATAGCATCCTAAATAACACAGGGATTGGAATAAACTTTAATGTTATTCATCAACTTAATATATCTTTAAATAATCAACAATCATTTTAACATGTACTCATGGCATCTTCGGTGCCAAACGTCCTGATTTCAAATTCAAGGCTCAAGTGCTCAGTTTGCCAAATCTAGTTAATTGCTGCTACTCAAAGAGCATTATCATTAATGTCAGTGGTGCTATTATCAATAAAATGAAGACAATTTGAATTGGTTCACTTATTCATCAAATGAAAGTTTTTAGAAAAGATGTATTATCTCATCACAGCCAGGGTGCCAAATGGTAATTTAATGCACCATTTTTTTCACAATCTGGCTACAAAGTGGAATCTTTAAAATTCTCTCCCTCTTCCTTTCCCCATCTCTCTCCCTCTCCCTCTCCCTCTCCCTCTCTCACTTCCCCTCTCTTGCTGTGTCTCTTTCTCAACTAAGCTAATGGTAATATCATCTGAATCGCATCCAAGGAAAGCAGATTACTGAAATCAACAGCTGATATATTTAGTAGCAATCATTTTTCATCATTACCAGTTGCCCAACCTTCATCCTTCATGTTTTTAGAGTCATCTTTATTTTAGCCCTTTATTTTCAAGTTGGAGAATTTACGGTGTCTGTCAAATTGTTTAAATATTCATTCACTTTTAGCAAATAAAAAAGCACGTGTGTGTGAAAACATAACCTTTATTCACTAAAACTCTTTTTTGTGTCAGTTTAGCATAGGGGCTAATAAGATAAATTCTGGGGTCAGACATTGTGTCTTCAAATCCTGATTCAACCACTTTTCATCTATATGACTGGGGAGATTTCTTCAACAGTCTATGTATCAATTTCCTCATGAGTAAGGTGGATATAACAAAACAATCTTCTTTGCAGGGCTGTTATCAGGACTGAGTTAATGCATGAAGAGAGTTTAGAGTGATGCTTGGCACATAATCATATTTAATCAGTGTTATCAATTTTTGTGTTGTTATTAATCATTATAGACATTATCTAAGAACATTAAGATCAATACATGGGAAAGATTTTAGGCTAATAAAATGGTTAGGAGCCTAGGAATTAAAAAACTGGTGTTCAGTCCATTTCTATTGCTTTCTACAGATGCTGCTTTAGTGAAATCATTCAACATGTTCTTAGTTTACAGAATTGAATCCCATCTACTACCTCACAAGTTCAGTGGGGGACCAAAGGACAGAAAGCATGCAAAAGGGATATAAACATGTTACAAAACAATTCTTTTTATCCATAAGGAGATTATGCATCCTACAGCTGAATCAGCAGAATTCCTTTCACTGTCTCTTCTGGGAAGGGCTCAACTCACGGGGCACTTGCTCCTCTCCTTCCGTGAACACACAATTTTTAGTTGAAACATAAATCTTTCTTCCTACTTCTCAATCTACTAGATTTTAGATATGGAGAGTATAACATGAAGCAATTATCTGATGTAGCATGGGAAGGAAAAATGTGCCTGGCTTCCCAAGTCCTCAGAATCCCATCATAGCTCATTTCTGGCAGGCGTATTTTACTATTTGGGGACAATTAACTACTGTAAGAATATGATGAGAACTGTAGATCCTTTACTCCAAGAATAGACCATATACACACACAAAAACAATTTGAAAATTATGTTAATGGAGTAATGGACACTATTATGTACACTTCAAGAATTCTTACGGTCTTATGAAGTCTAATGATTGTTATATCCTTTTGTCTTTGAAATCTGTAGTGGCCTATCATTCTGTGTTCGGTTAAAATTCTACAACCTTTGGGGCGCCTGGGTGGCTCAGTCGGTTAAGTGTCTGACTTCAGCTCAGGTCATGATCTCCTGGTTCGTGGTTTCCAGCCCCATATCCAGCTCTGCACTGACAGTTCAGAGCCTGGAGCCTGCTTTGATTCTGTGTCTCCCTCTTTCTCTCTTCTCCTTCCCCACTCACGCTCTGTCTCTCTCTCAAAAATAAACATTAAATTTTTTTTTTAAATTCTACAACCTTTAGTACTCAGTAATGTTAACCAATTCCTTTAAAAAACTGTCTAACAATACAATCACACATATAACATACTATTATAACCTCTGGTTGCATTTATTTTTTAAGATTTTGTTTTTAAATAACCACTACACCCAACATGGGGCTCGACCTCACAACTGCGAAATCAAGAGTCGCATGCTCCACCAACTAAGCCAGTCAAACACACCCCTCTGGTTACATTTTTAAATGTGGAACTTTATAGTGTACTATTTTCTATTTTTAGTAGCATTTATATCTAATCCTCAAATGAAATATAATTTCTTGTTTCCAGGATTGCTTGTGGAATTGTGACTTTTTGAAGATTATGTCACTAATTTTCTTTTCCTGCTCTCAGGAAACATATTTGCATATGTATTTAAAACATGTAAATTCCTTGAAGAAAACAAGAAAAAATGAAAAATTCAAAGAATTTAAGCATTCCTATAAAAAAAAGCATGAAACGACTTATTGTAAAATGTTTGGAAGTTACTGTCTTTATTGTAAATGTATATATAAATGCATGCCACACAAATATAGTTGATTTTTTCAAATAACTCATAATGTCCCACCTATATTTTTACTCATTTATTGTAAACATTTCCCAATGCCATTAAATTTTCTTTTATTATTTGGTTCTCAGTGGTTCAATGGTATTGTACTATTTGGATATATAATATTTTAAAGAAACTAAGAGAGGGTATTCGAAGATGCAAATTTTCACAGAAAGCATATCAATTTCATAACAAAAAATATAAATAAAAGGACCTAAGGAATTGATGAATAAAACTACCTTTCTTTCCATGTTTCTCATTTGAACACTATTCAGTAATCTCATAATTAAAAATGAAATGAAAGGGGGCACCTGGGTCTCAGTCAGTTATGTGTCTAACTTCGCCTCACGTCACAATCTCATGATTGGTGAATTTGGCCCCGCGTCAGGCTCTGTGCTGACAGTTCAGAGCCTGGTACCTGCTTTGGATTCTGTGTTTCCTTCTCTCTCTGTCCCTCCCCTACTCACACTCTGTCTCTTTCTCAGTCAAAAATAAACATTAAAATTTTTTTTAATTAAATGAACAAATTACATAAGCACCAGGTATTTTCTTTGCTTCTTTTTATCTATTAATGTTATAAAATTCCATTAAAACTAATGAATTCCAACAATTGAGAAAAACTGACCAACCTTTTTAAAAAATTACTATAAAAATCCTCCATGAATGAAAAATACTGTCTACCATGTTTATTCTCTGAGCATATTTATACCTATTAGCTTAGTGTGCTCTTATTTCTTATTATATAATAAGGCAAGAACTTTCCTTTTTTTATTTATTTATTTATTTTTTTTTTTTTTGAGACAGAGAGAGCAAGTGCACACAAGCGGGGCAAGGAAAGAGAGAGAGGGAGACACAAAATCTGAAGCCAACTCCAGGCTCTGAGCTGTCAGCACAGAGCCCAACGCGGGACTCAAACTCATGAACCATGAGATCATGACCTGAGCCGAAGTCAGATGCTTAACTGACTAAGCCAGTCAGGCATTCCTTTAATTATTTTTTTAAAGTTTATTTATTTTTGACAGAGAGAGAGAGAGAGAGACAGAGAGAGAGGCAGAGACAAAGACAAAGCATGAGCGGGGGAGGAGCAGGGAGTGAGGGAGACTCAGGATCCGAAGCAGGCTCCAGGCTCTGAGCTGTCAGCACAGAGCCCAACGCGGGGCTCAAATTCAGAAACCACAAGATCATGACCTGAGCTGCAGTGAGAGGCTTAACCGACTAAGCCACCTGGCATCCCAGGCAAGAACTATGCTTAAGCCACTTTTTAAAATGAGTACAATTTCAGCAATATATTTCAATTCACATAATCAGTAAGGAACAGAACTAGAAGAAGAGGCCATCAGCAGTCAGACCGATTAGCAATTGTGTGTGTGTTTATGATATTTTAATCTCATGAAATTAAGGGGGAGCTGATTAAGTCAGTATGAGTATATGAGTACATGCTCTGTACGGGACAGAGATGTCTTCCTTCATCCAACAAGAACAAACATGAACATGTAATTGCTGTTTCTCTTTCCCACCTTCTCTCTCAACTAGTCAACAAAAAATCATCCACATTGGCATTCCTAGGAAACGTGGTAATAAGTAAATGGTCAGGGACTCTTGACCCATTCCCCACTGCCAACCTTGGAAATAAAATGTGTCATATTTATTAATGTATCTATTTATTTGTTTATTTTTAAAGTTTATTTTTGAGGGTGAGAGAGAGAGAGAGAGAGAGAGAGAGAGAGAGAGAATGTACATGTGCTTGTGCAGGGGAGGGGCAGACAGAGAGACGGAGACAGAGAATCCTAAGTAGGCTCCATGCTGTCAGCACAGAGACTGATGTCGACGTTGAACCCACAAACCCTCAGAGCATGACATGAGCTGAAATCAAGAGTCAGATGCTCAAAGGACTGAGCAATCCAGGTGCTCCAATGTGTGTTTTTAAATTTTTTTTTTTTCTTTTTTCAACGTTTTTTTTTTTATTTATTGTTGGGACAGAGAGAGACAGAGCACGAACGGGGGGAGGGGCAGAGAGAGAGGGAGACACAGAATCGGAAGCAGGCTCCAGGCTCCGAGCCGTCAGCCCAGAGCCTGACGCGGGGCTCGAACTCACGGACCGCGAGATCGTGACCTGGCTGAAGTCGGACACTTAACCGACTGCGCCACCCAGGCGCCCCTCCAATGTGTGTTTTTTAAATTAAGGTTTGGTTGTGCTAACCATCTCATCATAAAATGTAATCACACTGACATTTTAATTAATACTTTTTCAGTAAAAAAAAAAAACATAATTGCCTTTTATCTATTATTATTATTTTTACTGGATGGAACTGGAAGGTATTAAGCTGAGTGACATAAGTCAGTCAGAGAAGGACAGATATCATTTGTTTTCACTCATATGTGGATCTTGAGAAACTTAACAGAAGACCATGGGGGAAGAGAAGGGGAAAAATAGTTTAAAACAGAGAGGGAGGGAGGCAAACCATAAGAGACTCTTAAATACAGAAAACAAACTGAGGATGGATGTGGGGCATGGGGGAGAGGGGAAAATGTGTGATAGGCATTGAGGAGGGCAGTTGTTGGGATGAGCACTGGGTGATGTATGTAAGCAATGAGCCACGGGAATCTACCCCAAAATCCAAGAGCACACGTTACACACTGTATGTTAGCCAATTTGACAATACATTATATTAAATAAATCAATAAACAAACAATAATGGAAAATTTAAATATATATATATACACACACACACACACACACACACACCATTCATTCATTCATTCATTCACTCATTCCATCAGTAATTTTTGAGCATATGTTCCACATTCTGAGTCCCTTCTCTCTTGGAGTTTTCATTCATTAGGGAAAACAACTTACAAATAAATACAAAGCATATTATTGGTAGTGATCAACGCTATGAAGAAAAAATAAAAGCAGGGAAAGAGGAAAGAGCAATTGTGGTGGTACTTTTTTTAAAGTTTTGTAATGTTTATTCATTTTAGAGAGACAGAGAGAGACAGAACCTGAGCAGGGTAGAGGCAGAGAGAGAGGGAGGCACAGAATTGGAAGCAGGTTCCAGGCTCTGAGCTGTCAGTACAGAGCCCCACATGGGGATCGAACCCACAAACCGTGAGATCATGACCTGAGCCAAACAAAGTCAGATGCTCAACTGGCTGAGCCACCCAGGTGCCCCCTGTGGTGGCATTTTAAATAGGGCAGTCAGAAATCTCATTTCTGAGGCCCCAGTAAGCTCAGGAAGCAAGCCACCTAAGTATTTTGAAAAAGAGCCTTCAAGGAAGAGAAACACACATAAAACACTCAAGATACAAGCACATTTTCTACCCTATGACCCATCAATAGCACTGCTAGGAATTTACCCAAGGGATACAGGAGTGCTGATGCATAGGGGCACATGTACCCCATTGTTTATAGTAGCACTTTCAACAATAGCCGAATTATGGAAAGAGCCTAAATGTCTATGAACTGACGAATGGATAAAGAAGATGTGGTTTATATATACAATGGAAAACTACTTGGCAATGAGAAAGAATGAAATCTGGCCATTTGTAGCAACATGGATGGAACTGGAGAGTATTATGCTAAGTGAAGTAAGTCAGGCAGAGAAAGACAGTACCATGTTTTCACTCTTATGTGGATCCTGAGAAACCTAACAGAAGACCATGGGGGGAGTGGAGGGAGGGAGTTACAGACAGGGAAGAAGGCAAACCATAAGACTCTTAAATACTAGAACAAAGTCAGGGTTGATGGAGGGGGGCGGAGAGGGGAAAGTGGGTGATGGGCATTGAGGAGGGCACCTGTTGGGATGAGCACTGGGTATTGTATGGAAACCAAGTTAACAATAAATTATATTTAATATAAAAGAAAGATAGAAGCACGTTTTGTCTATTAGAAGCAAAGCTAGCAGGCCAGTGCCTCTGGAACTAATGGGGGAAAGGGTAGGGGAAAAAAGTAGGCTATGTAGGGAAGACATCATGTAGGGATTTTTTATTTTCTTCAGAGTATAAAGTGAAATTGTTCCAGGATCAACATTACTCCACACATCATCTCTACTTCTTAAATTTGTAAGTTCCTTGAGGCCAGTAATGTGGCTGTATGTGCCCCGCATGCTTAGTTCACTGTTGCTTACTCCATAATAATTACCACTGTTCAACAAGATTCAGAGATTAGGATCATAGGTTCGAGGCTTACAAAAATGCCAAAACCTTGATCATCCTTCAAAACCTTGTATTGAAAACTTGAGTATTTCTATTAGAAAGTTAAGTAATAGTTAAAAATCATGTATATGCTTCTATAAATTTTGTCAAGTTAAATGCCCTTATTTTTTAGAGTACTAAGTTATTGTTTTTTACTTGAAAAATTCACATCACTAAGCCCATTTCTTAAGGACATGGCCGTATTTTATTTCCAATTTCTTTTTGCCTTTTCAGTGTTTGTACAAGTCACTGCATAGATGTTGTAGCAGTTACAAACACTGCTCAGCTCATGCTCATTTCCAGCTTTCTACATATGCGATATGTAGTATGAATACACTCTCTAGCATTCTATAAATGGGTGAGGCCATGTGACTAGTTTTGGCCAATGAGTTGTGCGCTAACATATCACCTCCTGTCCAAGTACTTAATTGCCAAAGAAAGTCCAAAGTTTATTTTCCTTTTGTACAGTGACTATAAATATCCTAGATGGTGGCTGTTTCATCAGGCTGGGTTGCTGAATGACCACAGTGAATACAGTCCCTGCGCTGACCCACAATGCACACGTGGTTTGAGCAAGTTGTTTTAAGGTACTGAAATTTGATAACCTCATGCAGACTAAATGATAGAGGACAATAAATATTGTCCAGTGGCTACTAATATATTCCAATAGCAGGTCTTAGCCTACATATTGTGATACACTAGTAAATCTCCAAACCAACATTGGATTATCCTAGTAAGCAACTTCATTGTTCCTAGTACTTAATAATTACTTAATAATTGTTTACTGTATGAAGAAATGAACATAACTCTTCATCTAACAGGAGGCTATTTATATTTAGACTTACTATCTCAATTTCCCATGGGCCATTGAGTAATATCGCTTATTTTTTTTAAACTCAAGTGGGTAAAAATCTAGTTACTAAGTTGTTAAACTTCCAATGAAAAAAATTAGCATCACAAAGACAAAAATGAAATGTTATCTCACATACACAAGCCAATAATTAAATCTGAAGTTATTCACCTCACTAAATTGCAAGGCTTTTGAATGAAAGCAACAAAATACCATAAAAATCTTTTCTGAGGGAAAGACCGAAACAAACAAAAAAGTTTACCAAAATAGACTGTTGCCTTTCCAAATACAACTGGACTGAGAATGTGTGTTTTTTTTTTCCTCCCAAGTCATCCACTGTGTGCTTTCAACATGAATCTCATCCCAAGAGGCAGGGCTGTTGCTTCTTCCAGGGACTTGGGAAGAGGAGATCAAGAGATGTGATAAACAACAACCTAAATTAAATATGCACCAGGTATTTTCTTTGGCTTCTTTCTACCTCCTTAAATTCTGGAATGTTTTATTAAAGCTAATGGGACCCATGAATAATTACAAATAGGGTTAGAGGAGAATTCAATGAGTATATGTACTCACAGTGTATATCGTGATTTGGAGTTGTAGTTATGGTGATAGGACTAAGGAAGTATGTCAGTAAGGGTAGGAGCTGTTGGAGGCTGCCCGTAAATCTAACGTACAACATAACATACACACTCTGTAAGTGTTTGATGTCATTGGCAGTGTTTGTGCACTTGTATGTATATACACATGTACACATATATCCATATACTTATTTATGCGTGTAATGTATAATTATATTCCATAGACTATTTGCAACTTTCTCTATTACCTAACCATATACCAGGGCTAACTTTGCAACATGGCAATAATATACCTCTACAGCATGCATTTAAAGGTTTCATGATATAGCATTAAATATATTTACCATAAGATTTACCAATCCACAGTAATAGGTATTCGTGTCTTATCTATAATAAAGGTAATATATGACAAGCCCACAGCTAACATCATATACAACTCCAAGATCAGGGACAAGAGAAGGATGTCCACTCTAATTTTATTCAGCATAGTTTTGGAAGTTGTATCCAGAGCAATTAGGCAAGAAAAACAAATAAAAGGCATCCTGAATGGAAAAGAAGAAGTACAACTGTCACTATTTGCACATATCATATTATATACAGAAAACCCTAAAGACCCCACCAAAAACCAGTTAAAACTAGCATATGAATTCAGTCAAGTTGCAGGATACAAAATCAATATACAAAAATCTATCATGCTTCTAACAATAATAAACCATCAGAAAGAGAACTCAAGAAAACAATCCTACTTACACTCACATAAAAAAGAAGAAAGTACCTATGAATAAATTTAATCAAGGAGGTGAAAGATCTGTACATTGAAAACTATGACACAAATGAAAGAAAGTGTAGAAGACACAAATCGACAGAAAGATATTCTGTGCTCAATGATAGGAAGTATTAACATTGTTAAAATGTCCAGACTACCCAAAGCAATCTACAGATTCAATGTAATCTCTATGAAAATCCTAATGGCTTTTTCACAGAAATAAAACAACCCTAAAATTTGTATGGAGCCAAAAATGCTCACTTCAAACATGTTTTAACTACTTTTTCCTTACATTATTGTACTTGTGATATTAGGGCGTTAGATAAATGTCTATATGTATGAAAGCTGGTCTATGATTATACATATTTAGAACTTTGTGATTTATTAAAAAATACATATGCTCCAGGGGTGCGTGGGTGGCTCAGTGGTTAAGTATCCGATTTCAGCTCAGATCATGATCTCATGGTTTGTGAGCTTGAGGCCTGCATCCGGCTCTGTGCTGACAGCTCACAGCCTGGAGCCTGCTTCAGATTCTATTTCTCCCTCTCTCTCTCTGCCCCTCCCATGCTCGTGCTCAGTCTCCCTCTCCCTCTCTATCTCTCTCCCCCTCTCTCTCAAAAAAATGAATTAACATTTTAAAAATTAAAAAAAAAAAAAAACAATGCTCCAAAAAGACAACATCAATTTATTCTGTCATAAGCCCTTTCTTAACTCATGACATTTCCTGTTCCTTTATGCTCTAGAAAATTCCATCCAATTTGCCTATCTGCTTGGTAAAAATGACTTCATTGTTTTTTTAACGTTTATTTATTTTCAGAGGGAGCACGTGTGCGCAATTGAGGGAGGGGCAGAGAGAGGTAGAGAGAGACTACCAAGCAGGCTCTGCTACTGGCAGCATGGAGCCCATCACGGGGCTCAACCTCACAAACAGTGAGATTATGAACTGAGCTGAAATCAACAGTTGAACACTCAGCTGACTAAGCCATCCAGGTACCCCAGCTTTATTAAACTGTGTATCTTTCATCACTAGTTAGGTGGAATTTTTTTTTATATACATAAAGATATAGGGACTTTTTTTCTTTTGTCATTTTTTTGCCTCAAATATTCATTGTGAATTTTCCTATTGGGGTGTTCTTTTTTTTTTTTACTGATTTACTGGAGTTATGGGTGTATGCAGACTGTTAAAATTTTGTGTATTATAAATGTTACAAATAATTTAGTAACTCATTACTTAATTTTTAACTTTAGGAGATTTCCCATATAAATTTTAATCAATACATGATACAATAAGAATTGCCTTATTAAATACTTCACCCACTCAATAAATAGTTACTATAATCACAGAATGTGATACAATAGGAATATTAAGATTTTTAAGAGCTTAACACATTCTTTCACATTCATTCTTACCTTCTAGCATCAAGTGAGCAATGAACAATTAGTAAATTAATGGTAATACTACAGTGCTTCTGGCATATTTCTTCCTGAACTATTTGAGGTACCAAATAGTTAAAAAGCCTCTAATCGCCTAGCTTACGTGAAATTTAAATGTTGAAATAGAAGTAGAAGAATCCATGGGCACATCTTACTTCTAATTCCATTAATGATCCAAAATTCCTCTTGAAATGACTTTTTGAGGTATTATAAAGTAAAATGTAATGTTTCAGAAAGAGAACTACATATCTTAGGGAGCAGATAATTGCCACTGGATTTAGCAATTTGACCCACAATATAGAAAGTTCTAATTAAAGTCCGCTTTTTATAATGCTAATCTTTCAGCCAAAAATTTCCTTGGGACATGTTATAATGAAGATAAAATGTACTAAGATTTTAAATTAACCAGAGATCCCAGAGAAACCTAATAAACATTTTCATAAATGTCCACTATAAGTAAATTTTATTGTGAAGTAATCCTATTGTTATATATAGCTCTCATCATAGGCATCATTACACCATGAATAACTGAACTGATTGATATAAATATTTAAAATTATAATCTCCCAAATCGGGATTTGATATAGGTATAAGAGGGACATGACCTTCTGTAAACGGATCAGCAGAAGGACAATCCGAAAATATAGACGCATAACCATAGTGTCAACTCATCAGTAATCCTTCCAAAGATAGTTTTTTTCTTAATTAAAAAAAATATTTATTTATTTTTTCAGAGAGAGAGCGAGAGAGAGAAAGATAAAGACAGAGGGAGAGATCTATCATGAGTGGGAGAGGGGCAGAGAGAGAGGGAGACAGAGAATCGCAAGCAGGCCCCATACTGGGAGTGCAGAGCCCAACATGGGGCTCGAACTCAAGAACTGTGAGATGATGACCTGAGCAGAAATCAAGAGTCAGAAGCTTAACCAACTGAGCCACTAAGGCCCCCACAAAGACAGTTTCTTTCCCCCAAGTGTTTAATTTATCACATTAAAAAATATATTTTTTTACATATAGAAGCTTAAGGGAGTAAAGTTTTAGTTAAAATAAAACATTTGCCAGTAGATTTGAGAGTAGATTTGAGAGCCCACAACACTAGAATTACCACACATTTACCTATGTTGCTCTGCAATTGTGGTAAGTTTACATTCATTAACTTAGCATGACTCTGCTTTTGCAATGATATTATTCCTAGGTAAAGACGACAAAGTAATATGCAAGGCAATGTTCTCATAGAGTTTTGTAGCAGGGTTCGTAATTACACATGGATGTCTGCTAATTATGTATTTCAATAAATATACCCCTATAAAATAAGTTTCCAATCAGAGTTACCGTATATAATTCTTTTAATGTTTAATTATTTTTGAGAGAGAGAGAGAGAGACAGAGAAAGAGAGATAGAGAGTATGAGAGAGAACGAGCACATAAACAGGGGAAGAGCAGAGCAAGAGGAGACACAGATTCTGAAACTGGCTCCAGGCTCTGAGCTGTCAGCAAAGAGTCTGACGCCGGGTTCAAACCCACAAACTGGGAGATCATGACCTGAGCTGAAGTCAGATGCTCAACCAACTAAGCCACCCAGGTGCCCTGTATCATATATATTTTGATGTTGCCACACTTTGACTATGGTTTCTTTTAGAAGTAGGATTCTTACATTAAGTAATAACTATCAAAATATTAGAATACTTACTGAAAACAAAATAGGTATAAACAATAAAATCAATAGAAAGTAGAAAATCAAATTATTTAATGAATGTAAAAACTACAGGTCGTTCTACAGAAAATGTGAATTTGCTTAAAATATTTATAATCCTAGCGTATAAATCATACTGAACAGATTTTAGGATACCAGGTGCAAGATCCAATATTTCTACTCTGTGACCTTACTTAAATGATTTAGTATCTCTGGACATGAGTTACTTTACTTATAAAAGGAAAAGGATAGAAAATTTTCCATCTACTTAATACTTTTTAAAATTAAATAACACACATCAATTCTTCCCAAGCGAGTTTGAAATTTCACTTGGGTTGGAAAGCAACCCATCTCCATTGTAGAACTTACTCTGTGATACTTATGGGCAAGACACTCTCAAGCTTCTGAGTTAATCAGGAACCTGGATGTTTGAAAATCTGTATAAGACTACTTTAAAATAAGTACAGACACCAGCAAATTGAGTACTCATTACTGAATACCTGTGACGTAGCAGGCTGGCTTCTTTTCCCAACTGATCGCTATCCCTCACAATAATTTCACATATTGTGGCAGAATGTATTTTTTAAGATAGATGCAACAAAATCTTCCATCCCACATACTCTTTTAAAACCGTAACAGTGACATTTCTCCATCATGAATTGAGTTAACTGTCCTCCCCTTGCCTGTGGGTGGACCTGTGACCATGGACCAAATTACACCATGTGACTTCCAAAACACAAAAATTGATACAGCTTCCACGTGGTCTTCTTTGGATCACTTGCTCTTGGAACCCAGCCAACATTTCATGAAAGAGCACAAATGTATGTGGCAAGGCCACATGGAGGTCTTCCACCCAACTGCCCTGGATGAAGTTCCAGCACCACCCACCAGACGTAAGAGTGAAGAAGCCTTTGACATGACTCCAGCCTCTGCTACAGTCTTATTTCAATTGCATGAGAAGGCCGAAGAATCGTGACCCATCATGACACAAACGACTGTTATTTTTGTAAGCTCTTAAATTTTGAAGTGGTTTGCTACATGGCAATGAGCAGAGAACAAGATAAACGTGCCTGTATTACGCAGGTGAGTTAGAAGACAAACATTTGTATCACACAGTAAGTAAGAAGATGAATCAGAATTTTAATACATTCTTATGGCATCCTGCTCCAAGATATATTTTATTTGCAAAGAAGTATTAAAATAAGTGTCTGACACTAATGTTCCTTAAGAGGCCAAAAATCAGCTAAACAAGACATACGACTCCAAGTCTATATGAAGAGATCCAGTGTATTAATCATTACAAACAAGACACCTGACCTTTTTAAAGATTGTTACCCAAACAGATTAGCTCGATTCCATCCAATAATTATTTCAACTCTTATAAACACACTAAGTCCCATGAAATATGATAAACATGAAGTAAATGAGGGACTTTCACATATCCTTTTTATGCAGAAATCGACTCCGTTTTTGTATCCTTTCCAGCTCTACCTATGGAGCTATCTCTGATAATCAAGAGACGGATGGTAAGTCAGTTTTCAGCATGGCTGGTTAAACTATCTATCACCTTTTCCAGAAACTGTGAGTATCCTTGGCAAAGGCAATGGGGATTTCATTCTACATTTTTGGACTTACTTTATTTTTAAGCTTATATCAGGATTTATAAATAAAATACACAATGCAAGAAAGTTCACCTGCGTTAATATAAGCACTTCTTCACGCTGAAGCACTTACTTAGTGCTTAGTGGGTACGAAGGTAAGTGAAGGCTTTTTTTTTTTACATGTGCTATGTGTTAATTATTTCACCCACCATATAAAATAGCAATTAGCTCCATTTTAGAGATGAGAAAACTGAGTCATAGAGAGAAAGTGATATATCCAGGTCCCACAGAAAGTTATTAAAATAGTAGGGCTGGAGTTTGAACTAGATTAGCTTCTTCTCGCCCTCCTGTTTTTAGCTCAAGAGAAGGCTCTAGTAATACTTTTAGCTGCAGAATGCGCCTTTAACCTTAACATTCCCATTATTTTTTTTTTAAATTTCAGGCCTTGTTTGTTTCCTTCACAGTATTTATAACAATGTAGAGCCACTTTTTAATTTGATTTTTCCAATATTGTGGTCTCTTTTCCCACCTTTAAATTAAACTTCATGAAAGCAGGTAGCACTTCCATCTTATTCACTGAAAAATTCAAGAACTAAAAGAGTTCTACTACATAGTCTGTGCTTAATACATTCTGATTAAGTAAATGTGTAGAATCTACACCACTAATACACGGATGTCTGACTCAAAAATGTGACTCTAAATGTAAGACTATTATATACCTGACATTGAAAATTTCAGAAAGATTTCAGCTGGTGTTATTTAGCCAGGTGGTGTCCCCCACCCTTATCCACTTTATAGATTAAAAAATTGAAGGGGAAGAGTGCATTTGTTCCAAGTAATATTATTACCTGTATTCTTTCTCAAGTCCCCCTCCCCCCACCTCCACTTTTAAAATTCTGCTTGGAAATCTCGAGTGCATCGATCTTTAGAGCTTAGCTCAAACTTGACAATTCTGTTTCTAGGTCACTTGTTTAGTGACATCAGAAAGTATAAAGACTTCCATGAAGCAGATCAATGGTGCTTTTAATCTAAGGAGCGCTCCCCACCGACTGGCTTTGCCAATTTTTCTGTACAATCTGCGTTTCAGCTAAGGGACAAGTTGTATCAGGAGGTGCCGATAGCAGGGACAGAGTGAAGCATCTCCTCTTCCCGTATCTCCTCCCTGCATAGAAACACTGGGTCTAAAACCACCTTCAAGTGCTTTTTTCTGCTTTAGAAGGGAGCATTGCTATATTCCACTCTGCATGTTCCCAAGATTATTTCTCAGCATCTTTAGAACTACAAAGAACATCCTTTCCTGGGAATCCTTTATCCAGTATATTAAATCATGGAGCTGCCAAACTCTACACAGGTTACAATGCAAAAGTGTGTTTACAAATCAGTTTAGAACCCAGGCTGTATCTTCCCATAGAACTGAATACAATATACTTAGGTCCTCAAATCAGACCACAAAATTTCATTTAACTCCTGATGTACATAAGTAGTAAGCCTGATATTGCTGCCAGTTTCTGAGAAGCCACAATGTACCTGGACCATGGAAGGGTCTTTATATAATTCATCTGACTTAATCCCCCTAACAGCTCTAAGAAGTAGAATTACTGTAACAACATATGAGGAAACTCAGGCCCAGAAAGGGCAAGAAACTGTTTCAAGGCCACACAGCTAGAAAGCAGCACAGGTGGAATGTGAACTTAAGTCTCTCTGGTGCCAGATTTTGGGTTCCCTCCTCTTTGGTCAAGTAGTACTTTCCTTCTCAAAAAGTGGATGCTTCTTTGGGTAAATCTGGTTTCATTTTCAGGTTTCCTAAATGAATGTTTCCCAGCTTTTGGGCTACCAAATGCATGCCTGTTTATCTCAACCACCTTCAGGATAAGAGTGAAATTTCCGCCCTGGGGTACAAATTCCATCGAGCCCTGAGATAGTTGAACATAAAGTGCTGACTGCCTATAAAAATATCCATTTCCTTCTCTGCTTCCTAATAGGATCTGATTAGACACAGGAATCGCCCTGTTCCATTTGGGTATGTGATTCAAGGATGGCTGAGTTTTGACTGGTCTAAGCCAATCATGGTAATATACTCTGTCTCCTTTTATTGGCTTAGACAAGGATGTGATCTAATCCCGTACAACAAAATGTAAGGGAAAATATGCTAGAGAGATTCTAGGAAATACTTCCTCGTTCTCAAAAGAGGCAACCATTTAGATTATGACAAACGTGCATTAATCAATAGATGGTTTCAACAACTGGGCAGCTTCTGGGGAAAGGATTAAAATTGTTCTCAACTTTGCAATTTTCACTGGTTTTACTAGAATCAAAGTTTAAAAAGCAGAACTAAAAGAAGCCATGGGAGAATGTTTTTAAAGCATCCTTTCAACAGCAGAGCCCTTTTATAAATATGACCTCTCTGGTGCCAAGAAAAAAAAGCCACAAAATATAAGATTAAAGAATTCCCAACAACATAAAATAATAATGTTTTCAATGGAGAAAAAAATAAATTCAAAAGGCAAGTAACAAACTGTGAAAATTATCTGCATTTCATGTTATACACACACAAAAAATGGCTAATGTATTTAATATGTAAGTAATTCTTCAAAACTGATCAGAAAATACACTACTGCAAATGATAAAAATTGGGAATCATGAAAATTTTTCTAGAAAGAGAAACCCTACTGGTTCTTATGCACATGTGAAGATGCCCAGTCTCTCTCACAGGAAGGAAAACTATAAATACTTCCAACATTACACGTGTGTGCACACACAATGTAGCAAGGGTGGGAAAAACACTTACTTTTAACTGACTTTTATCCTTTTTATGTTTAAATCATATTTCTGCATATGCTATACTAAAAACAAGCTGAGTAAATATGACATGAAGAACTTTTGACGAGACTACTTTCTTAAATCATTCAACCCCTAGAACATGCCATTTAGTATAAAGCTAGTTATTTTTACACAAAATCCCTATGCAGATGTGAGAGTGTGTAGAAACTGACATGTATGCACCAAAAACAGGAAGAGAAAGAGGCAAGGGGAAGAAGGAGGAAACAAACAGATTGAATAGCATAAATTAAAGGCATGCTATAAATTAAGACCTAGATGTAAGGGGGAGCATACACAGGAGAAGAGTCATAGATAAAATTGACAAGGTTTGCCAGATCAGAGAAAGTCTTAAAATCCAGGCTAACAGACAGAAAGAAAAAGATGCTAGAAATAATTCACAGGGGCAATCGGAAGAAATTGAGGACTAATTAGGTATAACAGAGTGCAGAGAGAAGGAGTCATACATGGCTAGATAGGTTCAAGCCTGCATAGGAATAAATGTCAAAAGAGACTCCTAGCATCATGGACAAAGATGAAGTCAGCTTCGAAAATACTGAAGTTAAAGTTATGGTAAGACATCCATGGGTGCAAACTACCAGTGAGTAGGTAGATGAAATTGTGGAACTGGACCATGTCAGGGGTAGAGCTTTAGCTCTAAGCATGAATTATGTCTAAGTAGATACAAACACGGAAGGCACGAGCAATTTGCATGATGGGTGCTTCCTTTTCCTTTCTTCTAGTTTGTGACTACCTAAATGCCATTTCTAGCTATTTATAGTGTTATCCATGGTATCACCACCTAACCTTATACTTTATATTTACCATTCAAAGGATTTAAAGATAACTCTATTTTTCCAGACTCCAACTTTAACTATTTTGAAGATATGGTTCAAATATGGTTTTCCTATTTTCCCCCTTTGTTACCACAAGAACTAATTTTACTTCTGATAAAATTATTAGTTTTGTGATGTTCACGGATGTTTTCATATGGATGATACTTCTCTATAGTGTTTCTATATACTTTACATTTGGTATCTCTATTTGAAAGGCTCAGGTGCATATTTCATAAATGCATAAATAATTATTTACTTGTCCTATTGCTGGTAGGCATAACCCCAGGAAGGTGATAGCTACTATTCATCAGACAAAGAGAAAAAAAGGAGAGATTTCTTTTTCTTTCCAAATGCTTTTTAGTATTTAGAAATATTAAAAGACTAAGGAAAATGATGATGACAAAGGAACAGCTCCTGTAACTGGTGGGGCTGTTAGTAAAACATCAAAACTATACTAGAAGTCATGACATCTGGTTTGAGGCCCAGTTTTGCCAGCTACTCACTGCTTGACCAAATCCTTTATTCCACTTAAATTTCTCCAACTTTAAAATATGAGTCTAATAAAATCATCCCATAGGTTTACCATACTGGTCAAATGAGATATGCATTCAAAAGTCTTGTAAAAACTACAAATGGTAGTAAAAGATGAGAGGTACCTCATCTTTTGGTATGTGCCTCTTTTGCAAGAATGCTAGCAGTATGATCCCCTTGTGTTCCTGGAGAATTATAAGAGCGTAAGCAAAGTATAAATAACTTTCCGAGGCCTGACCCCCTTACTTTGTGAGCTGTTAGAGAGAAGGGGACACTCCATTTGGAGCTCAAAATATTTTCTAAATGAATGTAGACATCTGGGCCCAAAGCCATTGGAAGGAACAAAGATCAATAAGGCCATTGTAGGCAGAAATATAGGTATGTCCTTCTTTTTTTGTTTCTCTGTTTCTTTTTCTTCTACACTGATTCTGGCCTAAGGGTGGTTTCACAATACCTCTGGAAGAAGGAAGGAGCTCATGTGCAGCCAAGAAAGGAGGAAGGGAACAACTTGATACTTGGGGGCACCTGGGAAAAGCCAGGTTATACCACATTTATTGTTAGCTTGCCGGTAATGGATGCCTTCCTCAGATTTGCATCCCATGGTATTAGACAGCAGTGGGCAGAAAACACCCTCCACCAAAAACTTCCATGTCCTAATCCCTGAACCTGTGAATATGTTACGCTACATGGCAATGAAGAATTAAGGTTGCAGATGGAATTGAGTTTGATAAGCAGCCTGTCTTAAAATAAGTAGACTTTCCTAGATTATCCAGGTGGGCCCAATGTCATCTTAAGTTCTTAAAAGCAGAAGAGGAAGAAAGCCAAGTAGGTCAGAGTGATATGATATGATAAAGCCTTGACTTGCCTTTGTTATCTTTGAAGATAAAAGAGGAATGAGTCAAGGAATGTGGGCAGCCTCTAAAAGTTGGAAAAAATAAGGAAATGGAATCTCCCCAACAATCTCCAGATGGAAGGCAGTCATGCTAACACCTTGATTTTAGCCGAGACCCATGTTGAAATTCTAAACTCTAAGATAATATATTTGTGTTGTTTTAAGCCACTAAATGTGTGGGTATTTGTTACATCAGCAAGAGGAAAGCAATATACAGACCCATTGTCAGTTAGCAGGATGGGGTAATCCAAAAGAAAGATGCTTTTGTCCATGTGGACATAAACTTTTCAGTGTAGGGTTAAGTGCCTTAATGCAGGTAGCCCATCACTTTCATTCTATCTTGAATCCACTCTGATCAGCGATATCCCCACAAAAACACACAATCCACTGGAATTGTTCTTAGCAAAGTGAATATTGGCTAGAATGAGCATGTAACTTATTGACCAAAATGGGAGTTTGCGGATTGAACAGAGATGTTATTAGTAATTCCACTGTGATAACTGCTATATATCAGGAACTTCCCAGGGACCCTACCTCAATGACATTTCACTGGTTAATTTTCAAGCCCACTGTTACTTAAAGTAATCAGCAATACTTAATCCTGTAAAATAATGTCCTGTCCCTGAAACACTTTCTTCTCCTGGCTGCTGGAATACCACACCCTTCTTTTTCCTTTCCCCCTTTTGGCCATCCTTATTATACCCTTTGCTGGTTCCTTCTTATCCTTAAGTATTGGGATGTCTTATCTACTGTGCTTTTTTTCCTAGGTGATCTCTTCCAGGACAATGGATTTAAATACTATCTATGTTGTTAATGACCTTCAAATTACTTATCCTCAACTCTGACCTAAGAAACCCAGATTTATATATATGCAAGTCTTGGGGCGCCTAGGTGGCTCAGTCTTTTAAGCGCCCAACTTTGGCTCAGGTCACGATCTCACGGTTCATGGGTTTGAGCCCCACGTCGGTCTCTGTTGTGACAGCTCGGAGCTTGGACCCTGCTTTGGATTCTGTGTCTCCCTCTCTCTCTGCTCCTCCCTCCACTCATGCTCTGTCTCTCTGCCTCTCTCTCTCAAAAATAAACATTAAAAAAAAATTATATATATATGCAAGTCTCATGAGCATCTCAAGATTAACTTGTTCAACATAATACATCACATCAACAAAACAAAAAATAATCCTATGATCATCTCAAAAGATGCAGCAACAGTGTTTGAAAAAATTCAATATCCATTCATCATAACCTCAACAAAGGAGGTAGAGAGGGAATATATCTCAACATAACAAAGGCTGTGTATGACAGGCCCACAGTTAACATCATACTCGATGGTGAAAAGGTGAAAGGTCAGGAATAAGACAAGGATGCCCACTCTCCCCACTTTTATTCATCATAGTATTATTCAAAGTCCTAGCCAGAGCAATTAGACAAGTAAAAGAAATAAAATCCAATCAAATAGAAAGTAAAAAAAAAAAAATATATGGGGCACCTGAGTGGCTCAGTCGGTTGAGCATCCAACTTCGGCTCAGGTCATGATCTCATGGTTCATGGGTTGAGCCCTGTGTTGGGCTCTGTGCTAACAGCTCAGAGCCTGAAGCCTGCTTCCGATTCTGTGTCTCCCTCTCTCTCTGCCCCTAACCCACTCGCGTTGTCTCTGTCTCTCTCAAAAATAAATAAACATTAAAAAAAAAGAAAGTAAAAAAAAAGTCACTATTTGCAGATGACATGATACTATATATAGAAAACTCGAAAGACTCAACCAAAACAAAACAAAACAAAAAACTGTTGGAATTCAGTAAAGTTGCAGGATATAAAATCAATATCGAGAAATCCACTGTGTTTCTATACATTAATAACTGTAAGACAGAAAAATCAAGAAAACAATCCCACTTACAATCCCATCAAAAAGAATAAAGTACCTAGGAATAAATTTAACCAAGGAGGTGAAAGACCTGTACACTGAAAACTGTAAGGCACTTATGAAACAAACTGAAGAGAATACAACTAAATGGAAATATATTCCATGCTCATGGATTAGAAGAATTAATATTAAAATGTCCATATTACCCAAAGGAATCTACAGATACAATGTAATTCCTACCTAAATTCCAATGGCATTTTTCACGGACTAGAACAATTCTAAAATTTGTATAGTACCACAAAAAACCCTGAGTAGCCAAAGAAATCTTAAGAAAGAATAAAACTATAGGCATGATACTCCCTAATTTCACACTATATTACAAAGCTATAGTAATCAAAACAGTATGGTATTGACAAAAAAAGAGACGCATAAATCAATGGAACAGAATACAGAACCCAGAAATAAACCATGTATACATGGACAATTAATTTATGCCAAAAGAGTTAAGAATATACAATGGGGAAAAGACAATCTTTTCAATAAATGATGCTGAGAAAACTGAATAGCCACATGCAAAAGAAAGAAACTGGACCACCATGTTGCACCATACACAAAAGTTAACTCAAAATGGATTAAAGACTTGAAAGTAAGACCTGAAACCATGAAACTGCTAAAAGAAAACAGAGCCAATAAGCTCCTTGAGCTTGAGGAAGATTTTCTGAAAATGACTCTGAAAGCAAAGGCAAGCAAAACAAAAATAAACAAGCGGGACTACGTCAAACTGAAAAGCTCCTACACAGCAAAGGAAACCAAATGAATGGGAGAACATATTTGCCCATCATATAGCCAATAAGGGGGTAATATCCAAAATATATAAAGAACTCCTACGACTCAATAGTGAAAAAATAAATAAATAAATAATTGGATTAAAAAATGGGCTGAAGATCTGAATACATATCCTGCCAAAGAATACATACAGACGGCCAACAAGCACATGGAAAGATGCTCAACATCACTAATCATCAGGGAAATATAAATCAAAACGATGAGCTATCAGTTCATACCTGTTAGAATGGCTATTATCAAGAACACAAAAAATTACAAGTGTTGGTGAGGATGTGGGAAGAAGAAACCCTCGTGCATTGTTGGTGGTAAGGTTTTTTTTTTTTAACTTTATTTATTTATTTTAGAGACACAGAGACCGTGCAAGTTGGGGAGGGGCAGGGAGAGGGGAGACAGAGAATCCCAAGGAAGTTCCACACTGTCAGCACAGAGCCCAACGTGGGGCTTGATCTCACAAATCGTGAAATCATGACTTGAGCTGAAACCAAGACTCAGAGGCTTAACCCACTGAGCCACCCAGACAGGCGCCCTGGTGGGAACATTAATTAGTTGCAGCCACTACAGAAAACAATACAGAGGTTGCTCTAAATACTAAAAATAGAACTACTATGTGATCAAGCAATCCTACTTCCGAGTATTCAGAAATATGGATCGACCTAGCAGGTATTATGCTAAGTGAAATAAGTCAAACAAGACAAATACTGTATGATCCCACTTATATGTGGAATCTTAAAAAAGAATAACACCAATTCACAGAAAACACATTGGTGGTTGCCAAAGGCAGGGGTGGGGAGGTGAGCAAAATGGGTGAAGAGAGTCAAAAGGTACCAACATCCAGTTACAGAATAAGTAAGTCATGGGGATATAATGTACAGCATGGTGATTATAGTTACTAATACTGTACTGCCTATTTGAAAGTTGTTAAGGGAATAAATCTTAAAAGTTCTCATCAAAGGAAAAATTCTGTTATTATGTATGGTGACAGATATTAACTAGACTTAGGAGCATTTTGCAATATATATAAATATCAAATCATTATGTTGTACGTATAAAACTAATATAATGTTTTATGTCAATTATGCCTCAAATTTTAAAAATTAAAAAATAACGATTAACATGTTCAAAAGCAAGCTCCTAACCTGACTTCCAAAACTGCTCCTCCTATAGATTATCCTGTCTTGTTTAGTGGCAACTCCATTCTTCCCATTGCTTAAGACTACACTTTGCAGTAATTCTTGGTTCTTTGAATTCTTTCATAACTCACACCCACTGTGTCATGTAGAGCAACATCTTGATGCAGTGGTGGCCTCCAATTCTGCTACCAGGTATGCCATCCCAGAGATTATGAAACCGAAAGGCTCAGTGACCAAACTGTTATGTTTAAATCCTATCATTTACTAAATAATTTTAAACCATATAGCAAGAAGCAAGATGAAAGAAATGGGAGGCAGGGAATGCAGATAGGGTAAGACCAAACAGTGGGAAGGACCACACTATTTAAATCTTGGGTTGTACAATGTTCATATGTTTTGCTCTATCAATTTTTCCTGATGATGGTGCAGTGGACAGAACCAAAGTTGAGATTGGAGGGAGGGGTACAATAGACAGAAGGTGTCTAAGGCCACCACATATACTTGTTCTACTAGAGAGATACAGGGACACGTATACCTGACCATAGCTGTAGCTCACCAATTAGTTTGCTAAAGAGCCATGGGAATTATTTGCATTTTTATGTTGAACACTGGGAGATCGTAATGAGACCATAGAGACTATCATCAGCGGGTAGCCAATTTAGGAACGATGTAGCTAACAACACAGAGATGATATGATCAGACCTTATGATTTGGTCTTTTCATCTCTTTCTATCCACAAGTAACACTTTTGTGTATTCCATTATTTATTCCCTCTATTTTTTACCACGTGTACTAGGTTATGTGACTATCTATAATTAATATACATTTTGATCTATGCCTATGTCTCACAAGCTATTAGCTTCCTTATCAGCTAATTTTTTTAATTTATTATTATTTTTAGCTTTTTAATTTTAATGTTTATTCATTTTTGAGAGAGAGAGGAAGGGAGGGAGGGGCAGAGAGGGAGACACAAAATCTGAAATGGGCTCCAGGCTCTGAGCTGTCAGCACAAAGCCCAAAGTGGGGTTCGAACTCACAAACTGCTAGATCATGACCTGAGCCAAAATCGGACACTTAACCTACTGAGCCACCCAGAAGCACCTGTTTTTTAATTTTTTTATGTTTTTATTTTAATACCAGCTAATTATAATCAAGTGCTATATTAGTTTTAGCTGTACAATATACTGATTCAACAATCCCATACCTCACCTGGAGCTCAACTAATCAGCTAAATTTAACACAATGGTTTCATAAATTATTAGTTTACTTACAATTAATGCTTAACACCTCTTAGAAGTTCTGATTTCTTTATAACACAATATTCTCTAAGAATGAAGCAACAGGCAATCTACACTGTACTAGCAAATCCTTAGGTTGTCCAAAACATTATCTAGAATTCAACTACTATGCATCATACTCATTGATAGAACCATTATAAAAAAAAAAAAAAAACAGTATGGAGGTTCCTGAAAAATTAAAAAAAAATATAACTACTGTATGACCCAGCAATCCCACTTTTGGATATATATATCTGAAGAAAATGAAAAAAGTATCTCAAAGAGATATCAGCACTCCTATGTTCATTGTATCAATATTCACAATAGCCAAGATACGGACACCATCTAAATGTCTATACATGGATGGATGGAGAAAGAAAATGTGGTGTATATATACCGAATGGAATATAATTCAGCCTTAAAAAGGAATAAGATTCTGCCATCTGTGACAACATGGATGAACCTGAAGGATATCATATTAAGTGAAATAAGCCAGATACAGAAATAGAAATATTGCATGATCTCATTATAGGTAAAATGTAAAAGAATAAAAACAAAGACAAAATGTTAAACTCATAGAAACAGAATGGTAGCATCACTAGGGGCTAAGGGGAAGATATCAAAGGGACTTATTGTTTAATGGATACTGACTTTCCATTTTTCCAGATGAAAAGAGTTCTGGAAATACACGGTGATGGCAATGGCTATACAATTTTATGAATGTACTTAATACCACTGAACTTCACACTTACAAACAGTCGAGTAAAACAAACAAACAAACAAACAAAAATGGTCAAGATACCAAATTTTATGTTAAAAAATTTTAATGGGGTGAAAAAAGAAATTACTGCAGATCCAACCTCCTTTCAAATGTTGTGTGGATTATTGCAACTGCATTCTAACTAGTCCCCTTACTTCCATCCTTGCTTCCTTTAGTCTATTTGCCACACAGCAGCCATGTTGAAATAATGTTCCTCCAATAGCCTTCCACCTCAGTGGTAATAAGAACCAAAGTCCTCGCTACTTACTGGGCCTTGTGTGATCTGGTGTACTACTACAGCTCAGATACCATCTCCCAGCACCGGGCCCCTCACCCATACCTTTCCTTGAGTAGTCCAAGTATCCCCACAACTCAGGGCTTTTACACCATCTGTATCTCCTCCTCATGGGTTTGTCTTCTCCCGGAGATCCACACCGCTTTCCAGTATTTATACAAAATTTATTTTCTGTGACTACCCCAATTGCCACATACTGCATATTCTACTCCCCCTTTTTTTCTTTTTAGCACTATTGTAATTACTACTAAATTTTACTTTACTTAATACATACTACTTGCATATTATTTGAAATACTATTTTACTTATTCATAATGCTTATCTTTTTCCTATTTTGACTCTCCCATAAGGCTATGCTATTCCATTAGGGCAGGAATTATTTTGTAAGTTTGTTTACTGATCAATTACTCGCTCATATAATAATACCTGGCACATATGAAAAAAGCCCAAATGTCCATCGATTGATGAATGGATAAAGAAGATGTGGTATGTATATATACAATGGAATATTACTTAACAATCAAAAAGAACGAAACCGTGCCATTTGCAACAACATGCATGGAATGAGAGTGTATTATGATAAGCACAATAAGTCAGTCAGATAGAGACAAATAGTGTATAATTTCACTCATGTGGAATTTAAAAAACAAAACAGATGGACACAGGGGAAGGGAAGGAAAAATAAGATAAAAACAGAGAGGGAGACAAACCATAAGAGACTCTCAAATACAGACAGCAAACTGAGGGTTGCTGGAGAGGTGGGGAGGGAATGGGCTAAACAGGTGATGGACACTGAGGAGGGCACTTGTTGGGATGAGCACTGGGTGTTGTCTATAAGTCATGAATCACTGGGTTCTACTCCTGAAACCAATACTACACTGTAGGTTAACTAACGTTGATTTAAATGAATAAAATTTTAAAAAAGTGTTAAATGATTACATAAATGAATACTCCATGTGTAAGTAATCCTGCATATTCATACATATAATAGTAAAGAACATTCAGTATTAGTATGAAGAACATTAGCTTCTAGTTAGATAAATCTGAACACGAATCTAGGCTCTGCCACTTAGTGGTTAGGTCATGAAATCTGGATTAAAGTACCCAATTGAAAGGAGACAAAAGTCACTCTAGGCTGAGAGATCCCAGAACGCTAAGATGGGAAACTTCTTGGCACTGATGGAGAACAGCAAGTGATTTAATTTGGTTGGAATAAAGAAAACATGAAATGGGCTACTGTGAAATAAGCATGAAAGTATAAATAGATAATAGATCATGGAGTTCCTAGATGTAATTTAAGAGAATAGACTTGTTATAAAGGCAAAAGGAAGTGAAAAAAATTTTGTGAGTGATATTACTAAAGCTGTTAATATGGAAATTTAATCTGATTTAGCGGGGACTAAGAAAAAGATAGTGATACTGACTGCAAAGGTATTTCTGTAATCTACAAGACATGTATTGAGGGCCTGAACCAGAGGACATAACATCAGGGACATAACTTGATGGAGCTATGTTGTAAAGAATGAATTGACTTTGCATGTCCCTTTAATGAATATCAGATCAATATAGAGACCAAAGAGTATGTCACACATTTAAGTCTCAATCACTGCTAACATTCTCACTTACATAACAAAAAAGGGCAAGAAACAGGTTTGTGAGCAATGAAACCAAATTCACTTCGGAACATGCTAGGTTTAAGAAATCAGTGCACATCGAGGTATAAATATATCCCCAAGAGTTGAAAATGAGTTGGAGATGTGGTGGTAACTCAAAAGATATTGGAAGTGGGTGAAAACACAGATAACAGTGGTCATCTGCATACAGCTTGAAGCCAGGAAATTATATCATACTGATAAGAGAGAGAGTGTAATAAGTGGATCAAGAGATCTTATACAACGGGAGTTACAAGGGGAGAAATAGCCAGATAATGAAAGAGATAGAGAAGAGAGATAGAGAAGAACCTGATGAGTCTAGAGGCTGTGAGAAGTTATTTCAATTACGGTGAAAAGCCTGAAAGCTGAAAAGATGACATTTGATTTGCTGATGAAGTGTAATCGCTGAATAAATAAATGAATAAACCATAGACTATTCTACAGAAGGTAATAAATGAAAGAAAGAGTCACATAACAATATATGAAATACGAACAAGATAAAGTGGAGTGATGTGTTTGGGAAGAGGTATTATGCAGACGGGTCTAAGTGTCCAGAGGAGGTTTAAACAGGGTTAGGTGCCAAGAGAGAAAGAAACTGAAGGCGAAAAAGATACTGGGTATTTCTTTTTGTTTGTTTCATTTTTTTAATGTTTATTTATCTTTGACAGAGAGGTAGAGACAGAGCATGAGTGGGGGAGGGGCAGAGACAGGGAGACACAGAATCTGAAACAGGCTCCAGGCTCCGAGCTGTCAGCACAGAGCCCGACGTGGAGCTTGAACTCATGTGCAGCGAAATCATGACCTGAGCCCAGGTCAGACGTTCAACCGACTGAGCCACTCAGGTGCCCCAAGATATTGAGTATTTCTGATATAAAATTAGGAGTAGAATGAGAGACATGATCAAACTCATAAATATAGGAATTAAGTATAACCATTAAAAAAAATGTCCCCCATCCAAGGATGGATGGCAGGAAAGTGTTACAATAAAGGAAACCTGGGGTAAAATAAAGGAAACCAATTAGTATTTCTTCTTGGCAAATTATGAGAAAAATGCGTTTACAGGTAGGAATCCTAAGGTAGGTCAGACTGCCTGATCCCAACAGGTTTGCAAACTACAAAGGTTATAAATCACATTTTTCAAGTTTAGGACAGATGGGCATAGTTGATGTTTCTAATATATCAGGAACTTTTAAGATAATTCATAAATTTTATGTTTTCCATCGGGAACAGTCACCCACATAGCTCGCTCTCCTATTACGGAAAACTTCACCCCCTTCTCCCTAATCCAACTCCCTAATGGAGTCCAGTCTAGTCTGTCTTGAGTTCATTTGAAGTAAATCAGACACGACTTGTAGGGGACTGTATGGGCTCAGCCCCTCTGAGCAACACTTCAGAAAATTTTTTCTTAGTACATAGTTAAGATATAAACTTATCAAACCTAACTACGTGTAACATCATCTTCTGATGTGCTTCCTATAGAAACAGGCAGAACGTATCATTCCTCACCAACTGTGAATCATGCTTCTTTTCTAAAGGATACCATTAAGTTTATTTCAATGGCCTAGGCTAAATAAAACAGGTAAGTGAATTTGTTGCATATTTTTATTTTATGACACATTATGTATTGTGTAAAATTTATACAAAGGTAGAATGAACAAACAGAGTCTAGCAAAATTAGGTCCACTTATAATTACTTCATTAAGGAGTCATACCTGAGCAGGGCCTTAATGAGCTGGTAATGAGGTAAAAATGTGCTGCCAGAAGAGGCACTGGAGAAAACCTTCTGGAAAAGGCAGCTCAATAAAGTGATAATGAAGAGGAAAAAGGACTTATCTCTTTGTCTTGGCTCTTGCTCCTTTATTTTAGGAGCCACTCCTTTTCTTTACTTCTTGGAGGTTTCAACGGGAAGGTGGTGAAGAAAAGAGTCTAGAGAGTCAGGCAGTGAGGAGGGTAGGAGAGAGGAGGAGGAAGAAGAGAAAGAAAAGGGCAGATACACTGAAACTTAAAATGGGGTCAAAATAGCATCTCCTATCTCTAAGAAATGTTATAAGGATTTGATTAGTTCACATAATATGCATACTTGGCATATGGCAACACTCAGTAATGTCTGGCAGAACTATTTTTATTTACTAATAATGAGAAAACTGATTAAGTTTCTTATTCAAGATTATACAACTAACCTTTGTAGAAACATGGATAGGAATTTAACTCGAAATGAATCTGAGTCACACAAATGTTCTCACCCAGTCTCCTTTGTTCAGCTTTGCCAGAAACCTAGCCAAGGATAGAGGGCATAACTGCGCCCTGAAATATGCTTCCCTGGTTAAGAATTTTAGCCTTACTCATAAATTAACTGTGCAAAATAATCACTAATAATCACTAATTAAATACAACCACTATTTTAAAAAATCAATGAGCCTCTAAAAATGTATTTTTCACCACACAGGATCAGCGCTCTATGATTTCTTAATTCCCATTCATAAACTACATTAATTCCTCTTCTTAATTCCCATTCAAAACTACATTTTTTTTAATGTTTATTTTTTGAGACAGAGAGAGAGCGTGCGCAAGCATGCAAGCAGGGGTAGGGGCAGAGAGAGAGAGGGAGACACAGAATCTGAAGCAGGCTCCAGGCTCTGAGCTGTCCGCACAGAGTCCGATGCGGGGCTTAAACTCACAGATCTCGAGATCACAACCTGAGCTGAAGTTGGTCACTCAGCCGACTGAGCCACCCAGGCGCCCCAAACTACATTTTTGATAAAAGTCACTTTCTTAAGAACTTTTCAAATTGTCTATTAAACAAAATAGTTTTCTTCTAAAGAGAAATTCTAGGAAATCACACAAGTCTAACACCTTTCATTTCCATGCTCTAACATATACCATGCTCTAATTTCTTGTATTTTTAGGTTTCCTACAACACTACAATATGGAAGACTCCAATGAGCAGACTCTTTATGTGGAAAGTATTAAATGGTGCATAGAATCTGACCTGCTTTGGGTGTGACTGACCTTCTTGTATAAATAGTACAGAGCATGTTATATACATGTTTAAATCAGCAAAATTAAAATGTATCATATGAAGAAGCTTATAGTTATATTTTTCTGAAATGGAAAATAAATACATTTTTCCAGAATGAAAATCTAATAAGAACAGCTATACAGAATATCTATTTCCTTTCGGTATCATATATCTAGAAACATTTCCCCAAATAGTGTGACGAGTAAATTTCTTCCATTTTTCTACTCTTTTAAAAATTACATATATAAGCCTTCAATGATGTTTGCATTTCTGGGTAACCATTGGGAACTTTTATAAAAAGAGAACCTTATGGGTAACTATATAATGAAAGCACACACCACTATTCTAAGAATGCCCATGCATGAAGAATCAACACATGTTACACCTAGAGAAGTCTCAATAACAAAAGAGCGTCACGTGACAACATCTAATACAACTGGGAACAATGAAACAGCTCCTGATGAAGGAGAAAAAAGGCACTGCAAAATTCAAACAAAAGCCATGTTAGCTTATCTTGGATGAGGAAATTCTTTGGTTTGTAGAACGGAGAGTAAATGTTGACAGACCTGTGAAGGAAGTGGGCTCCTTGTGGGGTCAGAGGTGGTGACATAAGCAGCCTGTGTGTAGGCATAGCTCTTGAACCGAGGCTTAGGAGAGGAAGGAGTTCGTTCATAGCCCTGTGCTAGACTGACTGTGATCTGCAGAGTAGGGTTAGGGGGAAGGGGACAGAGGGGAGGAGGAGACATCATAAGTAACCCTGGAAGGAATGCTTTTCAACACACTAGAAAAACAAACATTAAATGGAAACAGTGAGGTGAACTGTCTAATTTGAAACGCACATAGTTGGATTAGAAACTGGTATACTCCAAGAATTCTGGTGCTCAACGTCATGGCAATCAGGGAAGGTATGAGAGTGGGAGTCAACTCTAAGGATTCCATGCTGACACAACTCCAGCACTAATATGGGATGGTGCTCTTCAATCTGGCAAAAACAGGCACCCAAAAGCAATATTCTCTGAACTCCAAGTAAACAAAACCAGAATCCATCAGGTCAATATCTTGGAAAGAAATGGAGCTGTCATAACCTAAATATAGAACTATCTTGGTAGAGTGAAACAATTAGGCCTAAGATTAGCTTTCCACACCTTCAGCAGAAATTTTGATAAAAGGCTTTTTTAAAAAGGTTTCTTTTTAAAAGGTTTTCTCATCATTGCATGTGTCAAAGAAAGTAAAAGAAAACACCGCAAATAGCCAATACTGGGAGTAAGAACAAGCCATGTAACAAAAGAATCCTACTAGATTCTGTACAATAATAAAAATCTTTATAAGTATTCTCCATTTAACTTTTTTTTAAATATTTTAAACTACTTTTATCAAAAACGTTACCTTAAGTAATGAAAATTTGTTAATGCATCAGCAGGTGGCCACTAAAAATAAGAAAGTATTATTAAACAGAGTGCTTGCCATTGCTCTTGCTCTAGTTCTTTGTTCTCATATAGAAAAGTTTCATACATATATGACTTTGTCTTTTATTTTATTTCATTTCGTTTTACACAATACATTGTTTTCCATATTCTTATATATGCAATATATTGTTTTCCATATTCTTATAATATAGTGCCTATCAACAGCAGAGTATTTTTTTACTTAAAAAATTTTTTTTAATGTTTATTTATTATTGAGAGACAGACAGAGCATGAGCATGGGAGGGGCAGAGAGAGGGGGAGACACCAGAATCTGAAGCAAGCTCCAGGCTCTGAGCTGTCAGCACAGAGCCCGATGCAGGGCTCAAACTCACAAACTGCAAGATCATGACCTGAGCCAAAGTCAGATGCTTAACCGACTGAGCCACCCAGGCACCCTGGCAGCCTGGCAGAGTATTTTAATAATGTGCTTTGAAAATAATATTATAATCCATTCTATCAGTTAAAGTTTAGAAGGTTTACAGAGTTTATCCATCTACTCATAGATGCCTATAGATACCTATATGTAGATGGATAAAGAAATAGACACACACACACACACACACACACACACGCGCATTGTGCTATGTAGACACGTTTGTGTGTATATCCAGAGATATAATAGATATGTACATGTATGATGGCTAAAAATGCATATACAATAGAAAGTATCACTGATATCAGTTACTCTTTTGATACTTTACCTGTTGAGAATAGTGCATTTGATGATGTAATTGAAAGTGTTCCTCTCTAGTAACTTTTGATGGCCTTGGCAACATTTCCACTTCCTGGATGGCTTCAATGCTCACTTGTTGAGGCAAAACTTGGAAGAGTGATGTGACATACATTAAGATGGACTTCTTATCTGGATAAGTGGTAGCAACATCTGTAAGCACATTAACACCACACATCAATTTTTGGTTTCTATATTTGAGTCTCTGAAAGGGGAATGAACAAATCAATGTTACAGGAAGAAGACACATTAATGAGCACTCGATTGCCCATGAATGTCCTCCAGAGACTAATTAGAACATGATAATCAGGCCTAAATTGTCCTTCCAATTTGGCAGACCAATGAGAGGAGCACTAAAGTTAATTTCTTTTCCTTGTTCACATAAAAACTTCGTTCCATAATACTTTTTCCTAAGTCAAATTGCCAAACTAGCCCATCTAAGAGACTGGTTTTCATTAGATAAGAAACACAAATAAAAGATTATATCTTCCTTTCCATGGAAAGCTATATTAACATGTCAATTACAATAGTGCATTGGTAATTACACAATTATACAAAAGAGCTTAATGCCTTGGCGTCCAGTAAAGAAAGCTTACACCATCTAATCAAATTTTTGCTGGTGATTAAGTATGTAAAATGCGAAATATGTCTCTGTGTTGAAATGAACCATGTATTTCCACAATAAACATAAAATAAAACAATATACCATATGTATATGATTTGTAATATTCCTTAAGTATATTAAAAACGTGTATTTACATTTTGGTACATCAGTTAGAGTCAGATGTTACCTTCCTTCTCACACTCCAGAGATAAATTTAAAAGTCCTTCACATAAAAGTTGATCTGACATTATGTCCTTTGCCACATCCAGGGAATTGAAGAAACCCAGCATTTAAAGTCAATAATAATTTGTAATCACACACATAGTAAGTGGCAGGTCCTTCAAAAGGTTCTTTTGCTACTTGGCATTACAATTTACCCACTGTGCTCATTCCAGGGAACCAAGATGTAAAAATAATCCCTTATGTGAAGTGTATCATTAATCCCAGAAGTGTTAAAACATAAATCCTGGCGGGAGGCCAAAACAACTACGGAGCAATGTGCCAGGCATTTTTCTTGCCATAAATTTATCTTAGCTAGCATGAAAAGATCTGTTTTAAGTTAAATATGTATATTCTGGTCAGGTATTCTGATTGTGACTAAAAAAGCCAACAGTCAAATCTCGAGTCCACTAACATAAACGTAAGTTGAATAAGTCACTTCGTCCATGCCTTCACAAAAATCAGGAACATGATTAATTAGAACAACTCTTTTTAAAATATTTTTTAAAAGAATTACAGAAGAGGAAACTTTTAACTAATATTCCGGTCTGCTTCTATCCATAGTATAACACGGTACTTCTCAATTTTTAATGTGCATATGAATCACTTGGGGATCTTTTTAAGCTCGGAATCAAACTCAGTGGGTCAGGGGTGGAACCTGAGGTTTTGCATCTCCAATAAGGTTGCAAGTGATAGTGAAGCTGCTGGCTTGAAGACTATACTTTCAGTAACAAGGGTTGAAAAAAATTACACAAGAAGCAGACTGCTTTATTATCTGCCACTTCATTGTTTTGCCTTTTATTTTTTCCCTTAAAGATACTTACTGGGCACTTAAATGCATAAGGCTGGGAGGTACAAAGTTTTATGGTACATATTCTCTGCTCCTTATTATAATTTAATTATTAACCACCAGATGGTGAAAGTAAGTTTTTGGGGCACCTGGGTGGCCCAGTCAGTTGAGTGTCTGACTTCGACTCAGGTCATGATCTCGCTGTTCATGAGTTCGAGCCCCACCTCAGGCTCTGTGCTGACAGCTCAGAGCCTGGAGCCTGCTTCAGATTCTGTGTCTCCTTCTCTCTCTCTGCCCCTCCCCCGCTTGCACTCTTGTCTCTCTCTCAAAAACAAATAAAAACTTTTAAAAAAAGTAAGTTTTTGCCAGTAATTTTTTGAGGAAGAACCAGAAATCTTACTAACTTGGCTTTGAAATTCCAAAGACTAAAATCCCCCCTTCATTTGATAACTGTTTTTCAAGTGTTCATTGTATGGTGGATACCACAATTCTTCACCACATTTTGAAACTCAAAAATGTTTTCTTTCTTCTCACTATGAACTAGTCAGTTTTATCTGTAATGAGCATGATTTAGAATTCTATTTTTAGTGTATTAAATACAATTATGCTGTGAGAAAGACACTGGATCCAAAAAGGTTGATCTATGTGTATTTACTGCTATATGATACATAAAAGTGTGCATGTGTATTTTCAGCCTCAAATATATGTTATGCTAAAAATAAAGGTAAAAATCAGTCAGGAATTATTTCTATCACCACAAGCAAATGTCAAAAATTATAGTACATTTTATCTACACAAAACATCTTTTGGATGAAAGCAAATATTCATAAATATCAATCATTATAATAAATACACACTGTTTGACCAAGTTATTGACATTTTTGCCCCAATATATTACCTTCCCATCTCTGAGGTTATGTGGATTTAGCTGTACCAGCAGATGGAATCCACTATTTCTTTTCTTAAAGAAAGGAACTTAGATGTTCCAAAATACGTTAATTTGCTTCAACATATATGTACTAAGGACCTATTGTATTTATAATATTATAATAGATTATACAGGAGATTAACAAGACAGAGAATTCATGCATTCTGCTCACAATTTGCAATAGTTCAATAAATAAATAATGGGAAAAGTACAAAATAATTACATTGCTGAACAGAATTTAAAATGTGTTCCTCTGACTGGTACAACCAGTGCTTAAATATGTTCAGAGAAAGGAAGAAATTATATACTAGTAGGGGACCAAAAAAGTCTTATGACTAGGACACTGAAATAAGTATGTATAGGAATTCATTGGCTAGAAACGGGGGAATGAGAAAGGTATTCTAGGCAGTGGGAAAGCACAAGCAAAAGTGCAGAGGTAAGAGATTAGAAACATCCCAGGAATAGTGCCTTCATGTATCTTAGCCACAGACAGGAGAATAGTGAATAATAAGATACAATGTGTACGTTATATGTGAAACGTAGAGAGATCATCCATAGCACAGTAGAAATTTTGACCTTAGTTCAATAGGTTGGACAGTAACTGACTACTTTTGACCAAGAGTGTGACAGCACTGATTTTTTTTGTAAAGTAAAACTATTAAAGGTAGAATGGGGTCAAGGAGAAAAACACCTGAAGGGAAGCTGGAAGCTAGGACCCAATCCAGATAGGAGGTGTTAGAGAACGGAACAAGACTTTGTAATGAAAGCAAAAACAAACAAAAAAACGCATGGCAGAAATTCTAAGATAGGTCCAAAACAACTTCATTGGATTTCAAATCATTTACTTAGCAGTCTTTGAAAATAATTATATATAAAATTCTGTCCTAAGCCCTGAGGGTACAAAGATGAATAAACTGAGAATAAAATGTAGGAGGACAGGAGGGAAATACTTGCTCTGTAGTCATAGTAACAAGTAGCCACCAACACAAGTTTCAGACTCATTTAATCAATTAACAATTACCTGACTAGATGGTCTTGACTGTGCTTCCTCAAGCCAACATTGGCAATCCCTCCCTTTTGAAAGTTGTCTGATCAGAAGTGAAATCACTCCAATGAACAAAATTCTGAATGCAATCCAATTAACAGTGGTCTCACCTGAATAACCAACCATGCTTCTAAACGTGAGATCAACCTATTCCCATCTCTGATTGCTCACAGATGTACACCTCTTGACCTCCCAGTTTTCCCTCAAACTCAAGAAAACTCTATTTTGAGATACTGTGGTTGACCAGCATAGTTCCCTCTTATTTAAGTAAGTGATACATTCACCTTTGTGTTTTCATTTCAAATACCGAGCAATGATTTCATCATTTGATAAAATTCAATGGATGCAATTCACTTGTAAAGTTAAAATTAACAGGTTTTTTTTGTTTGTTTGTTTGTTTTTTTAGCGGAGAGTGTGATAGAATGAAAGAATGAGCAATTGTGAATCTGGATTTGGAATTTTAAAAATCTGTACCTAAATACTTATATTTGTAAAGAAAAACCCTTAACACCATTTATTTCCATTTCCTAATCTGTGAAATAAAAACCAGAGTCCCAATCTCATCATGGTGTTGCGAAGGTCAAATGCAATAATGCTTAGAAAATACTGTAAACTTAATTAGACCTTGATATTGTTGCTATATTGCAATTGTTGTTTTTTGTGTTACTAATACAAAAACAGACCTAGTTGTAGGAGACCATTAGTACTATTAACGGGAAGCCACAAGAAGCTGGTAGGAAGGAAAGGTCATTCATCATTTATTAAATATTTACAAAGCAATTATTATGTATCATAGAATATGCTTAGCCTTTGTTATATTACAGGTATTCAGGGGATGAGCCACCCAACAAATAATTAGGGACTGAGCAATGTATGAGAAACCAAAAGAAATTTCATGACTTGTGATGATCTTCACTCAGGATAATTGCACGTAGGCCAATGCCTGGGACTTTGTGAGCACCTAAATATTTGTCGAGAAACTGAATATAGTAGTTAAAGCCATAGAAATTGATGAGAATTGCGTAAGACAGCAACTGACGTACAACATAATGTTACAGATAATGAGTACCACAGTATTTGAGGAGGGTGAGAATGATGGGATGTGATTTACATTTTTTTTATTACAAGACATTAAAATGTATGAAGTGAAAGAAGTGCCTGTACTCCCCAAAAAGAACTTACAATTTGATGAAAGTAATCTTTGTACTAAAACCCTACTATGTAACGGTTTCATGGCTGCAAACATTTAAATTAATAATTTCTAACTTAATCTTTAAAGACATCTCAGAATGAAAGTGTTGAGAACTGATAGATACTGCTAGAATGTTTTATTTCATGAACAATAACACTGATTCTGATGAGTGTTTCTATACTAATCAGAATTTTGATATTGATGGATATAATGGAACAAATAAATCATTCACTGAAATTCCATTATTTTTCAAATGAGGAAACTGAACTTCACACTGGTTTGATGGCAGGTTCAAAAGCTAGTCAGAATCAGAACTAGAACCCAGTCCGTGCATCAGAGTTCTTAGTACCTTACCTTCATTCTTGTCAAAAATGTTACCCTTAGTGCATTTAAAAACCAAGTATCTCAGAGTCATTTTTTAAATAATGACCCTGTGATCCATTACCAAATATTAATGATATTCTCCATAAGAGTAGTGATTTCTATTTCTAATAAATGACATATGATGAGTAAATATACATGAAAATGCAAATTCAGTATTAAAGAAATGCAAATTAAATACAGATGTGGGTTTTAAATTATATTCCTTTGCCTACTACATTATCAAAGAATGACAGAAAAATAACAACCAAAGATGCAGAGGCTTCACCGATTTGGCCAAGCTCCTACTTTGCTGGATGACTATCAGTTGGTTCCAAATTTTATGAAAAATATTTTGGCAATGTCTACCAAAACCTTATGAAAATTCATATTCAATGACCCACTAATTTTCCTTCTAGGAATTCACCACAAAGAAATAATCAGAAATTTAAATGATGATTTATACAAACCTGATGTAAAATGTAACCAGTATTTATGAAACCAAAAAATTATCATACAAAAAAGAAAAGAAATTCAGACCCTTCCAAGTGGCTTAACAGTTTGAGAGGTAGAAACGATCAAATATATAATTGGATATGAATAGTACAAAGCCATTCAAAACGTTACTTTTGAAGAATATTTGATAAAATATAAAAATGAATTCTTCATAACATCGAAAGAATAGAATGTATAATTTATGAAGAATATAATAATATTTTTTAATGTTTATTTAATTTTGAGAGAGACAGAGAGACAGACAGAGCACAAGCAGAAGAAGGGCAGAGAGAGAGAGGGAGAAACAGAATCCAAAGCAGGCTCCATGCTCCGAGCTGTCAGCAAAGAGCCCGATGCGGGTCTCGAACCCACAAACTGTAACATCATGACCTGAGCTGAAGTCTGGCACTTAACCCACTGAGCCACCCAAGGACCCCAATGTTTTTTTCTTTAGAAAAGACGAGGGAACCATACTTCAAGACATTAGTGAAATGGGTACACTGGTGAAGCTAAAAATAATCTTCCTTTTCTCTTTTGTCCTACCTATAATTTCCACACTCTCTATTCAGCACTAACTTTATAGGTAGATATTGTCATCAATATTATAATAAAAGTATCTGTGAAGATCTAAAAGCAACAACAAAAAAAGAAGTTCCACAAAGTTTTGTTTCAGTATGTCCGCACCCCTAAACAAGTCAATGGGAATGAGTTTGTCAGGAAATGGGTGTCTTCAACAGAACTGTTCTTATCTTGGGCAATCAACGTCCCAAAAGTCTGATTAGCCAGCTGGCAGGCACAACCTTGAAACACCTCTGAGAAAATCTAAACAAGAGCCTCCACTGCCTAAACCTCAGGTCAGTTTTCTGCCAGGAGAAAGGCAGAAATTGAAATAGCAGATTATAATGCATATCATGTATAATCAGAAAGAAGTGGGATTTCGGAGATAACAGATGCATAAATGTACACTCACAAAGTCTGGTCAGCCTTTTACAAGTTTTATGAAAAAAATGACAAAGGATGTCATTTAGAAACCCCGAGCAGAATAAATCTAGGTCATTTCTCACAGATTTCGTATTAGGAACAACACAATAAAAATAAATTCATTCACTGTAAGAGAAGAGGAATAGGTAAACAGGAAAGAAGAAATTTGTGACCACAAACAAGACATGGTCAGAGAGCTCTGAATGTCAAAATGTGAACACATACACATGCATACACACATATACAGACACAATCAAACAGCTGTGTTTGCTAAAATAACCAAATAGGAAGATACACAATTCAGAAGAACTTACTTCTGGAAGCAAGTGTGCTATCACCTGAGGTTTACAAATGAAGATATTATGTTATAATACCATCTCATCTCTAAGCACTAGCGTTTGTCAGTTATACGCAATAGCCTCGCAATGGACTGAATCATTAAAGTGTTAGATTATTACCTTCAATTTTAGCATTTTGTGTCCAGCACTACATTCTACATATATACATCTTCCATTTGCAAGTCACTGTGTACAATGAATGTATAGCATTCTAATTAGAAAATAACTTGCACAGGTCCCCTCAAGTTAAATTCTTTAACTTTGTACATGTTCTGCCTTCACTAAATTAAATACTCCTTAATGAAGCCATTGCAGATCTTCAGCATTTCACTCACTGATCCAAGTTGCTTTTTATCATCTAATCACAATGTTTCTCATTAAAGGACTATAAAATATACTGATGAAAATAATTTGTATCGATGAAGATGATTCAGTTTCATAATAAAATTAATGATAAAAAACAGTGCCTTTCATTTATCCAGGAGAAACACTAAATAATTTTAACATTGAAACATCCAATTATTCCTTTCAATATGCTCATGAAGTAGCAGCAGCTAACTATCACTATCATCTTGGTACAAGTAGAAAATAGTGCTCAAAATACATAATGGTCACCGAGGCCTAAAAGGGAAAAATAAAAACAAAAACAAAAGATGAGGTGCTTACAGCAGACTTGAGATGCACTGAAAACTAGTTCAACTTTCTAATCATTAACTAAATAATGTTAAATATATGTAGGTGGAGGTGATGTTATTGATTCTGAAAAGTACCAGACTGATAAAATGAGACAATGAAAAATATATTGAACAAACATTTACTGATTACACTTTGTGCCAAGCTATATTCTAGTCTTTGAATATAGAGTGATAAGTAAATGATCCCAGAGAGCCGTTCTCATGGAACTTTGATTCTAATGGGGAAATAAGATTACAAATAAATACTTTCAAAATCCTGTATTTACCACTTGTCAATTTATCCCTATCACCCTAGCTCTTTTTGCTTCATTATATAAACAAAAGTGACTTCCACAAATGCATTTTCTTTGTTGGGCTTTTTTGGGAAGAGGATTAAATGGGAGTGCAGATTCTGGAATGTTAATAACAAACATTCTCATAGAGCCTGAGAACAAATGCACAGAAGCTGGTGGGTAAAACTCAATTAAATGGAAATCCTCAACAAATCGTGACTTCACAAATTTCAAATAAGCCACCTTTAAGGTTTTTTTTTTTTACATTTTTTTAATGTTTATTTTGGGGGGGGGGGCAGAGAGACAAGGAGACACAATGTGAAGCAGGCTCCAGGCTTTGAGCTGTCAGCACAGAGCCTGATGCAAGGCTCAAACCAACAGACCAGTAGATCATGTCCTGAGCCAAACTCAGACACTTAACCAACTGAGCCACCCAGGGGCCCCTAAGTTGAATGTTTTTGAATCAAGTATCAAATGTCTTCTGTGTGCTGCTAATCAAAGTGAAGTGTTCTGACTTTAAATTCTCAATTCGAAATGCAAAATTCTCTTTTCCAAATGCAAAATTCTCAATTCCATATGCAAAATTCTCTTTTCTGGCTACTCACTGAGTCTGTACCTCATTAAAACAAATTTATTTAAAATAAATATCCCTGGCCATTTAAAAACTTAGAACAACTCTTCAGGGCATGTCTCCTAAAACTAGGAGAATAGGAGCTAGCTTGACCTAACAAACAGAAGCTGATCAAACAGTATGGCAGACTATTGACAGAAAAACATTTGTACTTTCTTACACTTCCTCTACAGGACTGTTGTGGAAAGAACTATTGGAGTTCCCATTTGAGAAGGAAGTATTTTGGCTCAGTGACATTGAACTAGGCTTCCTTAATTGTCACCTGCTGTTTTTGTGCTGTGCTTTGCTTCTGATCTAACCAAAATGACTTCCACTCTGCCTCCTAGTAGAAAAAGTGCAAGAAGTTTCATAAGTAACTCCACACAAAATCTTCTTCACTAACACAAAATGTTCTATTTCTACCCCCTCTTTCTTTATAGAGTTCAAAAATGATAGTTGATAAACAGTGAAGCCAGAATGGAGGTGGTTCACTTCATTTAACACAAGTTTCATTGGTTATTATGGTGCTTTCCAACATGTTTCATTGAGAAATATGCCTGATGGTGTAAGGACAATTCCAAGGCAAATCGCGCGATGAACACTAGCTTGAGGCAGACGCTGTATATGTGAGAAATATTTTTTAGTAACAAACATTATTAAAAAGTATCCATTCCATATCAAAGCGTTTAGCCTACTGATTTGACATAGGGAACGGGTGGGCTCAATATTTAAAGAAGATGAGCTCAGAAGGCATCTCTAGCTAAAACTGGATCAGAGAACCAGTTTCTCTCTACTCCACTGAGGGCTACAAATGTAGCTCAGCCTAATGGATGGCTTTTCATTTTATTCTGTACCTCCCAGTAGCACTCTTTCTTCTTAAACTTCTTTGTTTTTCTTGGAATCTTTGACGCTGTATTTTTCAGGTTTTATACCTATCAGCCACACTTTCTCAGGCTCTCCTCCTGGCCCAACCTATTTAAATGACAGCAAATTCTGGAAAGACTTAGAGGCTCGATCTCGGTCTTCTCTAGCTACCCTCACTCTTTCCTAGGGTATTTATTATCTTCCAATTATCCCTCCCTTTCTCTCTTAAATATTGCCTATATGCTAATGATTCCTAAATACCTATCTCCAGCTGAGACCTCTCACCTCAAAAGATACCTCAAATTTGTTACATATAAAATAAGGCCCTCAGTTCCCTTCAAAACCATCAGGCTCCCCCATCAATCACCGTCTCTGAATATGGCAACAACATCAATTCATTGTGTCAGGCTGTAAACTTAGAAATTGTCCTTGATTTTTCTTTTTATCTGAATTCTCTATTCTGATCCATTAACAACCCTTGTCTCTTCTGCCTCTAAAAAGAATACACGCACCTGTTTACTTCATGTTCATGATTACAATTTTCACCCGAGCCATGATCCTTGCCTTCTGGCCATTACATTCACATCCTAACTATTCTCATGCCTTCCAATCCATTCAGTATGCAACAGCTAGAATTATCTTTAAAAAAACACAAACTAAATAGCACTGTCATACTTAAAACCCTTCAAAAGCTTCTCCTTTGTTTAGAATACATCCAACCTACTTCCATGTCCTACAATGGACTACATGACCCAATACTCTTTGCTAATGGGAGTCTAATGGCCTCTCTCTTTCTCACCCACTATCTTTCAGATATATTGGCCTTGTTTTCCTATCTGAAATAACAAAGGCCCTTTTTATATCTCTTGGTCTTTATACTTGCTGTTCTCTTTATCTGGAATATTTCCTCCATCTTTTCACATTTTTGGTTCATTCTTATCCATTAGGTTTGAGCTCATATGGCACTGCAGATGCATTTGTTGATAACCCTATTTTTATTTAATTTTTTTTAACGTTTATTTATTTTTGAGACAGAGACACAGCATGAACAGGGGAGGGGCAGAGAGAGAGGGAGACACAGAATCGGAAGCAAGCTCCAGGCTCTGAGCCATCAGCCCAGAGCCCGACGCGGGGCTCAAACTCGTGGACCGCGAGATTGTGACCTGAGCTGAAGTCGGACGCTTAACCGACTGAGCCACCCAGGCGCCCCGATAATCCTATTTTTTTTTTTAATTTTTTTTTCAACGTTTTTTATTTATTTTTG